>NC_048222.1:15595373-15653468 GCF_002007445.2 Ailuropoda melanoleuca | reverse complement strand
ACCACCTCCCAGTTTTCTGTTTCAGCTCAACAGGTGTATCTTGAGGGGCCTTTTATTTCTTACTGATATGTAGTATTAAACTATTATTAAAATCATTAGTTTTAAGTGATCCGTATTTTATCATAGGTGGTTATATCATTACATGTTGCATGTTGATATTCATTTTATAACAGTATACTTACCAAAGACAGTTTAAGTTTTTCTTGTTTGTTTGTTTGTTTGTTTTTTTATACCAGGTCAGTTTTAACCTCCCATTTTACAGATGGGGGCGCTGATGCCCAGGAGACGAATTTGTCTGGAATTACAGAGCTCATAAGTGAGATTTGAACCCTGGCAGTCTGCATGCAGAAAACACACTCTTTGTAGGTTTTCCTCTAATCTTTATACTGTCTGTGGGACTGATGAAAGGAGGGAGATTTGACTCATGCTTTAACCAGAATGAAATCCTGCTGAGAGCTGGAACAGGCACCTTTTATTCATGTGTCAATCAAACCTATTTCAGTAAAACTAGAACTGCCCCATAGCATTTAAAGATTTCTTTTAAACAGCAGTTGCATTTCATTTGAACATTGAGCACCTGCTATCCTGCTGACTTAGTCACTAGGACTACAAAGTCACAAAGCAGTGGGTGGGTTTGGTCTGGTGGGGGTGCCCTGGGGGTGGGGGAAGTGATAAGAAGTAGGCAATGGTCTTCTCTCCGCCTGTCTCTTCCACTTCTCTTTCCCATAACTTAAGTAAAACAAGCCAGACATTTTCTTCCCTTCCTTGAAGAAGACACAGAAACAGGTCCCCCTCTGAGCAGTTGCACTTCATTCTTTTCAAAACAGATCAAGGACTATAAGGAGCACTGCCTGACACCACAGACAGGGCCTGTGAGGTCCTCCAGGAGCCAATAACCCCGAGGGAAGCTAGGAAGCCAGGCCATAGCCACCACCTCAGACTTTTCCCCTTAACAATCAAAATTAAAGCAGAATAAGGGGTGCCTGGGTGGCTCAGTTGGTTAAGTGTCTGCCTTCAGCTCAGGTCATGATCTCAGGGTCCTGGGATCGAGACCCATGTCAGGCTCCCTGCTCAGTGTGGAACCAACTTCTCCCTCTCCCCCTGCTTGTGCGTGCTCACCCTCTCTCTTTCTGTCAAATAAATAAATAGAAAAAATCTTTTAAAAAATAAAGCAGAGTTATTCCCAAAGTTTACACTTATGGAGGAAAGAGATCTTAAAAACAACTTATTGTCTTCTTATTGTTTGGAAATTTCCTCATTTCCTAGTCCTTCAGAAAGACCCAAACAGGTGGCTTTACTCAAGCTTCCCACAGAAGCAATTTCCCAAGACCAGACAAATTACTGAAGAAAATGACTTATGCGACCTATGTAGGAATTTTCCCATAGAATCTCTCAGCTTCTAGCCAGCCGAGTGATGAGCAACCTGGAAATGGGTTAGTTTTGTTTCTGACCGTGGCCATGCAGGATTTCTGTTACCTTCCAGTGGCTCTTCATCTTGCTTCTCTGCCAGAGCCGTGCTTTCCTACAAGGAAATCAGGATGTTAAGAAATTTTTTTTCCTAATGGCTTACTATCAACACATGCTTTTAAAGAAAACATTGGCTGTCAAAATGATAAAGGACTAAAATCATGAAATAGGTGAATGAAGTCAACAAAAGAAAAATCATAACGGAGGAGCATGCCTGACAAAGACCTCGGGGCTCTCTGAAGCTTCTGGGAACTGACTGGCATTCCAGGGCCTCAAATATGAACTGGACACCAGGGACCCAGGCATCCAGACTCCACAGTCCCTGCACTAAATGCCCAACTTTCTACCTGGAGCTCTGCCCTTCCTTCCACATGACAATCTGCAAAATCTTCATGAGCATATTCTCCCTGTAGCCTTCTAATCACACTCCAAGCCCATGGCTCAGCTAAGGGCTAGGACAGTAGGTGCTTATGCAGATGCAGAGACTATAGAAAAGCAAACCAGTCAATCAGAGAAGTAAATTCCAGAAGCACTCCCCAAATAACTCTTGGTTGGTTAACACAGACCCTATTGGCTCTCCTGGGACAGTGTAAGTTTTTAAGACTCCTCTCCATAGGCATTCGTTGGGAACTGTCTTTGTTAAGGATGTACAGCTGTTCCAAGGAACCAACCCATCCAGGAAGAGCCCTGGTAGCTCCTTGCACCAATGAACTCAATTAAGCCCCCTTGCTAAGAAAGATGAGATTATATTGAAAGCCAAAGACCCCCTAGTTCTTCTTTCAATCTACCTGAAAGTATGCCACCCTTTCCCCTCAGAAATAGATCCTGGTTTGGAAAATAAATTATATGGTTACCATAAGTTTAATCTCCACCATTGGCATATTTTTCCTATTTAGAAATGGCTAAGACAGCCAGAATCTGTGCTTGAATGAGGCCTTTCTTGTAATACAGTGTCCAAATAACGTCGCAGTTCCTCCTTTTCAATGCGTGTTCTGGTAAATGTGGATCCTACATTACCAGGGTGCAGGAAACAGATGCTCTCTGGAGACAGAGCTTTCTCTCTGAGGCGCGGCTTGGCAGTGCCTGGTGTTCCTGAAGAAGGGCACTTCGTTTACCTGTTTTCCTCTGCTATCGGGAGTTCGGGACAGATACGCTGATAGAGCCCAAAGACCTGAGAATCATTTTGAAGATATCCACTTCCTCTGATCTTAAGACATAAGTCAAAATGCAGAAGGCTCTCGAGAGGCTAAGCTCTTCACTTGGAGAAAGAAGAGCTAAGAACATAGGTGTGCTACAGAAGGGGAAACAGGCAATGGACTGTGACATCTGGCAGAGGTCACGCTTCCTTAGGCAAGACCACAGCAAAGGCATGTGAGCAAAAGACGCCGACGGCACAACCTTACCTTCTGGAATTCTGATGATCAGCTTTATAACCAAAACTCCCACCAGGAAAGCAGATTGGTGGCTGTGCTGAGCACACTTGTGCCACCTAAGAGAATATATTTATAATTCTTGAAATTGCACATTATAGCAATAATTTGCCTGGAGAGTGGGATGAAAATCCCGGAAGGGGTCAACAAAAATGGAGAGAAGAAAGTGGGGGAGAGGGGACAAGAAGAGAAAAAGGGGTGCTAATTTCTTTTTACAATGTTACTTATGTTTCTTTTTTTGTTGTTGTCTCATACGGTCTTTTATTTCTTTGTCTGGTGTAAATTTCTTCATTCTCAGGAGTACACAGAAATCAGGAAATACTTTCATTTCCAAAGTCACCAATATACTCAAACCTATACTTCTCTATTCAAGATAAAGGTAACCACCAGAAGACACATAGACCATTTCCCAAAAGGTCAAAAAAGGGAAGGGGTGGAAGAAAAAAAAAAAAGCACTAAAACCTCAGGCAATGTAGCAAAATATTGGGTTTTTTTGGTAAGTGATACAAGATCAAACATCTGCTAAAAAGGTAAAACCCGATTTGGGTTTAAAAAGAAAAAGCCAAGAAATCTAACAAGATCTTTTATATAGCAGAAGGCACACCTAAAACAGACTTGAAAAACTGAAAATGAAAAGTTTGGGCAAAAAAACCCCCACAAAAAACCAAAAAACAAATGCAAGTTTTAAAAACTGAGGGTTTAAATATTAAATCTAACTCTAGGTTTAAGGCACAGGCCATCCCACAAGGAGGACATTACCAAACAGATTGGAGAGAAAACTAACACTTTGATGGCTAGGTGCTAATTTCCATAATAGGTGAGTATCTAGGCAGTCAGAAGAAAGGGGAGCAATCAACAGAAAAAAAGGTGGACAAAGGACATCGATGAGGTCACAGAACACAAGATACTAAGAAGCAGTTTAAAAGGCATTTGCCCTCAATAATAGACAAAAGGCTTCCTCAGCTGTCATGTTGGTTAATCACACACAGACACATAGAGGCAAGCATACCTACAGCAGCCACGAAATGTGTAAATTTAGGAAGCTTCTTGGTGAGTAATTTGCTGTCTGAAATTTTAACTGTTATATCCTTTGATCCAGACCTTCCACTTCCAGTATTTTTTAAAGATTTATTTGAAAGAGAAAGAGTGCATGACGAGTGCACAAACAGGGGGAGGGCAGAGGGAGAAGGAGAGGGAATCTCAAGCAGACTCCTCGCTGAGCCCAGAATCCAACAGGGGGCTCGGTTTCACAACCCTGAGATCATGACCTGAGCCGAAATCAAGAGTCAGGATGCTTAATGGACTGAGCCACCCAGCCGCCCCTCTAGAAATTTATTCTTAGCCAAAAAAACACTCAAATACTTGGAGATAGGTTAAAGTTTGTTAATGCACTGAGAACATTCAAAATGCTGGTCGATAAGGGGCGAGCTAATATCACAATACATCCAAATGTGCAACTTTCACAGAAAGCTCTTTATTAAAAGGGCAAACTTTGGGGCGGAGAGGGACATCTCCTAACACAACCTGTAAGCAGAAGCAAGCAAAGAGTAAAACAGTATGTACTACTCAGTCTGTTTTTGCTCAAGTCTCCCCGACTCCCTAAAATGAATTAAAGCCCAATCATGCTGATTTAGGAATAGTAGAAGGGAAAAATCTAGAGGACGTAGATGCATTTGAACAGGACTTTCTTCTAAGTGGGGAGGAGATGGAAGAGAGGGAAGGGATGGGGAAAAGGCTAGGGGAAGCTTGCCCTTCCTTATTCTAGTCCCTCTGTGTGATTTCAGAAATAGCTTACTTTAGTAACCCAAATACTAGAATATCTTTTAAAAGCATGTCAATGTTTTCTGCTATTGCAAAACAAAACTACCTCCAGTCCTATTTTAAGAGTAAAATCAATTGAATGATAATCCAAACTTTAGTAGTAAGAATTTAGGCATAAACATCATTAGCTGAGGATTTTGTTTTTGGAAGGTAGTAATGGCTTAAATTGTTTGCCTGATTTCTTCGGTCATCAGCTTTTACTCTCTGGTATTAAAATAGGGAGCAAAAGCCATTTTGCTGTGGGAATTTGAATGGGAGCATCTGGAGGCATGAAGACAGGAAAAAGAAGCTTCCATGTTGGGCACAAGGATGATCCAGAAATCATTTCAGGGAAGGATACCTTAGGCGTGACCAGAGTTTCAGCTGGGCGTCCAGAGGTCTCCTGCACAGAAAGGTTGAGTCCATTTCCATCTGCTGCACAGCCACAGCTGTAGACAGAACGGGAGGAACCACTGTGCTGTTGCTCAAACCAGTTGTCAGAGTGGTAACCCTGGCAGGGTTGGAACACTGGCTTCCCCCTAAGAGTGGAGGGGAGACAACAGGAATGACACCACCCAGGACTCTTTCTTCTTTCCTGGGAGGCTCAAGCAAGGATGATTTCTGCGTTAACTGTTTTACAACGCTTATTTCCAAAGCAATAGTTGGTAAAAATTGCCAAAAATCACGTAAGAAATAGAGCTGGATGGCCTTCGTTTTCATTCAGAGTAGGAAAAAAACAGCTTACCTTTGCCAGTACCAGTAGTAGTGATTTTGTTGAGCTATGCCAAAACCTGCAAAACTCTCCTGTCCTGCCATTTATCCAGAAACTTGACAGAATGAGACCGGGTCTCTGCAGTTTTTATTCCTGTGTCTGTAACTCCAGGTCTGGGGACTAACACCTCTCACCCCAGCAAACACCTCTCACAAGTGCCTGAGAATAGTAATTACACTTAATGAAAATTCCTGCTAGGCAATGAATTGCTTGACTTTGGTTACAACGGGTTAACACGGGGTTACGATGTGGCTGGGGCAGGAGTCCATAGGGGTCACCTGGGGGGCTTCTGCAAACTAAGGAGCTGGCTTTAAGCTTGCTAGCCACCCTCTCCCAACGGCCAGCCCTGGGAAGATAGCCAGAAGCCAGCGGGGACAGAGTGAAGTGTGTTTTTGAGGGACTGACTGAAGTTTCCATCCCACTCCCTACAATAATTGAGTCACTTGTAATAACTAAAACCTTAAGACAAAAACCACAAATTGATGTTTCCTTCCTCAGCTGAGTTATCTGCTAACTATTCAAACCAGCAACTAGTGAACTTTTTAATAGCCTCTACAGGTTGAAATCATTACGTTGACCAACTGGTGGAAAGAAGTTGTAGAAGGGAAACACACACACACAGGACCGTCCCACCCACTCCCTTAAAGCCAGTGCAAGAAAACACTTGAAAGAAATATTTCTTTGGGGTAAATATCCAGTAGTTCATAGCAGCAATGTTCACAATAGCCAAACTGGAAGGAGCCGAGATGCCCTTCAACAGAAGAATGGATAAAGAAGATGTGCTCCATATATACAATGGAATATGACTCAGCCATCAGAAAGGATGAATAGCCACCATTTGCATCAACATGTACGGAACTGGAGGGGATTATGCCAAGTGAAGTAAGTCAAGCAGAGAAAGACAATTATCATACGGTTTCACTCATATGTGGAACATAAGGAATAGCATGGAGGACATTGGGAGAAGGAAGGGAAAAACAAAAGTGGGGGGAAATCAGAGAGGGAGGCGAACCATGAGAGACTATGGACTCCGGGAAACAAACTGAGGGTTTGAGAGTCCGGGAAGCAGGGTGGGTGTGTTAGCCGGTGATGGGTACTAAGGAGGGCACGTGTTGCAATAAGCACTGGGTGTTATACGCAAACAATGAATCCTGGAACGCTATCTCAAAAACGAATGAAGTACTATATGGTGACTAACATAATAAAAAAATGGTTTTTTTAAATTTGATTTAGTATTTTTAAAAACACAGTAAGGCATGCCTTCCAAATTTCAATGTGCGTAAGAATTACTTCGGCACGTTGTTTAAAATGTAGGTCCCGATTCAGTAGATTTGGTTTAGACCTCGCTCAGATTCTGCTTTTCTAAGTAGCAAGCCTACACAAAGTGTCAAAATGTAAGAAGGTAACTTTTGAGTCCAAATAAGGGCACTTCGGGACTGGCCACTTCCCTGCAGTTTATTAATAAGTGCTTGAGGTATGTACCTGGAATGTAAAAAATAATCATCATGAATTCAAACCATTCATTCACCCATGATTTACTGAACGCCTCCTGACACAAAGCAGGGTGAAGCGGAGTCTCTACTCTGGATCTCCCCACGCTTCCTGGGAGATGTTATTGACGAGCCGCTGTGGAACACATTGCTAGGGGCCACCCACCGTTCAGTGTTTTTCTTCCTTAATAACAGAAACTTGACTTTATCTGGGGGGCAGAGATAGGCTTCACTAAAAGATATTTCCTAGCTCTCCCTGAACGGGTAGATGTGCCCAACTGGCCAAAGTCTGGCTGGTAAGATGTAAATAGAACCATTATAAGGGGATTGAGGAAAGCTGTGTGGGCCAAGGGAGTTTGTTTAGCTGGAAGGAGGGCTATTGTCCTCCACCTTTTCCCTAGGCAGAGTGCTGAGATCATAGATATGATGGCTGGCGCCCAAACCCCGCACCTATTGTGGCCTATGAGGTGACATCATGGAGGAAGTCATGCACAAGAATATAGGATCTGAAAGAGGAAACGGGTCTGGGTCCCTGATGACTGTGGATTCCTTGTACCAGCACGAGCCTGGCTACCTCCAGATTTCTCTTAGTTAAGAGATAAAGGTCTTGTTGAAGCCACAGCTGTTTTCAGTTACTGTATGAAGTTAAACACAATTCCTAACCACTATAGCAGCTTTGCCATCAAATAAAACATACCAGTTAAGGATTCTTTTCTTAAAACTTTAATGAATTTTGTGTTCCTTCTTTTATTTTCGAGCTGTATTTTATAAAAGGAAAATCAGAATTTTTGCTCTGAATGGGTGAGAGATCAAGCTGTAGTTAGGAAAACGGAAGCTAGACGTTGGGAGAAGGTGGTAAGGAGACTGAGGAAGGGAGGTCGATGTTGCATGTTGAAATCGCCCAGCATGATGGTGGGAGCTGGGAACAGAGGACCCTGAGCAAATCTCCAGAGAAGATGGACATTCACGGGCTTTGTTGATGACAAGGAAGGGTTCATAAATACTGTTTTGCTCTCTTAAAAGCCCCGAATGACGACTTCTCATATTTCACCGGCATTATTACCATAAAGCAGGTGAAGCAAATTTATCCTAGGGCAGACAATTGGCCAGTATCCAGGAGAGGTAACCCATTCTCAGCTTCCCTTAGATCTATGTGTAAAGGAGACCAAAATCCTCTGGCAATATGCACATGAACCTCTATCGTCCTAAAAGTTGACACTTGCTACCTGCCACAATGAGAAAGGAGGGTAATTAAGCAGGAATATTAGATTCTCATATTTCTGACAAAGCTGATTTTTCTCTGCTATATCCTGCATTTAGCCCAGTATATCCAGCTTACCAACCGCTGCCGCCCTTCCCAAAACAAACTGGCTGTTTTTTCTTTAGCCAACCAAACGAAGCCAGGCACTCAATAAATATTTGTTGAATGAGTAAATAAATCAATGCATGGCTCAAGTGTAGAAAGCTTTTCGATTAATAATTTAAAAGCAAAACAACAACAAAAAAATCCTGTAGTGCTTTAGCGTTAATGAACTCTTAACAATTGGTTGTTTCTTGGCAACTGTAGTTTTCACAAGAATGAGATTAAGTGGCTTTTTGCACCCTGAGTTTAGAAAGAGAACAGGAGGTTTGCAGGAAGTATGCTCAGTTTGAATCCAGTTGAACAAGTATGTAATTTTGTGTTGTTTTTCTTTAGACAGTGAAAAACTTTTTTCTTTGTTAAAGAGAAAGTGTGAGCCCAAGGAAATGTAAAAAGCAGCAGCGCGAGGCCTGTTACTTAGCTGTGTGGTTTTGAAAGTTACTTTTCTAGACCAATTTCACATTTACAACCTCATATTGGATGAGGGCATTTTAACTGTAGAGGCACTAATCCTTTTGAAAATGTAATGAACTTTATTCAGTGCTCTCCTCCAAAAATGTACATTCACAATTTCGCATATAATTTCAGGGGATTCAAAGCCTCCAAAACTTACCCATAACCTCCCTTAGATTGGGATCACCTGGATAAAGTCTCTTTAAGGTCTTCCGAACTCCGTAATTGGTTCCAGTAATTTCTAAGTTAAAAAAAAAAGAAAAAGTACACCAGTTTGAGTTATGTTTATGTTGTTTATACCATGGCTTTCGTTCTAGAACCAGCTATATTCTAAAAGATTCCTGGTTGGAGAAAAAGGCTCTTCTTTAAAAAAAGCGTGAACGCTAAAAAGCGTTCTTCTTTAAAACGTGACACTTAAGCAGGTAAAAGTGTGACAATCTGGTAATAGTGCTGAATATAGTAATTATCCTGTTATAGTGCTAAAATTTAATTTCAAGAAAACATAATGAGTATTAATTCTTATCAAACAGTAGTTGAGATTTCCCTGGAGGTAAAGAGAGCACCAGGGGCTTTCCAGAGACAGTAGAACATAGAAAAGATTTTTTTAAAAAAGATTTTATTTGTCAGAGAGAGAGAGCGCGTGAGCACACACAAGCAGGGGTGAGGCAGGCAGAGGGAGAAGCAGGCTCCCTGCTGAGCAAGGAGCCCCATGTGGGGGCTCCATCCCAGGACTCTGGGGTCATGACCTGAGTCCAAGGCAGATGCTTAACTAAGTCACCCAGGCGTCCCTTGAAACGGGTTTGTTCAAATATTTCCTTTTTTTTTTTTTTTTGGATGAGAGAATACCACTTTTACATTAAAATAAATGGATATGTCATGAAGTAAAATGCAGTAAGTCATATTTTTCAAGATAAAATATGAGACTTCAAAGAAATGTCCGGCTTACTCGTGCTTTGTCCCATGCCCAGGGGACACCCACTGCAGCAATTCACACTCTTCTCGAGTGGTTCTCCAGTGGAAACAGTCAAGAAGCAGTCAACAGAAAATAAATAATAAAATAACCTGACTTTTTGTAACATAATGAAGGTAACCAGCACAACGTGAAGGAATTAGGATAAACAGAGAACGACTACACGCGTTTCCACAGCCGGGTGTTAGTTTGACTACAGCATTTTCAGTGCCTGAAGGGGGCTTTCAGGTGGAGTCACCAAAGTGTGCAGAAGACAAGGCCTTCCTTGTGCTTCAAGGACAACCAAAGCATGCACAATCATTTCTACAAGACTCAAACCAGCGTCAATGAAAATAAACCCGAGTTAGATACGTAGTGACAACTCAATCCCAGAGAACAAGTATTCTTCAAAACAAAAGGGTCAAACCGCTGCAGGATCAGCACTAAAAGGGGGTTGAAGAATTGACACGGACGGATGCCATCTACCTCCTGCTTGTCAAATCCACCTGCTGTGGCATTTATGAGACAAATTATGGCGCTCCAGGATGTATTCCATTAGGTTTGTGCAAAGCTGTCATTTCTAAAAGACCTCTGAATCTCCACACCTTATGAAAATCTAAAATGTTAATCAAGGCAATCTTTGCTTTCATGAATGTTTCATTTTGCACCGGAACCGGGGAGGTGGTGAAAAGTGAAATGTGAGATTTCCTTCTGGAACGTTCACGTAGGATGACTGCGCCCTTCCTCCTCAATCAGTCCGTCTTTACACCTTTCAAGTAAAGCGTCCTCCTCCCTCCCCGGGGTACGCGGCAACGCGGGCTAACGTGACCCCAAAATCAGACAAGCGAATCCAGCTGTAAGGAAAGGTGCACAAGGCGGGATTATCCCGGTGGGCAGATAAAAGCGCGGGAAGAGGAGCACCAGGGCCCGGACTTAACGGTCTGCTCTAGAAACCGCTAACCCTGAACGCCACTCCCTCTTTGCCCTATTACGAGAGAACGTGAAAGGGAAAGGCTCATTTGCGCTTCCTGCGCAAAGAGGAAACCCAATTCCCCCGTCTCACAACCCACAGGTGAGGTGCCTCCACGCTAACCGCACGGTACCGCCAAAAGCCCCGCCCAGGCTGGAAGAGGCCCCGCCCCCCGTAGCGTCACGGAAACGAGGGTCTTCCGCAGAGGATGTCCCGCCCTACTCCCCTTAGACGCGCCTAGTTCGCAGCCACCTAGGATATGCCTGCTTGCCCCTAATTTTTTTCTCCTCGCCGTGAGAACTTCTTCATGTGGCGTCCTTTATTCTCCTCTTGGAAGCTCCGTGTGATCTTCGAGCCCTGAAACCGTTTCCACGGAGGCAGGCGCCCAAAAGGCAGCCCGCGCTCGTGACGTAATTTGAGCGCCGACGCAGGAAGGACCCCACGTCCCTGGCATCCGCTTTCGTCACTCACTGTCAGCTGACCGGGGCTTATTGAAGGGGCACGTGCGCTTCTGAATGGAGCTGGTAGCTGGTTGCTACGAACAGGTCCTTTTTGGGTTCGCTATACACCCGGAGCCGGATGCAGGCGGCGACCACAAAGAGGTAAGAGGGCGCTCCCTGAGGGAACGCGGGAGGAGGTGCGCGGCTAAGTCTGGTCGGATTCCCAGACGGCGGAGGTAGGCACATCATCAGAGGTAAGTAAACACATTGATCTCTTAGGGATTAATTGTTGAATCAGACTCAAACGTATAGTTTAATTTTTTAACGTCTAGAGTAGGCGTTTCATGAAACGCGATCATGTCTGTTGGTTTTAGTAGACATTCTGACCACGGTACAGAAAGGAAGCTGGCATTCCTGCCAACAGGCAAATGAGTCATAGGTTATGGATTTAAGCCTCGCTCCTGTAAGTTGACAGCCAGTTTTACGTGTTCAGGATTTAATGAAAGAACAGTTCGCCCTTGTTACTGAGTTTTGTCTTGGAATTTTACAAAATATTAGAGCTGGGTCAGGATAAACCCCTCATTGATAAAAAGAAGGAAAAAAGTGTTTCGAGTCATTCAATATTTTTTGGACCCTTTACCATGGGGCCGTTAATTGGCATTGGAGGTACAAAGAAGCCAAAGGAATGGATTCAGTGCTAGATAGCTTACCAACATAAGGAGAAGAGCAGAGGAGGCAAATGCATGGAGAAAATTACAACAAAATATAAGTATTTTTACTAGATATGTGAGCAAAAAGGTTAAGTAAATTGCCATTAGTGAAACAGGTAGTTAGGACATATCCAGGACTAGAAATAAGATCTCTTAACTTTTAACCCAATAATATTTTTCCCTAAACAAATCTAAGTATCTCTTAGAAACCTGTTCTTTTCAGTACTTTATGAAGTCAAGGTGTCAGTCTTGAATGAACCAGAAAATTGGGAAGTATATAACTTGACTAATTACTTTTGTTAATTTTGTTTCTACCTGGTTATTAATTTGCTTTTGGCCGAAAGGTGACATCTCTTGAATGCTTAAAGATGATGCTACTGATTGTGTTACTCACTGTAAAAAAGTTGCTACGTTGTTCCAAACACATAGTAGTCCTCACAGCAACCCCCTGAGGCAGATACAGTTACCCCTATTTTACAGATGAGGAGCCTGAAGTTGAGATTGGTTTAAGGGACCTGCTCAAGGCCACCCAGCTACTAATCGGGAGACCTGGGACTCAAGTTCCCAGGTGTCTCTGAAACATGAAGCTCTTAAACTGTCCACTACAGCTGCTAAACCTAGACAGACAATAGCTCAGATAATCAACATTCGTTCTATAATATGCACAAGCAGAGATTATTTTTTATTTATGGCCATAGCAGCCCACAGGAATATTGTGCCCTTACTCAGAAGAGGCTCCCTTGGTCCTGGTTGATGGAAGCAATGTCTGTTGCTGTAGTTATTTAGAAATTGCTTTTCAGTAACACATCTTAAGTGTGTTCAGAGGGATCTTAAGGGGTTGTTTTTTTTTTCTTCCTTCTTTGGTTTGTTTGTTTTGCTAATACTTCTTGATGCATCTCCTTCAATTTGAGGTGTGTATATGCATTCAGCTGTCAGTCATTCTTTGCACTCAACCAGTCTCACTTATTCAGTCCAAACATTGCATATCAATAAGCATAGAATTCCTGAGACCTCATCATTGGTCATTCTCTAGGGCTTATATTGGTACTAATGGAAGGAAACATACTCTTTATCCTGTTTATTTTTCTTTGTAAGACTTGTCATTATACTCATCTGTATGTGGCATCATGTTTGTTTACTGTCTCTCGCACAGGGATAACAGTTCTATTAGAATAAGGACTTTCTTTTCTTCACTGCTGTGTATCGACTGTCTAAAATGGTGCCAAGCGCACAGTAGTCATTTAGTATGTGAACGAATAAATTCAAATCAAAATCTGAACGTTTGAAGGAATGAATGGTATGCAAGTCTCACATATAAGTAAATACATTAAGCAGTTAAGGATTTGGATAGGACCTTAAGGTAGGTCTCCGTAATTGTTTTGGAGTCATGATACCTGGCATTGCCTCCCCATGTCCTTGCTGCCTGCCTTATTTCTCAGGTTCTTTGTTTTTCTTCATCTGCTATCATTGCATAATTTTTTTCTCCATTTGTAAGTATCTACTGGTAGTTTTCATAGATTATGGGACCACTTATTTGTTTCTAGAGAGCTATGATATGATTGTGACATTGATTGTGTGTTTTACTCTTCAGCAAAAATGGACTCCTGTGGCTGACTTCACTCACCATGCCCACACTGCCTCCTTGTCAGCGGTGGCTGTAAATAGTCGTTTTGTAGTCACTGGGAGCAAAGATGAAACAATTCACATATATGACATGAAAAAGAAGATAGACCATGGGGCTCTAGTGCATCACAATGGTGAGAAAATTATATCCTTTAAGATAATGTTGACGTATCATTACTTTACCATTTGACTTCAGTTGAAGAATTTATTAGGTGTCTATTATGTAGCAGGTTCTGCGCTAGGAAATACAGAAATGAGAAAAATGTGATTTCTTTTTATTCTTAAGTTCTTCACAGTCCATATTGGGAGACAGAAGGGAGGCACTTCACTCACTCTGGGGGGAGTGGGAGGAAGTGACTTTTCACCGAAAACTTCCCCATAATGACATCTGACTGAATTGTCTTAAAAGAGAAGTACCATTTGTTAGCCAGGCAGGAGAAAGGGCATTCTGGGCCGAGCAGGAAGCGTGAGGAACACAGGAGCAGCCTGATGTTGATAGCCACCTTTACTGAGGGGGTACCATGTGTCCAGCAGTGTGCCAAGAAGCTGCAGTTGTACCTTCAGTTCATAGAAGAGAAAACCAAGATTCAAAGATGCTGACTTGCCCACGGTTACAAAACAGTGGAACTAGAACTCAAACCTAGGTCTAGAGCCCATGTTTCTAACCGCTGTGTGCATGGGGAACTGTAAGCAAGTTAGTATCATGAGAAGGTTAAAACGGAGGTTGGGGTGACTGGAGAAGTAGACGGGCCAGGTCCTGGGTGGTCCTTGAGAAGAAGAGGTTAGGGATTGAATGGGAGGGAGGGGCCGTTTGGGCTTGAGGAAAGTGCTGGCACCCGGGATGTGAGAGAGATGGTGACCAAGAACAAGCAAAAGACTGATGAGAGTCTGCCTGATTGAAGTTGGAGTCTCTGAATCGAGTAACATCCGTTTGCAGTAAGCTACAGACATTTTTGTAGGGAGCAGAAAGCTGCTTGGTGTGTGCAATAGGTGGGTTGATTTACAGAGGAATTCAGGATTTTGGTGAAAGAAGATGGTGTTGGCCTAGAAAAAATGGGGTGTGAAGAGTCTTCAGATCTCTGAAATAAAAAAGTAGGTGCACTGTGAATGAAGGGGGCCATGAAAGGGCTGGTGAGAGGTGAGGTTATGGGCAGGGATGAGGCTCTTCAGAGTTCAAGAGTTGTAATGTGGAGCAGCTGTAGGTGGTAACTATGTCTAGGGTGTAGGTATGAGGGACTGAACCAGAGAGGAGGGGGAAGGGCAGAGGCAGAGGGAGAAGCAGAGTCCTCACTGAGTGGGGAGCCCGAAGTGGGGCTCAGTCCCAGGCCCCTGAGATCATGACCAGAGCTGAAAGCAGAGGCTTAACCGACTGAACCACCCAGGTGCCCCTAATTCCTATTTTGCTGACAGTTCGGTAATAGATAAGCTCTTTCCCAAAGTAGGAAATAGAATGATAGGAAAGAGGAAAACAAGGGCAAAGATGGCTAAAGACTTCCCACTTTGATAAAGGCGTATGTCACCCCATATATTATTTGTGCTTTTTGGAGTGGGGGGTGCAAAATTATTCATTAGACATCTTTGACTCTTTCAATATAAAGGACAATGTCAAGGATTGAGTAGGACATGGCAAGTGAACAGCAGTGACCCCAGGCTTCATACCCTTATTCTGAAAGGACAAAATAGTAAATATTTAGGCTTTGTGGCTGTATGTTCTTGGTTTTGATTAGTTGGCACTGCTTTTCCAGTGTAAAAGCAGCCATAGACATTTTAGAACTGAACAAGCGAGTCTGTGTTCCAGTAAAACTGCACTTATGAAAACAGGCCACCAGCCAGGTGTGGCTTACAGACCACTTGTTGACCACTGAGATATAGGGCAGTTAAGTTGGGTGACAAGCTTCAAAGGATAGGGAATTTTACTTGGTAAATGTATAAGGGCGTGGGCTGCTTTTGGGAGTTAGAAGAATGCTGAGTTCTTCTATCACCTTACCTCCTTCCAATGAGGTTAGTATTTGAGGACAGTAAATATGTATGTCTCCTAGTCCCAAGAGCTGCAGGAGAAATTCATGGGAGACTCAGGCTTTAGTTTGGGCAGAGGAGAGTGGAGTGTTTTGTGAAGTTGAAAAGATAGTAGAAAATTTGTGAACCATGGAAGAGAGATTACAGAGGGCATAATTGAATAGTGGAACAATTTAGAAAATTGTTCTAATTCTTTTTGAAGATGTAAAATGTAAAGATGTAAATGTAAAGATGTAAAATTTTTTCTAAATTAAATTTTTTAAATAAATTTGATAAATTTTAATAAATTTTATTTTTAAGTAATTAAATTTTTAAAATAAATTTTATTTTTAAGTAATCTCTACACCCAGTTTGGGGCTCGACTCACAACCCCGAGATCAAGAGTCGTATGCTGTACCAACTGAGCCAGCCAGGTGCCCCTCGAATAAATTCTTGTGACAGTGAATGAGAACTGTGTAGAAATCAAAAGCAGGTCTAGAGTGATAATAATTGGATTGTGGATGAATGGGTCACTAAGTAACTGTTTTGAAAGTAGAAGTCATGTGGCTGTACATCTTGGTTTGTTTCCCAGATGAGCTGATTTACTGGTTGGTTTTGTTTGACTTCTGCTCAAACAATCCTAGCCAGCCATCTTCTAAATTTATGATTGTGGAGATATAGAGCCAGAAAGTGAACTGAGTAGCTCAAGTCTGAGTCTACAACTAGAGAAATTCTGCTGAAAATATTTGCATAGCTTTGAAACTGTGTGTGGTAATATGAAAAAAAAATAAACGTCTTCACCTAAGACTTTAAGGTATGTTTCAGTAATACTAAGATGTTAGGTGTTTTACTTACCACAGCATAGCCTTTAAACCAGAAATGGAGTTTGCATTCAAAATGAATGTTAAGTTTGCCTATCTTGGTTTTTCCACAGGCACAATAACTTGTCTGAAATTCTATGGCAACAGGCACTTAATCAGTGGAGCAGAAGATGGACTCATTTGTGTGTGGGATGCAAAGAAATGGGAGTGCCTGAAGTCCATTAAAGCTCACAAGTGAGTCTAGCCCTTTCCCCTTGGTGGTTTCTAGGTGCCATTCAAGTTGGGGGCTAACTGTTGGTTTCCTTTTAGAGGACATGTGACCTTCCTTTCTATTCACCCATCTGGCAAGTTGGCCCTCTCCGTGGGTACTGATAAGACGTTAAGGTGAGTTGTTAATGCCGAGAGCATCTTTTCCAAGTTGTGGTCTTTGTTCTTCAGGGACAGCAGGAAGCTACCATCAGGGTATATTTTAGTACAATAACTAGATTCATTTTGTGTCTCATCTCATGGCCATCAGCTATTTAAAGACATTGCAATATAAGAAAAGGTGGAAAGCTAGTGAACCTTCTCACAGTGGTAGAAAAAACAATGACGAGCTCCATGTTCACGTGTACATTGCACATCCCAGTCGTTGTAAGCTGTGAAGTGAAGAGGCTGGTGGTCCTAAAAACAAACGTTTTAGGAGGTGAAATATTTTGAAAATATATTAAACATTTTAAATATATGAAAGGAGTCCAGGAATGGATGAGTTAATCTTGCTTGGTAGTAAATATTTCCAGTGTTGTTTAAGAAATATGATAGTTCTAACTAGCTGCCTATGAAGTAAATTGTTGTTTGAGTAGGTCTTCTTTATGCTTCCCTTTATACCTGATAAAAGTTAGTGATCATGCCATAAGTGAGCTTCCTGTTTTGCAGAACATGGAATCTTGTGGAAGGAAGATCAGCATTCATAAAAAATATAAAACAAAGTAAGTACTTTTATTTGGAATGTTCTTTAGAACTTGATGGAACGTGAATATATATACATACACATACACCTTTATTTCCCTCCATGATGGTGGTTACCTCTTAGGGCAATGATTTAGGTTCTTTTCTTTTCTCTATCTGCCTGTCTGTCTATCTATCTATCTGCCTGCCTGCCTATCTCTCTATCTATTTATTTATTTTTAAAGATTATTTATTTATTTGAGAGAGCACAAGCAGGGGAAGTGGCAGGGAGAGGGAGAAGCAGGCTCCCCACTGAGCAGGGACCCCAATGTGGGACTTGCTCCCAGGACTCCAGGGTCATGACCTGAGCTGAAGGCAGACACTTAACCGACTGAGCCACCCAGGTGCCCCCTTTCCTTTCCTTTCCCATTTTAGATTAGAATTCTTGTCATGACTCTGTCACCTACCAGCTCTATGACTTAATGATTCTTTTGAATCCAGTTCATTTTCTAAAACTTAACTTGCAAAATACGTACCAAAAGTTTGTGGTGAGGGTTAAATAGGATAGTGGATGTGAAAATGCACAGTGCAACTGTTTGCTCTTTTTACTGTTACTCTGATCATTTCATTTTTTGTTTATGAAATAAAAAAGCTTTGTGTTTTTAACTTACAGATGCCCACATAGTGGAATGGTCCCCAAGGGGAGAGAAATACGTAGTTGTCATACTGAATAAAATAGATGTCTATCAACTTGACACTGCGTCTGTTAGTGGCACCATCACAAATGAAAAGAGAATATCTTCTGTTACATTTCTTTCAGTAAGTGACCAGAAATCAGTGGTGGAATCTTAGTGTCTAAGGTGATGGTTGGAATTGTTGATGACATTCTGGATATTCTTTTTCTCTCCTAGGAGTCTGTCCTTGCAGTGGCTGGAGATGAAGAAGTCGTAAGGGTTTTTGACTGTGATTCACTAATGTGCCTCTGTGAATTTAAAGCTCATGAAAACAGGTATTTTTTTTTTTTTGCCAGTCTGTATATGTATGTATGTGTAGAGTCTTCAATAACTGTTACATATGTATTAGCTTCATAAAGCAAGGTACATGTTTTCTCATGAACAACTGCAGAGATAGGCATTTCCACATATATATGATTTCTGGAATGTGAGAGGATGGCAGAAATGTCGTTGTCTTGGCCTTAAGTAATGCAAAAGTGGGGAACTTGGCATCAGGACTAGTGATTTGCACAAGATATTTTTCCAGTAATATTATTAAACCTGGGGCCTGAAAACAACCAGATTTGAAGAGGAACAAAGAAATTAAAAAATCAAGCTTTGCCAGGACCTTTCTTGTCCTTTTACTCTAATCCCCTTGTCCACTTCTTCCCCTTTTGTACACTATTTGTGTTTCCTACAGGAGAAATATGTGACATTATTGACTTCTGTTTCATGCCAGTCTTTTCTTACCTGTTATTGCTCACTGTGTCTCTAGGGGTAGACACTGATTCTCAGAGTAGACGGCCAAGTGACTTGGCCAAGATTACTCCATTGTTGGGTGAGGGAACTGGGATTCAACCCGGTTCTATCTGCCTCTGCTTTTTATACTATTTTGGAAAAGGTGATAATGTACAGTTATACTTTAATATGCTTCGTTTGCGTGTTCTTCCATGTATTAAATAAGTCCGAGTTTTTATTTTCTAAGTGATGCTCTTTGAATACTCCAAATATTACAGTCAGTGTACAGGCCCTGGTTTTTCCCTTCAGTGGGAAGTGTTCATTCAGGGTCATTTCAAATGTACGAATAACATGAGAATACTTAAGATAACACTTAAGATATTTGGCCATTCATTCATTCCTTTAATAGGTATTCATGAGTATCCATTAAGAGCTGCAGTCAGTATTTAATGAACAAAAAAGACAAGGGCTTGCATTTGTGTTTCTTGTAGTGGAGCAGGAGACAGATGATAAACCAGTAAGCAGATAATTATAACAGGAAGGAAGCAGAAAGGTGTGCCTTAAGAATAACAGCAGCAACTTAGTATGATCGGGGAAGGGAGAGGGTAGGACTTCACAGATGAAGAGAGCTGTTTCTAAAGAAAGGAGAGAACTGAACTGCAGGCACAGTGAGCCTGAGGGAGAAAAGAGCGGGATGTATTTTAGCAACAGATGAAAGAGCTTTGTGACTAGATCAGAGTGAGCCAAAAGGTGCATGGCCTTGTAAACTGGTGAGGAGTTAGGTTTTATACTACGGGCCTTTGTAGATTTTGTTTTATTTCTTACTGTGGAAGAATTTAAAATCAGGCAGACCAGTTTAAGGAAGCAACCCCCATAGACCCACCACCCAGCTTCAGCAGTTGTCAGTTTATGGCCAGACTTGCTTTAAATACGTCCCCAGCCCCTTCCTCCTGTCCTGTGTTATTTTTAAAAAGATCCTAGTTTTGTAGGATTTTAAGCCTGGGAGTAACATGATTTGAGTCATAATTTTAGCCACTTAGGCTACTCGTTAATCCAGAAGAACGATGGCAGTCGCTTGGACGAGGGTGATGACCCTGGAGGTGAGAGAAATGGACGTGTGGGAGGAAGCCATGGTTCATCTCTGTTGTCTTATTTGTTTCTTCATCCTGAACTTGGAGTCTCGTGAGGGAGTTAAGTGTCTTTATTTTGTTTATGATAACCTCTCATGATCATCTTTTTGACATTTTTTTAAACATTTTTAAATTTAAATTCAGTTCTTTAACATATATTATTGGTTTCAGAGGTACAGGCCTGTGATTCATCAGTCTTATATAATACCCAGTGCTCATTACATCACATGCCCTCCTTAGTCCATCACCCAGTTGCCCCAACCCTCTCCTCCCTTCCAGCAACCCTGTTTGTTTCCTATTAAGAGTCTCTTATGATTTGTCTCCCTCTCTGGTTTCATCTTGTTTTATTTTTTCCTCTCTTCCCCTATGATCCTGTTTTGTTTCTTAAATTCCACATACCATTGAGATCATATGACAATTGTCTTTCTCTGATTGAATTATTTCACTTAGCATAAATACCCTCTAATTCCATCCATGTCATTGCAAATGGCAAGATTTCTTTTTTTTTTTNTTTTTTTTTTTTTTTTTTTTTGATGGCTGTGTAATATTCGTGTGTGTGTGTATATTACATACACATCTTCTTTATCCATTCATCTGTGGGTAGACATCTGGGCTCTTTCCATAGTTTGGCTGTTGTGGACATTGCTGCTATAAACATTGGGGTGCAGGTGCCCCTCTGGATTACTACATTTGTATCTTTGGGGTAAATACCCAGTAGTGCAATTGCTGGGTCATAGGGTAGCTCAATTTTTAACATCTCGAGGAACCTCCATACTGTTTTCCAGAGTGGCTACACCAGCTTGCATTCCCACCCACAGGAGAGGATAGGAGGATTCCCTTTTTCTGCATCTTTGCCAATAGCTGTCATTTCCTGACTTGTTAATTTTAGTAATTCTGACTGGTGTGAGGTGGTTTTGCATTGTGGTTTTGATCTGTATTGTTGAGCATTTTTTCGTGTATCTGTTGGCCATTTGTGTGTCGTCTTTGCAGAAATGTCTGTTCGTGTCTTCTGCCCATTTCTTGATTGGATTATCTGTTCTTTGGGTGTTGAGTTTGAGAAGTTCTTTATGGATTTTGGATACTAGTCCTTTATCTGATATGTCATTTGCAAGTATCTTCTCCCATTCTGTCAGATGTCTTTTGGGTTTTGTTGACTGTTTCCTCTGCTGTGCAGAGGCTTTTTATCTAGATGAAGTCCCAGTAGTTCGTTTTTGCCTTTGTTTCCCTTGCCTTTGGTGATGTGTCTAGCAGGAAGTTGCTGCAGCTGAGGTCGAAGTGGTTGCTGCCTGTGTTCTCTTCAAGGATTTTGATGGATTCCCATCTCACATTTAGGTCTTTCATCCATTTTGAGTCTGTTTTTATGTATGGTGTAAGGAAATGGTCCAGTTTCATTCTTCTGCATGTGGCTGTCCAATTTTCCCAACACCATTTGTTGAAGAGACTGTCTTTTTTCCGTTGCCTCGTCTTTCCTGCTTTGTCGAAGATTAGTTGACCATAGAGTTGAAGATCCATTTCTGGGTTTTCTGTTCTGTTGCATTGATCTATGTGTCTGTTTTTGTGCCAGTACCATACTATCTTGATGGTTACAACTTTGTAATAGAGCTTGAAGTCTGGCGTCGTGATGCCACCAGCTTTGGTTTTCTTTTTCAACATTCCTCTGGCTATTGGGGGTCTTTTCTGGTTGCATAACGTTTTAGGATTATTTGTTCCAGCTCTGTAGAAAAAGGTTGATGGTATTTTGATAGGGATTGCATTGAATGTATAGACTGCTCTAGGTGGCGTAGACATTTTAACAATATTTGTTCTTCCAATCCATGAGGATGGAACATTTTTACATTTCTTTGTGTTTTTCTCAATTTCTTTCATGAGTGTTCTATAGTTTTCTGAGTACAGATCATTTGCCTCTTTGGTTAGGTTTATTCCTAGGTATGTAATGGCTTTGGGTGCAATTGTAAATGGAATCGGCTCCTTAATTTCTCTTTCTTCTGTCTCATTGTTAGTGTATAGGAATGCAACTGATTTCTGTGCATTGACTTTATGTCCTGCCACTTTGCTGAATTCCTCTATGAGTTCTAGCAATTTTGGGGTGGAATCTTTTGGGTTTTCCACATAGAGTATCATGTCATCTGCCAAAAGTGAGAATTTGACTTCTTTGCCTATTTGGATGCCTTTTTGTTTGTTATGTGATTGCTAAGGCTAGGACTTCTAGTACTGTGTTGAACAGCAGTGGTGATAGTGGTTGACAGTCCATTTTATCTTGGAAGTTAGACCCTGAGGACTCACTGACCCATGGGAATGGGAAGATAGTTAGATTTTAGCACTGTTCCTTAAGTAGTTTGGAAGCACTTGGACATTGAAAAATCAAGAAACTGTGTGCATAGAAGCTTTATGACAATATCATAAAGGAGAAAGGAACCTTTATGGTGTTTGTATTTCTGTTCTAGGGTAAAAGACATGTTCAGTTTTGAAGTCCCAGAGCATCATGTTATTGTTACAGCATCGAGTGATGGCTTCATCAAAATGTGGAAGCTTAAGCAGGATAAGGTCAGTGTCTTAACACAATATAAATGCACTTTAATGCAAGTGTTACTATCAGTATTGCTTCGAGTTAAGGGAGGTGGAATATTTTTCAAGGCAGAAATCTTTAAATAAACTTAAAGTCTCTTCCGTGCATGGTTGATACTCATAGTTTTAAAGTTAGGGTTCCAAGAGCTACCTTGGGGGTTGGTACTGGTGAGTCTGAGTGACAGGGTACCAGAACTCCTGCTTTTTCAATCAATGAAGCGCTACTTCTCTTTTGTTTGTGTATTGATGTTCTCTGTAAGATTTTGTTAGATAAAAATACCGCCATTACTAAAAATTTGGAATTTACTGATTGAGAATGGAACTAACAATAGTTTTGAACCCGATAATTGGAAAATTAAATTCCCCTCAGTGGTCTCACTCTTACAGACCCTCTTGGTTTTTATTATTATTATTATTTTTTTTTTTTTTAGATTTTTATTTTATTTATTTGACAGAGATAGAGACAGCCAGCGAGAGAGGGAACACAAGCAGGGGGAGTGGGAGAGGAAGAAGCAGGCTCCCAGCAGAGGAGCCTGATGTGGGGTTTGATCCCATAACGCTGGTATCATGCCCTGAGCCGAAGGCAGACGCTTAATGACTGCGCCACCCAGGCGCCCCTGGTTTATTATTCTTGATTGTCTTACAAACACATGTTGTGAATGTGGTTTGTTGAGTGTCTGTGCAAGGTTTTCTGTTAAAACATAGAAATGAACAAGACATGGTCCTTTTCCTTAATGAATTTAGTTTCTGAATATTCAGAAACATGTTCTGTGAAGAACATAGTGAAACCAAACGTGAGTCAAGATAATAGATTTCTTCGGGGCACCTGGGTGGCTCAGTTGGTTAAGCGTCTGCCTTCAGCTCAGGTCATGATCCCAGGGTCCTGGGACTGGGCCCCACATCGGATTCCCTGCTCCACATGGGGCCTCCTCCTCCCTCTCCCTGACCCTTCACCTGGTTGTGTGCACATGCTCTCTCTCTGTCAAATAAATAAATAAATAAAATCCTTTAAAAAAAGATAATGGAGTTCTTCTAAACAGCATGTTTTATTCTCAAAAAAACAACATAACTTTTTGTTTTTATTTATTTATTTTAAAGATTTTATTTATTTATTTGAGAGAGAGAGAGAGACACCCAGCAAGAGAGGGAACACAAGCAGGGGGAGTGGGAGAGGAAGAAGCAGGCTCCCAGCGGAGGAGCCTGATGTGGGGCTCAATCCCAGAACGCCAGGATCACACCCTGAGCTGAAGGCAGATGCTTAACAACTGAGCCACCCAGGCGCACCAACTTTTAAATTAAAAACTTAAAATTCCGACTGGCTCAGTCAGAAAAGTATGCAACTCTTGATCTCGGGGTTGTAAGTTCGAGCCCCATGGTGGGTGTGGAGATTACTTAAAAAAATAAAATCTTAAAAAAATAATAAGTTCACTTGATTAAGGAAAAAGAAATTATTTAAAATTCCTCTATGTTATCATGCATTTTTCTTCTGTTTTAGAGAGTTCCCCCATCTTTACTCTGTGAAGTAAAAACTGATGCCAGGCTGACATGTCTTGGAGTGTGGCTAGACAGAGTGACAGACACACAAGAAAGCCTGCCTTCGGCTGCAGAGCCTTCTCCTGGTAAGTGAAAGTCATCATTTTAAAAAGATGTGTTAGCTCTTGAATTGTTGAAGTGGAGGAGATTCAGATAACTTCACTTCATTGTCAGCCTTGTTTATTTCAAGAGGGGGGAAAAGTGGTCTTTAAATGCGCTGTCTCTTGTGTTTTAGTAAGGAAAGAACAGTCCAAAAGCAACAAAAAGGAAGCTGGTGATGTCGTGCAGGAAGAAGAAAGGCAGTCCTTACCTAGCTCAAAGAACTGTAACTTAACTGGTGACACTAAGAAGCCAACGAAAAGAAATACCCCAGTGTCAACCAAGAAGAGGAAAATGGTAGAAATGTTGGAAAAAAAGAAGAGAAAAAAGAAAATATGAATGACACAATGAATCACACATTTTTTCCTACAAGAAAAACTTCTTAGATGGAATCATTCTCTTCAAATGTACCTTTTTCCACCCCCTGAGTAAAAGCTAGAAATTCCTTCTTTTGGAGAAAATGTACAGCTTAAAAAAAAACACTTATGTGTTTATTTTTTTTTAACAGTGGTAAAACTATTTTTGGTAGGCAACATTTTATTAATTATATATCGTGATATATACTATGTTAATGTGTAATATATTAATTTTTATCATTGTATAAAGCAAATAAAGATCTTTTCAAAATGTTGTAGTTTAAGGTGCACACAGTTTTGAACACATTCTTTACTAGAGATGAGTGAGAGATGTTTTTCAGGTTTTCCTCCTAAATGGGGAAAGTGTGATAAAATTGCCTTACTTTGGCTTCTTCAAATGGTTCTAGTAATTTCAATGCAGGATTTTTCATTTTGATAACAAAGGTATAAAAAGATTTTCATACCAGTGGGCATATTAAGACAAACTTAAAAATCATGAACACATAATACATGTATGTATAAAGCATGTGCTTAAACTTAGGGCTGTGTGCATAGAAAGTTATTAGATTACCCAACCTTGTTAAACTATTCTGCTTCCTAGCTGTGGATGACAAGATAAGTGAAGGGTCAGAAAATTACATTTCCAGGGTTTTTTTCCTCTGTTTCAGGCCAAGAAAAAAACTCAGTTAATCTAAAAAGATAGTCTTAAATTCAGCCTGATTATAATCTTGTCATCTCTTATTTTATTCCTCAGTAGATTCCTGGGCATTATGAAAAGACACATTAATAGAGGATTCGTAGATTTGAATTAGCTGACCAGAAATACCTGAGGCCAACAGGGAATCCCTCCTGTTCAGGCACAATGAGGCCTCTAACATTTGGGTACTGGAATTGCCACTCCCTTCACAGGAAGGAACTCATCTAGGAAATGAGCCAAATTCTGTGTCCCGACATGTCATTCCACCTCTTCATTAACTTCGGGCCTACAAGCAAAGATGATCATGGTTTTGGGTTTTTGTTATGTTTTTGTTTTAATACTGTGTAGAGCAGTTTGAGGTTTATAACAAAATTGAGAGGAATGCAGAGATATCCCACATACCCCCTGCTTCTACACATGCACAGCCTCCCCTATGATCAATGTCACTCCTAAGAGTGGCACCCTTTTTACCAAGGATGAACCTGCGTCGATGTATCATAATCACCCAAAGTTGATAATTTACCTTAGGGATCACTCTTGGTGTTGTACATTGTAGGGGACAAATGTATAATGAACGTATTAGTATAATCCACAGAGTATTTCCACTGCCCCAAAACGACTCTTGTGTTCTGCCTATTCATCTCTACCCTACCGGTCTTCCCATAATCACTGATCTTTTTATTGCCTCCATAGTTTCGCCTTTTCGGGAATGTCATGTAGTTAGAGTAGTGTAGCCTTTTCAGATTGACTTCTTTGATTTGGTAATCTGCATTAAGTTTTTTCTGTGTCTTTTCATGGCTTGATGGCTCGTTTCTTTTTAATGCTCAATAGCATTCCATTGTATGTACCACAGTTTACCCTTCACCTACTGGAGGACATCTTGGTTGCCTCCCAGTTTTGGCAATTAGGAAGTTGCTGTAAACATCCATGTGTAAGTTTTTGGATGGACGTGTTTTCAACTCCTTTGGGTAAACACGAAGTAGTGTGATTGATGGGCTGTACGGCAAGAGTATGTGTACTTCTGTAAGAAACTACCACACTGTCATCCAAAGTGGGTGTACAATTTTTCATTCCTACCATCCATGTCTGAGTGTCCCTGTTGCTCCACACCCTCACCCAGCATTAGGTGTTGTCAGCGTTCTGGATTTTGGCTAATCTTGTGTGTAGTAGTACCCCATTTTAATTTGCATTTCCCTGAGGACATATGTGGACCATCTTTTCATATGCTTATGTGCCATCTGCATAGCTTGGGTAAGGTGTCAAGGTATTTGGCCCTAAAATTGTTTTCTTACTGTTGAGTTTTAAGAATTCTTTGTATTTTTAATAGCAGTCCTTTATCAGATGTCTTTTGCAAATATTTTTTCCCTGTCTCTGGCTTGTCTTCTCATTCTCTTGATAATATCTTTTGCAGAAGTTTTAAATTTTAATGAAGTCTAGCTTATCAATTATTTCTTTCATGGGTCATGTGTTGATGTATCTTAAAAGGCTTTGTTATATCCAAATGTCATCTAAGTTTTCTCTTAGGTTTCTTTGTAGGAGTTTTTTTTGTTTTGCATTTTACATTTGGGTCTGTGATCCATCGGAGTTAATTTTTGTGATAGGTGTTAGGTCTGTGTCCAGATACTTTTTTTTTTTTCGTGTGGATGTTCAGTTGTTCCAGCACTATTTGTTGAAGAGACTATCTTTGTTTTATTGCCTCTGTTCCTTTGTCAAAAGATCAGTTGATTGTACATTTGACCCTTGGACGACATGGGTTTGAACTGTAAGGGTACAGTTACAGATTTTTTTGATAAATACAGTACAGTATTGTAAATGTTTTTTCTCTTATGATTTTCTTAACATTTTTGCTAGCTCATTGTAAGAAGACAGTATATAACATATACAAAATATGTGTTAATCAACTGTGTTATCAGTAAAACTTCTGATCAGTAGTAGACTTAGCTAACTTTGAGGGGAGTCAAAAGTTAATACTCAGATTTTTGACTATATAGAGGGTCAGCATCCCTAATATGCTGTTTAAGAGTATAGATAGTGGTCTGTTTCTGGGCTCTCTATTTTGTTCCAATGATCTGTTGTGGGTTTCTTTTTTGTTTTGTATTTTGCCAATACTATAGTGTCTTGATTACAGTGGCAAAGTAAGTCTTGAAGTTGTATAGCATCAGTTCTCCAATTCTGTTCTGCTTCAGTATTTAGTATTCAGACCATTTACATTTAAAGTAGTTAATGAAAGTAAATATTGATATGAGTGCCATTTTGTTAACTGTTTTGTCCTTTTTTTTTTTTTTTGCGTTCTCTGTTCCTTTGTTATTTTGTTGCTTTTGTGGTTTGATGGTTTTCTTTAGTGTTATCCTTGGATTCCTCTGTTTTTTGTTTGTCATATTTTGTTTTGTGGTTACTATGAAGTTCCTATATATTCACACTCGCGCGCGCACACACACATTTTTTAAGCTGATAGTCACTTAAGTTCTAACACATTCTAACAACATTTGTATTCCCCTCAGCCCCGTTTTATGTTTTTTTTTAAAGATTTTTATTTATTTATTTGACAGAGATAGAGACAGCGAGAGAAGAACACAAGCAGGGGGAGAGGGAGAGGAAGAAGCAGGCTCATAGCAGAGGAGCCTGACGCGGGGCTCGATCCCATAACGCCGGGATCATGCCCTGAGCCGAAGGCAGACGCCCAACCGCTATGCCACCCAGGCGCCCCCCGTTTTATGTTTTTGATGCCTTATTTTACATCTTTTTATTTTGTGTATCCCTTAACTCTTGTGGTTATAGTTGATTTTACTATTTTTTTCTTTTAACCTTCTTACTTTTTAAGTGGCTGATTTACTGCCCTTACAATATATTTGCCTTTATCACTGAGACTTTTTTCACCCACGTATTTTCTTATTTCTAGTTATGACCATTGCTTTTCCACTTAAAGAAGACCCTTTAACATTTCTTGCAATGCTGGTTTAGTGGTGATGAACTCCTTTAGCTTTTGCTCGTCTGGGAAGCTCTTTGTCTCTCCTTCAATTCTGAATGATAATCTTCCCGGATAGAGTATTCTTGGTTGTAGGGGTTTTTTTTGTTTTTGTTTGTTTTTTGTCCTTTTAGCACTTTGAATATATCATGCCACATTCTTCTGGCCTGCAGAGTTTCTGCTGAGAAATTAGCTGATAGCCTTTCGGGTCTTCTTTGTATGTGACTTTGTTTTTCTCTTACTGCTTTTAAGATTTTCTCTTTACAGGTATGCGGAAGATTTCTTTGAGAGAATCCATAAAATTGATAGACCACTGGCAAAACTTGTCCAAAAACAAAGAGAAAGGACTGAGATTATTAAAATTATGACTGAAAAGGGAGAGGTCACGACCAGCACCATTGAAATTGCAAGGATTATTAGAAACTTTTATCAACAGCTATATGCCAAAAAACTAAACAATCTGGAAGAGATGGAGGCCTTCCTGGAAACCTATAAACTACCAAGACTGAAACAGGAAGAAATAGATTTCTTAAATAGGCCAATTAACTATGAAGAAATTGAGTCAGTGATAAACAACCTTCCAAATAATAAAACTCCAGGCCCAGACGGTTTTCCTGGGGAATTCTACCAAACATTCAAAGAAGAAATAATACCTATTCTCCTAAAGCTATTTCAAAAAATAGAAACAGAAGGAAAGCTACCAAACTCATTCTATGAGGCTAATATTACCTTGATCCCCAAACCAGGCAAAGACCCCCTCAAAAAGGAGAATTACAGACCGATTTCTCTAATGAATATGGATGCCAAAATCCTCAACAAGATCCTTGCTAATAGAATCCAACAGTACATTAAAAGGATTATCCATCATGACCAAGTGGGATTCATACCTGGGATGCAAGCATGGTTCAACACTCGCAAATCAATCAATGTGATACATCATATCAACAAGAAAAGACTCAAGAACCATATGATCCTCTCAATTGATGCAGAAAAAGCATTTGACAAAATACAGCATCCTTTCCTGATTAAAACCCTTCAGAGTGTAGGAATAGAGGGTACATTTCTCAATCTCATAAAAGCCATCTATGAAAAGCCTACTGCAAGCATTATTCTCAATGGGGAAAAGCTGGAAGCCTTTCCCTTAAGATCAGGAACACGACAAGGATGCCCACTCTCGCCACTATTATTCAACATAGTACTAGAAGTCCTTGCAACAGCAATCAGAAGACAAAAAGGGATCAAAGGTATCCAAATCGGCAAAGAAGAAGTCAAACTGTCTCTCTTTGCAGATGACATGATACTCTATATGGAAAACCCAAAGGAATCCACTCCCAAACTATTAGAAGTTATAGAACAATTCAGTAAGGTGGCAGGATACAAAATCAATGCCCAGAAATCAGTTGCATTTCTATACACGAATAACGAGACTGAAGAAAGAGAAATTAGGGAATCCATCCCATTTACAATAACACCAAAAACCATGCGTTACCTTGGAATTAACTTAACCAGAGACGTAAAGGACCTATATGCTAGAAACTATAGATCACTTTTGAAAGATATTGAGGAAGACATAAAAAGATGGAAAAATATTCCATGCTCATGGATTGGAAGAATTAACATAGTTAAAATGTCCATACTACCCAGAGCAATCTACACTTTCAATGCTATCCCGATCAAAATACCGAGGACATTTTTCAAAGAACTGGAACAAATAGTCCTTAAATTTGTATGGAACCAGAAAAGGCCCCGAATCTCCAAGGAACTGTTGAAAAGGAAAAACAAAGCTGGGGGCATCACAATGCCGGATTTCGAGCTGTACTACAAAGCTGTGATCACAAAGACAGCATGGTACTGGCACAAAAACAGACACATCGACCAATGGAACAGAATAGAGAACCCAGAAATGGACCCTCGGCTCTTTGGGCAACTAATCTTTGATAAAGCAGGAAAAAACATCCGGTGGAAAAAAGACAGTCTCTTCAATAAATGGTGCTGGGAAAATTGGACAGCTACATGCAAAAGAATGAAACTTGACCACTCTCTCACACCATACACAAAAATAAACTCCAAATGGATGAAAGACCTCAATGTGAGACAGGAATCCATCAAAATTCTAGAGGAGAACATAGGCAACAACTTCTATGACATCGGCCAGAGCAACCTTTTTCACGACACATCTCCAAAGGCAAGAGAAATAAAAGATAAAATGAACTTATGGGACTTTATCAGGATAAAGAGCTTCTGCACAGCCAAGGAAACAGTCAAAAAAACTAAGAGACAGCCCACGGAATGGGAGAATATATTTGCAAAGGACACCACAGATAAAGGACTGGTATCCAAGATCTACAAAGAACTTCTCAAACTCAATACACGAGAAACAAATAAACAAATCATAAAATGGGCAGAAGATATGAACAGACACTTTTCCAATGAAGACATACAAATGGCTAACAGACACATGAAAAAATGTTCAAAATCATTAGCCATCAGGGAAATTCAAATCAAAACCACACTGAGATACCACCTTACGCCAGTTAGAATGGCAAAGATAGACAAGGCAAGAAACAACAATTGTTGGAGAGGATGTGGAGAAAGGGGATCCCTCCTACATTGTTGGTGGGAATGCAAGTTGGTACAGCCACTCTGGAAAACAGTGTGGAGGTCCCTTAAAAAGTTAAAAATTGAACTACCCTATGACCCAGCCATTGCACTACTGGGTGTTTACCCCAAAGATACAGACGTAGTAAAGAGAAGGGCCATATGCACCCCAATGTTCATAGCTGCATTGTCCACAATAGCCAAATCATGGAAGGAGCCGAGATGCCCTTCAACAGATGACTGGATTAAGAAGCTGTGGTCCATATATACAATGGAATATTACTCAGCTATCAGAAAGAACGAATTCTCAACATTTGCTGCAACATGGACGGCACTGGAGGAGATAATGCTAAGTGAAATAAGTCAAGCAGAGAAAGACAATTATCATATGATTTCTCTCATCTATGGAACATAAGAACTAGGAGGATCGGTAGGGGAAGAAAGGGATAAAGAAAAGGGGGGTAATCAGAGGGGGGAATGAAACATGAGAGACTATGGACTGTGAGAGGCAAACTGAGGACTTCAGAGGGGAGGGGGTGGGGGAAGGGGATAGCCTGGTGATGGGTAGTAGGGAGGGCACGTATTGCATGGTGCACTGGGTGTTATACGCAACTAATGAAGCATCAAACTTTACATCGGAATCTGGGGATGTACTGTATGGTGATTAACACAATATAATAAAATAAAATTAAAAAAAAAAAAAGATTTTCTCTTTAGCATTTTGCCATTTTAATTATATCCTGTCAGGGATCTCCTTGGGTTCATCTTGTTTGGGACTCTCTGGGATTCCTGTACCTTGGTGTCAGTTCCCCAAGTGTTAGGGAAATGTTTAACCATTATTTCTTCAAATAAGTTTCTACCTCCTTCTGTCCTTTTTCTGGGACCACTATAATGTGAATGTTAGTACATGTGATGTTGTCCCAGAGGTCGCTTATTCTCATTTTTAAAAATTCTTTTCTTTTTGCAGTTCTGATTTGGAGTAGTGATTTCCACTATTCTGTCTTAAAGATTGCTGTTCTGTATCTTTTAATCTGCTGTTGATTCCCTATAGTGTATTTTTCAGTTCTGTTATTGTAACCTTCAGTTCTGTGACTTCTCTTTGGTTCTTTCCTATATTTTCCAACTCTTTGCTGAAGTTCTCACTGTGTTCTTCCACTCTTCTCCCAAGTTTGGTGAGCATCTTTATGACCATTACTTTGAACTCTTTATTAGGTAAATTATCTATATTTCATGAGGGTTTTCCCCTTGGGCGTTTATCTTCTTTTATTGGAACATTTTCTTCTGTCTTCTCATTTTGTTTGACTTTCTGTGTTTGTTTCTATGAATTAGGCAAAACAGCTACTTGTCTTGGTCCTGAAGGAATGGCTATGTGTGTAGCATTGTCCCCTCTGTAGGCTGCCTGTGCCTGGTGGCTTTGGCTGGCCAGCAAATCCTGGGGTACTCTGTGTCACTGCTACCCTGGCAGGACAGCTGGAGCTGTAGTGAGTGCAGATTGCACTGGCAGGATTGCCGGACCTGGAACAGGTATGCAACAGAGGATCCCAAAGTGTTCTGTGCTGGGGTTGCTGTGGCTGGATGGCTGGAGCTGGAGCTGGAGCTGGCAAGGGTTGGGAATCCTGGGATGTTCTGTGCCTTGACCCCCCCTGGTGGGATGGCTGAGTTGGAGCAGGTGCTGGTTGGGAGTGTCCCAGTGCATGAGGTGTCAGGTCATTCCCGGTGAAATGCTGAGTCAGGTGCAGGTCTGTGGGGTCCCAGAGCACACTGTGCTGGGGCCACCTTGGTGGACAGCTGGAGTTGGTGTGTTAGGAGTCCAGGACTCACTGGAGCAGCCCAAGCAGGCCAGCTAGAGCACCTGGCCCCCACTCCCTTCCGTGCTATCCAGGTGGAGGGGAAATGTAAACCATGGCTCTCACTGGCACCTTCAACCCCAGAGAGTTCGAGTAGTTCTATTTGGTAGACACTCTAGGGTTAATAAATGGGATTTCCTTTACTTAATAATGTAGTTGCCCTTAAGCTGCTGTGTTTTTTTTTTAAGATTTTATTTATTAGAGAGTGTGGGAGAGAGTGCAAGTACAAGCAGCAGGGGAAGGGCAGAGGAAGAGGGAGAGAGTGGGGAGCCTGATGTGGGGCTTGATCCCGGGACCCTGAGATCATGACTTGAGCTGAAGGCAGACACAACCAACTGAGCCACCCAAGGGCCCAAACTGCTGGATTTTTTTTGCTGTGCCCCAAGGATGAGGAAATCCACATGTGGGTTCCTCAGTGTCATTACTCCCTGCTGTAGGTTGCTGCTTTGATGGTGGGGTCCCTTTGTTACCATTCTTTGTCTCTTCTACCCTCTGTATGTGGTCTGTTTGTTGTGCAGAAGCTATTCGATCAACATTAGTTCTTCAGAAGTAATTCTCTACGTATAGGTGTAGATTCAGTGTGTCCATGGGACAAGGTGAGTGCAGCCTTCCTATGCCACCATCTTGAACCACCTCTCTCCTCATGTTATAAATTGATTTAATAAACCATGTGATTCAAGCATTTTAGGTTAGTCTAAGAGCTTCTCTGCTCAGTGACCTCTGGCAGAACTTACCTGGTAGTATCCTTGGAAGCCATTACATTGACAACAGGTCATATAAAACTATATAATTTATTTGGGGGAATTCATGTTCATGTTGTTTCTTTTTTCCATGTAGAAATGTATAGTCTGCATATATCTTCACCATCTAAATGTTGAATTATCTACTTTGATACCTGTGTCTGAGCAGATTCTCATCACAAATTCATTCTTTCCTAATTTAGACTGTGCCATGTTACCTAGATATCCCCCCTCTATGGTTATTCAGTAGCCATGTATTCAGTGTTCACCATGTGCCAGGCGCTACCTTAGATTCTGGGGGCTGAAAGGAAAAGCGTGATCCCTAAGGATGAAAGGACAGGATCCCCAAAGGACAAAGTTTTGGTAAATAATGACAGGTTTCATGAAGCACACTAATTCTATCTTGGACAAATCCGCCATGATGACTGTTCTGTGATCCGAAACCTTCTTGAGCACGGGTCCCTCCATTCTTTCCTTAAGTATACCCTCAGGGTATAACATCCTTGATCTGTGCAGGAGAGAGGAGACACACGCCAGTCTACTTGTATTGTGGCAGCCAAAAAAACACTCTGCCTAATAATAAGCCAAGCTAGACTTGTCAGCCTTCCTCTTTGGTTTTATGACTCCTTTGGCCTTTGGTGGTCGTTTTGCATACACCTCCCTTTCACAGAACACATGTAATGGCCTAGGATAGTCAGGGGCAGCTTAACCGATGACTTTAATAAAAAATGAGATTGAGTTTTTAGACAAGGCTAAAAAGGCATTTTTGGCAGAAGAAATGGGGTGCTATCTCAGCTAAGAGAGACTTTAAACTGCAAGAAACAAAAAGCAACTCTGGCTATTCCAAACTTCAACAGAGGGCATGGGGATGGATTTATAACAGACACAGGTGCGTCTGACAGAAGCTGGGGTAGGAGGAGAACCAGAGCTCAGAAAGGGACCGGTTGTGGTCAGGGCACTCTCTCCCTCTCGTCTCCTCTCTGCATGTTGTCTTCATTCTTCTTTCTGCAGACCAGCCTCTACTCTCACTGCACATCTGTTCATTCAACACATGCTTATTGAGCATCCACTGCATGCCAAGCACTATTCTAAGTGCTGCATAAACACCCTCATTCTCTAGGAACTTACATGCTAGGGTGGGGAGTTGATTTTACAATTAGTAAGTTACACAGCACTCAATATGCAGGTAAGTGCCATGGAGAAAAAAAACCTGTGCTGGGAAGTACACATGTGTTGCAATCTTATTTTACTTTATAAGATTTTATTTATTTGAGAGAGACAGCACGAGCAGGGGGAGGGGCAGATGGAGAGGGAGAAGAAGACTCTGCATTCAGCACAGAGCCCGACTTGGGGCTCCATCCCAGGACCCTGAGATCACAACCTAAGTCAAACCAAGGTTTGACTTAATTGACTGAGCTACCCAGGCGCCTCTATGCATTGCAATTTTAAACAAGATGATCCAGGAAGGCCTCACTGAGAAGGTGACTTTGAATAAAGACATAAAGGAGACAAGGTAGTGACCTGGGAGATTACCTGGGAAGTTCTGGGCAGATGAAGCAGCAGGTGCAGGTGCTCAGAGGTGGGACATGGAGGCTAAAGCAGCATGAACAAAGGGGAGATGAAAGTGAGCTGAGGGCTGGGAGGTAGATGTGTAGGACTTTACAGGCTGTTGTCTGAGAAAGGGGGCCGCTGGAGAGTTTTGAGCATAGGAATGACAACATTCACTTGTTACAGGAGTGTTCTGGTTACTGTATTGAGAACAGACTAAAGGAGTTAGGGCAGCTCCGTCGTGTATGAACTGTGTGGCCTTCTCCCTGTTAGATAACCTCTTTCTCCCTTAATTTCCTCTGTGTGTAAAAGCAAGAGATAATAATAGTCTCTAGTGCCTAGGGTTAGTATGAAGATTAAATGAGTGCGTCTATGTAAAGCACTTCATATAGTGTCTGGCGTATAATTAGTAAACTTCATGTTTTTTCTGCTACTATTATGGCTCTAACATAGGAGGTCCCAGAAGCATGTGGTAGATAGGTTTGGTTGAGAACACAGGCAGTATTTTTTCATAATCTCCTTTATTAATTAAGCTGGAGAAATTTATTAATGGAACTTGGAGAAAGGTTTTTTGAACGGATGAAGCTGCTCTTCAAAGCTATAAAATCTATCCTAAAGACCTAGAAATTGTGTTGTGGATACTCAATAGACATTAGGTGAAACCCTGCAACCAGGAATTTCGTTTTCGACATTTTTCGAAACATTTCGAAATGTTTTCGACATTTTTGTTTGGGGGTTTCTTCATGTGCTAAGTCACATACACAAGGTTCCAAAAATGATAGAATAATGCTGAAATTGAAGCACAATTCCTTTTTCACGATCTGTTGTGGCAGATGGTCTTTACCGCTCTGGTTATTTGTGTGTATACGTTTGTGTCTACCAAACATAATCCTGACTCTAGGCCTCTGTGAAACAAACAAAAACCCAAACAAACGGGGCGTCTGGGTGGCTCAGTCGTTAAGCGTCTGCCTTCGGCTCAGGGCGTGATCCTGACGTTCTGGAATCAAGCCCCACGTCAGGCTCTTCCGCTATGAGCCTGCTTCTTCCTCTCCCACTCCCCCTGCTTGTGTTCCCTCTCACTGGCTGTCTCTCTCTCTCTGTCGAATAAATAAAATCTTTAGGAAAAAAAAACCCAAACAAAACAACCTACTGACAAACCCCAGTGCCAGAGACTAAAAACTTGCCCCTTACACAATCTTGGTCACACTCCACTGACACATTTGTGGTTCAGGGTTCCAGTAATTAATTCAGTGGGCTCCTAGTTTAGAGCTGAGCTATTTCCTAAAATATGTTAATGCCAACTACAAACATTACTGAATGCAAATCATTGATTTGATTTACTCTGTAACTGAAACAGAGCAGAGACCAACTTACTTTACGATAAACTGTGGAACTGCACACACAGAAATGCTGTGTGTTTTGGTTGAGGAATGACACAGAGGCAACATAATGTGAAGTTAAGGATGTAGGTTTTGAAAGACAGACCTTACTTCAAATAACAGCTCCAGCATGGACTAGGATTGTAGGAAATTTACTTAATTCTCTGTGGTTCAATTTCTTTGTCTAACGGACAGGGGTAAGATCACAGTGGTTGTAACTAAGGTTTAAGTTTACCCCTGCATAGGGAGGGATGCATCCCTACAGCCATTCCGAACTGGATTTAAGTCCCATTGTTGGCTGTTTAACATCTTCCTGTAATTCAGTGAGGGTCTGGCATACTGGAATTACTCAAATTCTTCTTGGTTGTTATCTGCTTTCCCTGGTTACAATCAGTTATGGTAAACACAAGATTCAGTTTTGGTATCTGAATACCAGGAGCTGCTGCAACTGGAAAGTTTTTCTTTGGGGGTATGTGTGAACTGCAATTTCCTTCTTTCACTCAAGATTGTATTTATAAGATTTATCTATGTTGATTCTTATAGGAGATTAAGGAGAGAGAGACATCAAGGATAAACACAAATTTTGGTGTACAGCAACTGAGTGGTCCTGCAAGAAACGCAAGGAAGAAAAGCAGATCTGTAGTGGGAATGGAGATAATGTTTTGTGGACACTGGGGGATAGAGAGGTTGTAAGAGATTATATTTAAGTTATCCTCTCTCCTTTAAGATGCTGCTCAAGTAAACACCCTAAAGTAAACACCCTGGCTTGCGGCCACCATCTCTGCAGTAAGAAAGTGGTTGTTACCATTGTAGGCAAAAAACGTGATCTGGCTAGAGTGACATTCCTCCCAGACGGCATGCCTCTGATTTACACCGGGTGAACCACAAATCCCTCCATTAATAGGGTCTTTCAGAATCCATCCTCAGATGCCCTTCTCTGGGATCCGTGCTCTCGATGCCTCTTGCAAGACCCGACTCAAATTCTGGGTTTCTGGCAGGCTTTTGGAAAGCCGAGGTTCACAGGTGGACAGCTCTGTCGGACCGGCTGCATAGGACCTCACGGGACTCAGGGCGACTCCCCGCCCCATGCCCCGCCCCGCCTCCGGGACTCTTGCGCACGCTGTGACTCCTCCCCTCAAACCCCGCCCATGCGTTTCCAGTCCCCGGGACGCATGCGCACGGCGCGACTCCACCCCTCAAGCCCGGCTGCAGGCTCCGCCCCGCCCCACGTTCCGCCTTGTCCTAGGGAAGCAGTGCGTGCGGCGACGTTTCCGGCGGGACTTCGTCTGCCCGCCGCAGGTGCGTGTACTCTTGTCGACCGGTGCGTACCTACGGCAAAGCGGTTCGGTACTTGGGAATTATTATTCTATACCTTTTTGACTTTTGGGGATTACGTAAGAGGCTTTGCTGCCGCCCAGTCTTCGTCCCCCAGATCCAGTCAGGAGCGTTAAGCTGCGTCATAGTGCCTTTCTAGTCGCGCATTTTTGTGCTTTGCTTAAAATAGATTGTGAATGTTGCAGGATCCCTGAGCTCTTGAGACAAATGCTTATAGATGTAGCGTAGTGGTGATTAGTTTCCTGTGGATTTTATTGCTCCAGCTCCTTGAAAGTCTCAGTATCTCGGTGCTTCTTGGAAATGACGACTGGTACAATTCCAAGCACCCCGCTGCCCGACAATTAAAAATTTAAAACAGAACGGATATGAATTGTTTTCAAGCTAAACCTCATTGGATACCAAATGCATTTCTTTAAGAAAGGAGTTACACCCTACTTCGCCAAGAGCGAAGTGTCCTACATTAATTATGACTTGGGCTTTCCAGTATTTTACCCCCTCACCGATCTCAGTCTAAAGATCAGTGATTTGATGCAAAAGTAAATAGCCAAAGTTTTGCAAGATACTATTACTGTAATTGAATTCTTTGAGCAAGGGCAGAAAGGGGCAATTAAAATAGTTGAATTAAGGGGATGTTTAGTTTCTGATTTAGTAATAAGTTGGTTAGCTGACATAAAGGTAAACTCATTACCTGTACAGACCTGATCAGTGAATTGTGTTCAGTTTCCTGTAGGCCTGTGTTATTAGGATGGAAGTTATTACCAAAACGGTTAGTATCTTCTCAGCATTTACTACATGCTAAGCACTTTTTACTTATTACCCCGTTTAATGCTCACAGGAGCCCTAGGAAATTTGTACCATTCTTATTCTCATGGTACAGTGAGGGAAGGTGAGGCTACGACAGGTTGGTAGCTTGCCTGTTACTTCTTAGCAAGTAAGGGGTGGAGCTGGAACTTGGGTCTACTTCCTTCTGACTGCTAGAGAGCCATGCAATTAACCACCACTCATCCAGCCCTTCCTTCACAGGTGCCGGCCTGGTGTACTCTTGTGTCTGGTCACAGTGAAAAAGAACAATGCAAAAGGACTCTGGCCCACTGTAAGTACAGTGAATGGGAGAGGAATAGCCAGCAACTTCTCAAAACCAAAGCTTCTCTTCTTATCTGAAAAGGGCCCTAAGAATAGACTTTTGGGCAGCATAGGATATGGGAGGATGGACATGTAGGCCAGGGACCTGGGTTTGAGTCCCGGCTCTTTCACCGACTAGGGCACGTCATCTAACCTCTGGGATTTATGTTCATTTGTATGGTGATAGGACTGTTCTGGTTGACGACGTTTTAGTCCCATCCTGTGATTGTTTTTTTATTGTTCAGCCATGGTTGGCGCTGATTTCTTACTCTTTCATTTTCAGAGTGCCTTTACATTGGATTGGCTTTGGCTATGCAGCATTGGTTGCTTCTGGTGGGATCATTGGCTATGCAAAAGCAGGTATGGCTTATAGCGACTTAACCTCCTAAGATTTTCACATTGTTGCTGGTAAAGAGTGAGTCCCCAGGGTCCCCAAAGTACAGTCTTGTTTGACTTGTTTAAACCCTCTAGCTTGAGTGCAGGGTTATTGTCAGTCCCGTAGCTGGTCCTGCACTTGCTTTTCCATTATCTGGTTGACTTAAGTCAGGCTTCTTGTCTACTCACTTGTTCTTGGCTTCTTTATCTAAAGCTGCTGGGCAGGGGTGGTAGTAGGTCGCTGTTATCTTTGACTACCACACATTAGCCTTGACCCCAGAGTGTCTCTGTGCTAAGTAGGAAGAAAACTCTTGTCTTTACATTCTCGTTTTTTGAAGTCCCCTCTTTAGACAGGTCTATCAGTAAAGGTGCTGTTTCTACCTCCTTCTAGCCTGCATCCCCACCCCAACACACACACACCAGAATTTTTATTCTCCAGTGTTTTTGTTTTTGTTTTTGTTTTAAACTCACTGCTCCTGTTTCCCTCTCCTTTGGGGATTTGCCTGAGGTCCTGCCTGGGGACACTTCCAGCCTTTGAAAGGTAGGCCTGGTTAGGAGCCCTTCTTTTTGCCCTAGATGGATGTGTCTGTCTATTAAAAAAGAGAATGTCTTCTCTGTAAAGTAGCAAATTCCCCAAAACATTTTCCTGTTTGAGGGCTCCTTGGTTATGAGCTGTGTTGAGAGAAATTCTCTCTGAGGTTTTCCTCTGTAGGGGGAGGAAATCTTGTGACTTCTGTTAATGAAATGAGCGTCTGACATTATAATGTAGAACTCTGTTTGCTTCTCTACAGGTAGTGTCCCGTCACTGGCTGCTGGGCTGCTTTTTGGTAGTTTAGCAGGCCTAGGTGCTTATCAGCTGTCTCAGGATCCGAGGAACATTTGGGTGTTTCTAGGTATGTCAGCGTCACTGTTTCCCTCCTACAATTATGTATCCAGAATGCTTTACCAAGAGGCCCTGGATTGGTGGAATGTGACAGGTTCTTCACATGAAGACCGTTTTATTACTTCTGCTAAGTGCTAGGGAATTTTTAAAATTGGGGGTGCGGGGAGTTGTACTGGTTTCTGTTTATTTTCTGTGTACAGACTATGGAAGGGTTTTCATGCCTCATGAATTTAGATTTAGCCAATGAAATTAATAATAAACTTGTGCAAGGCAGTTACATGTCTCTTAATCATTTTGATTGCCCACTGAAGACTATATGCTTGAGCATTCCCAGAGGATCACATGTCAGGCTTCGGTTTGCATCAATATTGCATTTTTCGCATTTGGAAATCATTTATTAGCCCTTTAGCATTAAGCTAAATGTATGGCATAGGCCTTGGCCTCAAGGAGCCTTTACCTTGACTGACATGAAACATGGGTCTGCAGGGCTGCTGAAAAGCCCTGTGAGCTACACAGACAGTGAGGAGTGCTGAGAAGGGAAGATTACTACTTATCAGGGTGGCTTTGGGTGCATTTTTATTGAGCTCCACCTGTGTATCAGGCGCTGCACTAGGTGCGTGGCCATCTCACTGTCTCCACAAGTCTGCAGAGTCGGAAAACCTATAGTTCTGGTTATTATAAGTGTGGTGGGGAGAACAAGCATGTTAACAGAGCAGTTTGCACGAGTTGCCATGGGCTGGGCAGGAGAGGTCAGCAATGGCTGATATGGGGTGTGCTGCGGAAGGAGGAGGGGCCCAGCTCTCAGCTCTGCCTCACAGCTCCGGCACTCAAGCTCCTGAACGACTTTCAGACTTCCTTTTTTCCCATTTCTGATTCCACTCCTCCACTCTCAGCAAATGAGCTCATTGCCTACTTAAAGAAGAGCAGCATCCATCACAAGGGGCTTCAGCATCCATGCCTTCTGCTGTGCTGTTTCTCTTCTCTCCAAGGCCAGTCCCTCCACCCAGGCTTTGGGTCTCTGCTCCCCGACCTTCTGGAGTGTTATGCTGCCAAAGATGCCATCTCTTACTTGGATTCCACCCTGTAGATGGATCCCTCCTGCTCGTGTTCACGTGTCCTTTCTCACCCAGTAAAGAAAACAGGACCTCTCGTGACCCCACTTCCTTCTCCACTTGTTGCCCTTCTTCCCCCTTCAGAAACTTCTCTAAAACAATCTGTTATACTGCTTGTTTTTATTTCCTCCCCTTCACATTCTCGACCACTTCAGTCTCTGTATTTGTCTCCTTTGTCCATGGAAGTAGCTTTCCCGGATTGTGCCAGTGACCTGGATTTTTCAGAATCCAGTGTTCGTTTTTTTTTTTGAAGATCTGTGTTTATCTGTGAGAGAACGCACACACACACATCCACGAGCGCCAGTGCATGCACAAACGGGGTGGGGCAGAGGGAGAGAGAGTCTCAAGCAGACTCCCCGCTGAGCACAGAGGAACCTGACTCAGGGCTCAATCCCAGGACCCTGAGATCATGACCTGAGTCGAAATCAAGAGTTGGATGCTTAACTGACTGAATCACCCAGGCACCTTTGCAGTGTACATTTTTTAGTCCTCATTCTAGCGGCCTGTTAGCTTTCTCAGCGTAGCGGACCAATCCATTTTCCACTCTTCTGTTTTCCTTTTTATTTTCTTGTTCTCTTTTGTTGACCCATCTTCCTTTTTGGCCATTAAATGTTGAAGTTCTTAAGACCTGTCTTATTTTTTTTTTTTTTAAGACTTATTTATTAAAGAGCTTGAGTGAGCAGGGGGAGGGGCAGAAGGAGAGGGAGAGAATCCCAAGCAGACTCCCCGCTGAGCATGAAACTTGCTATGGGGCTCAATCTCATGACCCTGAGATCATGACCTGAGCCGAAATCAAGAGTTGGCTGCTTAGCTGACTGAGTCACCCAGGTGCTTCAAGACCTGGCTCTTTCTTTATTCATTATACCCTCTTGCTTGGCTCATTGGAGTGCAGGCCTTAAATTACCATTGAAACAGGTCATTGATTCACAAACGGATTTCTTCTCCAAGCTTTACTCTTACATATACAGTTGCATGCTTGAAATCTTTTATTAGTTGTCTCAAGGCATCTGCCCAAACCTGACCTCTTGTCCTCACATACACTGGTCTTCTGGTGTTCTCCATCCTTTTGGGTCTTGCTCTCCTCCCCTCCATCTTTGTATCTCATTCACCAGTAAGTCCTAATAGGACTAATAGGACACTACCTCCAGCACATATCCTAGATTGCCTCCTGTATCTCCATGGCCACCGTTCTCTTCCCAGTTATCCCTGTATTTTTCCTGCATTACTGAGGAAGTTTCTCATTTGGTATCCCTACATGCTCTGGTTTTGCTCCATTTTGTTCTCCATGGAACAGCTAGAATTTTGTTTCAACGGTTCTGTTCTGCTCATGTATCCCTCTGTCTGATGTCTTTTAATGGCTTCTCATTGCTCTGAGGATGAAGAACATAATCCCTAGTATGGCTGTCAAGGCTCTGTGGTATGGCCTCTTTTCCTCACTAGCCATATTTTAGCCTTCAGTTCCCTCTCACCACAAGGCCCTGTGTGTATTATTCCCTCCGCATGGAATGTGCTTTCTTCCCCCTTTAGCTCATTCACACCTACTTTTTAGATCTTGGCTTGATCTTCACTTCCTCAGCAAATCCTTTCCTGATTTTCCAGAATAGGCTGGATCTGCTGTTTACAGACCTTTTTTTTTTTTTTTTTAATTAAGACTTTATTTATTTGAGAGTGAGAGAAAGCATGAGTGGGATGAGGATCAGAGGAAGAAGCAGACTTCACTGAGCAGGGAGCCCAATGCAGGGCTTGATCCCAGGACTCTGGGATCTTGACCCTGAGCCACCCAGGCACCCCTGTTTAAAGACCTTTTTTATTTTTTATTATTTTTATTTTTTTTTAAAGATTTTATTTATTTATTTGACAGAGAGATAACCAGCGAGACAGGGAACACAAGCGGGGGGGGGAGTGGGAGAGGAAGAAGGAGCTCCCAGCGGAGGAGCCTGATGTGGGGCTTGATCCCAGGACTCCGGGATCACGCCCTGAGCTGAAGGCAGACGCTTAATGACTGAGCCACCCAGGCGCCCCTAAAGACCTTTTTTAATGATAGTTTTGTCCTCCAGCCCCTAGTGCAGTGCGTGGCACATGATAGGTATTTTAGCAGACATTGAATAGAAGAGCCTACAATGTAAATACATCAGTAGGAATAGGAAAAAAAGACCTGCGGCAAATTGGGAGGAAACTATGGCTGAAGAGTGGTAGGAGGTGAGGCCGGGAAGGCCGTTTGGCTCAGACTGTGAGGGCCGTAGGTTCCAATACTTGTTCTTACCCCCACAGAACACGGGTAGCCCTGGGGAAGGAGGTGATAGTATGAGATGGGGTCTGGGCCCTGAAAGAGGGATGGGACTTCGGTTCTCCCACACATAAGATATAATGATCTTTGGTTCTTTTTCTCTTTCCCATCAGCTACATCTGGAACCTTAGCTGGCATTATGGGAATGAGATTCTACCACTCTGGAAAATTTATGCCTGCGGGCTTAATTGCTGGTGCCAGGTATTTTCTTTTCTCTTGCTGTTCTTCACCAGTATGGAGTTTAGTTTCATGTCCCCTAAGACTTTGTACATTCAAAAATTTACTTGTTCTGGTATGCCTGATGGTGGACATCACTGAAGTGACGTAATTTACACACAAATAGGAAAGGCTGCAGAAACAGTAGTTGATTTAACATCAAAATGAAGTGCATTCATGATTTTGCTCTCACATTTGTGATCTGGTCCATCCCGCTCCTGCCTCCAGTGGAAGGAGCTTCATGCAAAGCCATGACTGCGGCTCTTTCTGCAACTTTCAGCATGAGTTCCATATTTCTGAGTTGTCTGGGCATCCTTTATCATTGAACATTTTCCTTAAAGGGAATTGTGATTAAATCCTGCTGTCTAATTACCTTTGGTTATAAAACTCAAACCAGATTATTTAAACAAAAAATGTGTTCCTTAATTATAATACAGATACTCTGAGGACAGAATTTTTAAACATCTGGAGGAAGATCCCTTACCTGACTTTGATCCTAGTTATGATGCTGTCAGGCATAATGCTTAAAGTCTGTGTAGACCAAGGTCAAGAGCAGTGAACTGGGAGGCTGGTAATGTACCATTAACTAGCTCTGTGACCCTGGAGAGACCTTGGTCTTCCCAGCCTTCAGTTTACTTATCTCTTTGAATTATTGGCTGTTAGATTAGGAACTCTGGATTCACATGTACAGTTTTAAAGCAAGTGGGGTGCAAAACTGCCCCTCGGCATGTTATTTCTTTGGTACTTCCAGGAATGGAGGTTCACCTGTGCCTGCTCTGCCTTGGCATTTCCTCACCATGTAGTTGTGAAGGACTTGCAGTTTTAGTTTCTTGAAAAAATAGTCGAGTGCCTGTTCTGTCCTTTACCTGATATTTTTTGTTTATGTGTTTCTTTTGAACAGTTTGCTGATGGTCGCCAAACTTGGAATTAGTGTGTTGAATAGACCCCATCAGTAGTAGTCATGTCCCGCTTGGACTCATGAAGAATTTAAAAACTTCCGCTATTTTTAGTGTATTAAGAGAAACAAGTGCAGCATTTTCACATATTCTGACATTTTACTTAACAGAACAAAAATAACATTGAATTTTCCAGAAGAAATCAGTCATTATCATTACAACCTTAAAGAGGTGGGTGGTATGTAACCCAAGAGCTTCTTCTTGTATGTTCTCATACAGTTTGATTCTTATACATGATGCTGTCGCCTCTTTCTGTATCTCTGGGTAATGTCTCAAGGGGTAAAATGTTAGGTATCAGCACTGGGGGCCTCAAAACCCCACGCCCTACTCAGAACAAGAGCTTTAGGATTTCTGTTCTTTGGCTCATCCTAGAGCACAGACCTATGTTGAAATTATGTCAAATGAAATATCAATGAAAATAAAGTTTTCCATAAGTAATATTTTCTATGGTGTCTTCGTTGCCAGAGTTGTCTAGAACGTAGAATGAGATGTGCATAGCTTGAAGCTATAGTAATGTGAAAGTGTTCTGTTAATATTTTATTTAGTAATTACCTATTTTCAGTAAGGACCACGGAAAGTTATTTGTGATTTGAGATTATACATTGCATTGAAGCTTGTTTTAGAAATGATCCTTTAGTGAGGATTTCTAAGATTAGGACTGTGTAACCAAAAAAAAAATGTGGCTAACTAGCTAATCTATAAATGTGAAACTAAAGACCTGTCTGAAACTTGAATTACGGGGTTTGGTCTCTACACACATTAACTGGACACTGACATATTTCCACCTCACTTTCTTTTGTTTTCAGCACTGAGCATTAACTCATTCTGGTATTCCTTACTTTAGTTTTCTCCCATTTCAAAAGAAAAGGGATATTTGCTACTTACCTCCTCCCTAACTGGTATTGGTTGGATTTATAGTATAATTCAGGCACTTATTAATCACATTTATGTTTTCTTAAACTCTTTGAAAGGAGTCCTGGTTTTCTCATCCCTGTTTTATTATGTGATGTGGTTTTGACATGTCATCTGCCAGGGCCCATTCTTAAACCGTAATACCCAGACCTCTGCACAGGTTGGGTGTGACCAGGGAAGTGTATCCTAGATCACGCATTTCTGTTAATACAACTGGGATCAAATCAGATTTTTGAATAGCCTCGTCACAGCAATGACTCATTAAACTTTTGGTCTACTGGGACTTCAGATCTTTTTCTTGCACGCACTATTAATAATAAAAACTACTCCTAGATAGGAAAGGGTTGGTGCCTGGTGTCATACTTGCAAATACTTGACTAAATTAAAAATATTCCACAGTTCCTCGTATAGCCAGTAGTTGCCTTTTATCATGTACCAAATTTGTTGTTTAAATTATAAGGACAAATCCATTTACAAATAGCTTATTGGTATGTGGGATGACTTCATGCCCTGGTGAATCAGATTATTGTGAACTTCTCAAACATTATTCCTATACAGTCTAGAGGAAAATGGACAAAGAAAATCAAGTAGACAGAACATTGCATTACCTTTTTGATATTTTAAAAACTGATTTTTATGGAAATGTGTTTGGAGAAAAACAACTGGTTATAGTTAGTGTTACAAAGGTCAGAATGCCACAGGTGGCCTCGGTGTTCTCTTGAGCAGTGAAGAGCAGTCTGTGTATTATCTTTGTCCGCAGACTTAACCTTTATGTTTTTTTCCCAAAACCCTGTTATGTGACGGCCAGGTAAAAGTGAACATTAGTTCTGACTTCTTTTTCCCCAGGTGTTTCAGTCATATGAACTGTGAGAGCGGAGGCACAGAAAAAGATTAAACAGAAAAGCAATACATGTCGTATATTAATTGATTAGATGCATTTTGGGTTCTAAGCTAGCCTTTCTGTGATCGTCTTGACACTTAGGTTGCTTCCATATCTTAGCTATTATAAATAATGGTGCAGTGAACATAGGGGTACATATATCTCTTTAGATTGGGGTTTTTTTGTGTAAGTACCCAGAAGTGGAATTGCAGGATTGTATTATGGTAGTTCTATTTTTAATTTTTTGAAGAAACACCATACTGTTTTTCATAGTGACTGCACCGATTTACATTCTGACCAACAGTGCTCAGGAGTTCTCTTTTTCTACATCCTTGCTAACACTTGTTATTTTTTTCTTTTTGGTACTAGCCATCCTGACTGGTATGATATTTCATTGTGATTTTGATTTGCATTGCCCTGATTATTGACATTGAGCATCTTTTCATGTGTGTTGGTCATCTGTATGTCTTTGGAAAAATGTCTATTCAAGTTCTGTCTGTCTTTTAATCAGATTATTTGTTTTTGATACTAAGCTGTGTAAGTTTTTTTGTATGTTTTAGATATTAATGCGTTAATAAGTTATATGATTTGCTGCAAATATCTTCCTCCATCTTTAGATTGCCTTTTCATTTTGTTGGTTTCCTTCTCTGTGCAAAAGCTTTTTGTTTGATGTAATCCCATTTATTATGTTAGCTTTTGTTGCTCTTGAATAGGAAACTGGTCTAAAAAATATTGCTAAGACTGATGTCCAAGAGCATACTGCCTAGGTTTTCTTCTAGGAGTTTTATGATTTCAGGTCTTATGTTCATCTTTAATCTATCTTGAACTTATTTTTGTATACAGTATAAGATAGTAGTCCAGTTTTATCCTTTTGCATGTAGCTTTCCAGTTTTCCCAGCACAGTTTTTTGAAGAGACTGTCCTTTACCATTGTCTGTTCTTGCCTCGTTTGTCATAGATTGATGATGTATGCATGTTTGTTTCTGGGCCCTCTATTCTGTTGATTTATGTATTTGTTTTTGTGCTAGTACCAGACTGTTTGGGTTACTGTAGCTTTGTGGTATAGTTTGAAATCAGGGAGCATACCTCCAGCTTTGTTCTTTTTCAAGATTGCTAGCTTTGTTCTTCGTTCTCAAGATTGCTTTGGCTGTTTGGGGTCTTATTTGGGGATTCTTTGAGTTCTGTGAAAAATGCATTTATTTTAATGGGGATTGTATTGAACCTCTAAGATTGCTTTGGGTAGTAAGGACATTTTAACAATACAATTCTTCCGATCTGTGAGCCCAGTATATGTTTTTATTTATTTGTGTCATTTTCAATTTCTTTCATCAGTATCTGTAAGTACAGGTCTTTCACCTCCTTGGTTTCATTCCTAGGTATTTTATTCTTTTTGATGCAATTGTAAATGGGATTGTTTTTTAAGTTTCTTTCTGATAACTTATTAGTTTGTTAAAGTACAGTTGATTTTTCTGTGTTAATTTAGTATTCGTCAACTTAACTGAAAGTCATTTGTTAGTTCTAATAGGTTTTGGTGAAGTCCTTGGGGTTTTCTATGTATATTATCATGTCATCTACAACTAATGATAGTTTTACTTCTTCCTTTCCAATTTGGATGCCCTTCATTTCTTTTTCTTGCCTAATGGCTGTGGCTAGGACTTCCAGTACTATGTTGAATGAAAGTGGTGAGAGTGGGCATTCTTGTCTTATTCCTTGTCTTATAGGGAAAGCGTTTAGCTTTTTTCATTTGAACATGGTGTTAGCTGTGGGTTGTCATTATATGGACTATTATTATGTTGAGGTGTGTTCCCTCTATACCCATTTTGTTGAGAGTTTTAATCATGAATGGATGTTGAATTTTGTCAAATGTTTTTTCTGCATCTATTGAGATGATTGTATGATTTTTATCCTTTGTTTTGTTAATGTGTATCATGTTGATTGATTTGAGGATGTTGAAATCATTCTTGTATCCCTGGCATAAATCCTACTTGATCATGGTGTATGATCCTTTGTATTGGTGAATTCTGTTTGCTGATATTTTTTGAGGATTTTTTTCATCCTTGTTCATCAGGGCTATTAGCCTCCAATTTTCTTCCTTTGTAATATCTTTGTCTGGTTTAAGTTATAGGGTAATGCTGGCTTCATAAAATGAGCTTGGAAGTGTTCCTTCCTCTTCAATGTTTTGGAATAATTTGAGAGGGATAGTTACTAACTCTTCTTTACATGTTTGGGTAGGATTCATCTGTGAAGTTGACTGGTCCTGGACTTTTGTTTTGGGTGGTTTTTAAATTGTTTTGATTTCATTATTTGTAATTGGTCTATTCATATTTTCTATTTCTTCATTATCAGTCTTGGAAGGTTGTATGTTTCTGGGAATTCATCCGTTTCTTCTAGGCTTTCCAATTTGTTGGTGTATAATTGTAGCAGTCTCTTATGATCCTTTGTATTTCTGTAGTGTCAGTTTAACTTCTCTTCCATTTCTGATTTGGTCTCTCTCTCATCTTTTCTTGATGAGTCTGAGTAGAGGCTTATCAATTTTGTTTATCTTTGCAAAGAACCAGCTTTTAGTTTCGTAATTCTTTTCTTTTTTCTTTCTTTTCTTCTCTCCTTCTTTCCTTCCTCCCTTCCCCTTCCCCCTTCCCCCTTCCCTTCCCTTCCCTTCCCTTCCCCTCCCCTCCCCTCTCTCTTTTTCTTTATTACTTTCTTTTATTTCGTTCTGATCTTTATTATTTCCCTCCTTCTACTAACTTTGCGCTTTGCTGTTGTTGTTGTTGTTTTTCTAGTTCCTTTAGGTGAAAAGTTATTTATTTGAGATTTTTCTTGTTTCTTGCTTATTGCTATAAACTTTTCTCTTAAAACTGCTTTTACTGTGTCCCATAGATTTGGGAAAGTCTTATTTCCATTTTCATTTGTCTTAAGGCATTTTTTGATTTTCTCTTTTTCTGTTGACACATTGGTTGCTTGGTAGTGTAATGTTTAGTCTCCATGTGTTGCGGGGTTTTTTTCAGTTTTACTTTTGTAATTGATCTCTAGCTTCATACTGTTGTGCTTGGAAAAGATGTTTGGTATGATTTAAGTTCTCTTAAATTTATTGAGACTTGTTTTGTGGTCCAGTGTGATCCTGTTGTGATCCTGGAGAATGTTTAATGTGCACTTGAAAAGAATGTGTATTCTGCAGCTTGAAGATTAAATGTTCTCTGTATATCTAATAAGTCTATCTGGTTTGATCTGTCATTTAAGGACAGTGTTTTATTGACTTTTTTGTCTTGATAATCTGTCCATTAATGTAAGCGGGGTATTAAAGTCTCCTATTATGACTGTATTATTGTCAATTTCCCTCTTTATGTCTGTTAATATTTGTGTTATATATTTAGGTATTCCTGTGTTAGGTATGCAGATATTTGTAAATGTTCTACCTCTTCTTGGATTGACGCTTTTATCATTATGTAATAATGCTTTTGTCTTTTGTTGCGTTTGTTTTAAAAGTTTTGTCTGATGAGTATTGCTACTTTAGCTTTTTGTTTCCATTTGCATGGAATATCTTTTCCATCTCTTCACTTTCAGTCTGCATGTGTCTTTAGATCTGAAGTGAGTCTCTTGTAGACAGTATATGGATGGGTCTTTTTTTTTTTAATCCATGTAGCCACCATGTGTATTGTGATTGGAGCATTAAGGCCAATTAAAGTAACTTAAAGTAATTGATACATACGTATTACCATTTTGTATGTTGTTTTCTGGTTGTTAATTGAGTTTTGTTTTTAATGTCTTCATATTTTAGATCTATATTCATTTAGTTCTTTGTATTTCTGTTAAGAGTATTGTAGGATATTTTATGCCTTTGTTATGATGAATGGGAACTTTTTCATAAGTATTTTTAAATTAGATAGCAATCTGAACAAAATTAATTGACACTAATATAAGTACTTTTTGACTCACTCGAGCATATTATGTGCCTTAGGTTTTTATTGGCTACCATTTATTTCATCTTGTGGCTTTAAGTTAGAAATAATATATTTGCTGTTACTGACAAGATCAACATTGTTCTAGAGACACCAGACAAAACAGTAAAACATGAGAAATAAGGTATAAATACTGGAAAAAAGAAATTAAACATTTTAAACAGTTAATATATGTATCTATCTAGAAAACTCCAAGACAAGCAACTAAAAACATATTGAACCAATGAGAAAATTCTATAAAGCAGCAAGAAAGTAACACTAAAACCCAGTAGCTTCCTATTAACAGTTATACTTAATTCTTTTCCATACTGTTGCCAGTACCCAAGTCTAAGCCTCACCATCATTTAATCTTCTAGTAGGACTCCTTGTTTTCATGGTTTGGCTCAACAATTATTTCTTTACCCAGCAGGTGGAGGCATATTTCAAGTATATTTTGACTACTACACTTAAAACCATTCAGTTGTTTCTCAACATTTAGATTTCTTTAGTCTCCCTACTGTTCTGTTCTTTATCTTAACCCCATCATAGTTTGCCAATATACAATTTCATGTGTGTTTATTTAATGTATGCCTCCAGAATATATGTTCTGTGAGGTCAGGGAAAACGACTGTTTTGTCATTACCGTATATACTACACTTAGTACTTAGTAGGCACTTAGTAAATATTTGCTGAATTTATAGATCAAATCTACTTTTTAAAAATACACTTGACTTTTTAGGACCGTTTTGAGAAGACAGTACAGAGTTCCCACATACCCCACACCTAGTTTTCTCTATTATTAATATCTTAGGTTAGCATAAAATATTTGTTAGAACTCTGAGTCAGTATTGGTAAAGTCCATATTTTATTCAGATTTTCTAAGTTTTTAAAAACTAATATTGTTTTTCTATTCCAGGATCTCATCTAGGATCCCACATTACTTAGTTGTCATGTCTCCTTAAGCTCCTCTTGGCTATCACTGTTTCTCAGATTTGCCTTGTTTTCGATGACCCTGATAGTTTGGAGGAGTATTGACCAAGTGTTTTGTAGAATGCTTTTCTATTAGAATTTGTCTAGTGTTTTCCTTATGGTTAGACTGGACTTAGGAAATTTTAGGAGCAAAGTGCTGTTTTCATCACATAATATTAACATCACGCATATGAACACGATATTATTGTTGATGTTGACCTTGATTATCTGGCTTGAGGTAGTATTCAATCAGGCTTCTCCACTGTGAAGTTATTCCTTCCTCCCCCATACTGTACTCTTTGAAAGGAAGTCACCGTGCCCATTCTGTACTTAAGGATTGGGGAGTTGTACTCTTCCACCTTGAAGGCAGAGTATTTACAAAAATTATTTGGGATTCTGCATGGGAGATTTGTTTCTTTTCCCCTACTTATTTATTCACTTATTTATATCAGTATGGACCCCAGGATATGTATTTCCCACTTTGGGTTATAATTCAATGACTTCTTTATTAATTTTCTTTCTCAAATTGTTGCAGTTTTGGCCATTAGGAGCTCATCCATTTAGCTCCTATGTTTCTTTCACCTAGCCCATCAGTGTGGGCTGCTTCTGCTTGTTGGGTTTTGCTTTTGCTTTTTTTTTTTTTTTTTTTATAACTTTGTTACTTCCTAGCACTATCAGATCTCCAGTATCAGCTTGTGTATTTCATGCTCAGTACTAGAATCAGCCATCTCTCCAGAAAGCCCTGGTTCCTTTTACTGGACCCTGGTATTAGAAATCAAGATCTGGATGCTAGATATGCTTATTGCTACTGGAGTGAGCAGCTTTATTCATAATTGCCCAGACTTGAACACAAGATGTTCTTCAGTAGGTGAATGGATAAATAAACTGTAGTGCATATATACAATGAAATATTAGTTAGCAAGAAACAGACATGAGCTACTGAGCTAGGAAAGGTATGGAAGAAACTTAAATGCATCTTGCTAAGTGAAAGAAACCGGTGTAGATTCTAACGATGTGACATTCTGGAACAGGAGCATGGTGGAGATGATGGAAAGATTGGTGGTTGCCAGAGGTTTGCGGGGGCGGGAGAGAACGATGAGTGGGTAGGACACGGGATTTTTGGGGCAATGAAGCTAATCTCTAGGATACTGTAGTGGTGGATACATGCCGTTGTGTATTTTGTCAAAACCCACAGAATATACAATACAAAGCATGAACCCTAAGGTAAACTGTGGACTAAAGGTGTACTGATACTGACTCATCAGTTACAGCAAATGTCCCACACTAGTGCAAGATGTTAATAATAGGGAAAATTGGGAAAGGGGCCTGAAGGGGGGGTATAAGGAAACTGTACTTCCCAATGAATTTTTTCTGTAAACCTAAAACTGCTAGAAAAACAAAAGTCTATAATGAAAATGACAAATAGCCCTCAGATTATAAAGTTTAAAAGTATAAAAAAAACCACACCAGTTAACCATATTTATTTTAATATCTTTTGAGAAGTATAAAAGCTTCCCAGCAACACAAAATAATTTTTTAGCTTTGAGACATTAATTAAAACTGTACAAATATATATAACCATTACCATCAACATAAATAACTCTTCAGATTTTAACATTTTTCAGCAAGGTGAGCTGAATCTTCTATACAAAAATACCATATTACTATCATTTTATGATGTCTTTGGATAATGTCCACAAGGTACCAATTACATTAGCATTTGTTACAGAGTTAGAAAATGCATAAAAATAGCAGTTGATGACATTATTATTCTTTAAAAAGAATATACAGTACTAATGTCCAGTCCACAAAATGGCAGGTTTAAATAGAGTAGTTCCAAGTTCAAAATGTCTATTTTAAGTACCAGTTTAGAAATTAAAGAAAAAAAATTATACTAAGTGAAATCACTGCTATAGCAACTGAATGTATTTGCTCTTCAGAGTAGATGTCAAGCTCAGAGACAGGTCAGTGATCTGCAGCAGCAAGAGTTTGCTTTGGGGGACAGACAAGCTGGCACACCTCATTTTTGTGTCTAGTAGGAACATGGAAGCAAAGTATTTTCAAAGTCTGATGGACACACGTCACAGTTTCAAGAACTTCCTTAATGATGTGAAGATGAGAGAGCCCTGACTTGGTTGATTTGGGAGTCTTCAAGCCATTGGGTTTGATAGTCACCATGAATTCATGGGAGTTGTGTTGGTCAAAATCAAACAGACTCTCCACTAAAATTGGGTCACATAATTTTGAGATCTTCATGTTAAATTTATTCCTAAGAAAGATATCCTGCTCAAGATGGAATTACCGTCGCTTCCATAATTTCAAAGTAGAAAAGCATATGATAAATGAGCATCTTTTGCCATTGCCAAACTGGTAGGGCAGAGCCTTAGCCACATAAGAACCATAACTGACAGCCAACAGAAGTCTACCTAATTGCTATAAAAAAACAAACCTTTGAGGCCAACTGACGAAATGTTAAATTAATTTAGCAAATAACATGAAAATTAAAACACTCTAAATACTTTCTGAAGGCCTTTTTAAAAAAAGATTCTTATCATACATAGTAACTATTAATTTGTAGATCAAATACTTGATACTTTGGCAAATAGTTTATTCAATACTTTGTAAAGTCCTACTCATATATCAGCACTGTGGACAACTGATGCTAAGAAAATGTATTTCATTTCTAGAAAAGAAAATAGGAGATGGTTTTTGCTCTTAAAGTACCCACTACTGCATATTTCTTCCAGAACTCAGTAGAAATAGACATCTGTAGACATTTCCCAGGGTCAGGGGACTTGCATGGATTCCATGGAGCAATGCTGTGGGGTTTCACACGAGACTCCTACCGGTGGCCACCGTACTTGGCCACCCAGTCTGTCCTTCCATGCACTGAGGGAACTGGCTGCGCACGGTTCACAATATTTAGATTCTTGGCTGTAGGGTTGTAAGTAGGTCCTGAAAACTGCCCCCGACCAGGTTTTGTGTTCCAGGTATATTCTGGAAGAAATGAGAATTGGAAGGTAGAAATTTATTCATTTGATTATCAAATTTAAAATCAAGAAATTTATCTTTTTATTTTATGGGGAAGTCTAGAGTTTATCTTTAAAAGATGAGTTCAGTGGTCTCTAAGATTTTTTAAATATTAAAACTAAAAATTCAGTGTACTCAACGTTGATACAGAATTCTCAGTAGCTTAAGAGCCAATATTTCTGGTTTGCAGTTCTGATACTGTTGCTATTTCTTTTTTGGGTTCACTCAAATGCCTTAACACATTTAGGTAGGCAACATCAACCAGGGTGACCAAGAAAATTCTTGGTTCAGGTTCAACAGGCAATACCTAGAGTGTCAGTGACTTTGTAAAATCACGTAGTGGTTTCATCTGACTAATATCCAAGTTAATACCCACTACAGATAATTTATTTGTAATTGTGAATCCTATAAGTCTCCAGCTTCATGGAGCTACAACGTTGGGATCCCATCATAGATTTAAACATGAAAATGGGGTTTTTAGAGGCAAGAAACTTCATTTTTTAAATTGGGAAAATGATGGGTGAAAACAATTCCTTTAAAAGGTGAGCCACTCCTAAGATCCAAACCTTTCATCATAAGGTTTGTTTTATTCATACATTTGGCTAATTAAATATTTGCTAAATTTTAATTTGTTAAATATTTGTTCTTATCAGAACAATTTACAAGCTAAACTTGCTTTAACATCTCATGACAAAGCAGTAAATCGTTTTATGGAGAACTTCAATCTCTTCTCCAGTCCTTCCCTCGTCTGCCCACATTTATAGCTGATTATCAGGTATTCCGTCTAAAGAGGGATGTTGGATCTTTCCGTTTGAGATTGAAGTATCTTTTCACACTGTGGTGGCTGTCACTCTTGGATTAAACTCTTAAGTGCCAATTTTGAAATGAGTCTAACCATTTTGTACACCTAGCACTATACCGGATTTACTTACTTGTTGTTGTTATTTATATATATATATATATATACACACACACACACACACACACACACATATATATATACACACACACACACACTTTCTCTGTAAAACTGGGAGTGGAGGGGAGATTATAGGAGTAGTGTGGGTCCAGTGTGCTGCTGACCTCAGCTTAAGGGGAGTATAGCATTAAGTGAGGAACTGCCCTGGTGACAGTCACCCTGTCCTATCCTCTCACTGTTACCATGTTTAAAATTCTCCAGGTTATAGTCAATAAAAAGCTAAATGAGGCAGGGACAAAGTGTTTAGAAGAGCCAGTCAACCGTTAACTGTTAAGGAAAAACTGGTTAAACCGCTAACCGAGTTTTCCAGGAATGGCCCTTTAGTTCTAACCCACGGGAATGTAGACTAGCACCAGTGTGTAAAATTTGTGAACCCACACCTGAGGTCTGCAGGCCAAAATGGTACCGGGCGTGGAGGAGCATGTGTATGGGAGGGTAGGAGGGGAAGGAGGTTGGGAGAGAGGCCATAAGCCCTGGTGATTCAGAGAACCCCTTCAGCTAATAGGGTGATGCCCTTGGGGTGCAAAATGCGGGATATGGGGAGTAACAGAGAGCTTTCCTCCAGGTCGTGACGTAGCTACGTCAAGTCGTAAATGCATTTGAGGGAAACTGTGTCCAGGCAGATACTTTAAAAACCTTTGAAGAGGGAATCATTTTGCCAAGAAGGGTATATAGTGTTTACATTTAGGATTCCTGTGTGAGAGAGAATAGTTTCAGGATTCAAGCACCCTTGGTGAAGAACTTAGTAGCCGACAAAGGAGCTGAGATATCGTGACAGGGCAAGAAATGCTTTTGTGTCTAAGCCAGACCAGGCCCTGTCCCTCCTGAGCACGGGGCAGACAGCCCTCTCAGGTTTGCTGTGCATTTATTTTAAGAGCCACACGTGTCCTATCAGGGGCATTTAACTTCTTGTAGAAAATGTTTGCTAAAGGAAAGATGTTCACCTGTAGTTAAGAATTTAATCAGTGCCACCATTGTGTCACTTTGAGCAAGAAACAAACCTCTGTGAAACAGATCATGATAATAGTACCTTCTGTAGTTGAGTTAATGAATGTAGCGCACTTAGAACAGGGCCCTCTCTGCCCTTGTAAAGGGTGGCTGTCTAGGAAAGAAGTCCCTCCTCAAAGTTCTTGTTACCATCAGTGCAAGGGGAGAAGGAGCTGTTAGGAAGTCTGGGATGAGAGATTACATGGGAAAGCTGGAAGAAATTAATTTGATTTTTCTTCTCAAAACATGAGAGTAAGGACAAGGAGGAGCAGAGAGGGAGGGAGACTACAAGAGAAGGGGAATAGTTGAGTAAATATGGTAATGACCTGGTTTTATTTTCTTGTGGGAAACTGCCACACAAGTGGGAGTACTGGAAGACACATCTCTTACAGAACAGTGTTTTCCTAAGGATTTGCATTGACCACTTGAGAGTGGTTAATATTTACTTCTTTTTTTTACCTTTCCTCCTACCACCATCTATAGGAATATCTGATGAGCAGAGTAAATGAAGAGATGAAAAGTTAGGAGAAAGCATTTACTAAAAAAATAAAAACAGGACTATGTATGCTAATCTGACAGAATACTTAATATGTAAAGGCCTTCAGTATCTTATAAAAATAGTTTAAAAAATACCCACTTTCAGGGGCGCCTGGGTAGCGCAGTCGTTAAGCGTCTGCCTTCGGCTNTTAAGCGTCTGCCTTCAGCTCAGGGCGTGATCCCGGCGTTCTAGGATCGAGTCCCACATCGGGCTCCTCCGCTGGGAGCCTGCTTCTTCCTCTCCCACTCCCCTGCTGTGTTCCCTCTCTCACTGGCTGTCTCTCTGTCACATAAATAAATAAAATCTTAAATAAATAAATAAATAAAAATAAAAAATACCCACTTTATAAGAGCAGGTACTCAGATAACAAAATAATTTGAAACATTATGATTTTCTTTCTTTTTTTTTTTTTAAAGATTTTATTTATTTATGTGACAGAGAGACAGCCAGCGAGAGAGGGAACACAGCAGGGGAGTGGGAGAGGAAGAAGCAGGCTCCCAGCGGAGGAGCCCGATGTGGGACTCGATCCTAGAACGCCGGGATCACGCCCTGAGCTGAAGGCAGACGCTTAATGACTGCGCTACCCAGGCGCCCCACATTATGATTTTCTGCTTTTATTTTAAAAATTGCTACTAAGCCATGGCTGGTGACTGACTGTAAGGCTGGCTTAAAATACCTGAGACTTTAAAAGAAAAAAATCGTTGCTGTATATCAAGTGTTCACTTACATATTTTGTTTCAGTAGAGGGATAAGGAAGCAATTCTTTTCACAGATAAGGTAACTGAATACTGTTTACCAGTTCTACCCTGTGGTAAGTAAGAGATCGTAAATTACAGAAGTCCAGTGCTTTTTACAGTTTTAGCTCCAACAGTGTGAACTTTAAAGACTGGCAGCTCGAATCAGGAGTTTCGAGATAAGCTCCTGGTTAGGACACGCTGCAACATTACTTTTAGGGTGAACTCTTGATATTACCCTACAACTTTGTATCTTACCAAACTTCTGTCTGCCTTAGCCTTTACTTGAGGCGCTTTCATGAGGACCTCTATTTTAGATTAGAATAATTTTGAGAACATTCATAGCCAGTTCTAGTCAAGCTCCTCTGTAGAAGGGCTACCTCATCCAGCTTTACGAAGATTAAATGGCATAACATGTGCCTGCAGAGAGGAGGAACCGCTTAATTAGAGGTAGCTCTTACGACAGACCCTCAAATCACATCTTCAGAAGAAGAAAGGACATTTTGCCAGAAACAGAACTGTGTTTATAAGGTGAGACTAATTTAAGTCTTCACTTGGGGAAAGGATGGTATAAACTTAGAAAGAGCTCCTTTCTGATCAGAAATCTCAAAAACTATAAAGTTGTTCTTACCTGAAGTTGTTGCACCAAGAGGTGCTAAGTGTATCCTCTGGCCGGCTGACCCCACTTCTTTTTTGAGAAAGGAAGGAATATATCCTGACTGATTGTAAGT
>NC_048222.1:15548564-15595273 GCF_002007445.2 Ailuropoda melanoleuca | reverse complement strand
TGCTTCTTCCTCTCCCACTCCCCCGCTTGTGTTCCCTCTCTCGCTGGCTGTCTCTATCTCTGTCGAATAAACAAATAAAATCTTTTTAAAAAAATGTATTTTTCCTTTACCTGCATTACTCCTTTTGAAAGCAAGTTCTGCCCCCATGGGTCCCAATGACTTAGGAAATAATTGATTACTCCAAGTATGTGGGTTTATATCCTTTCCGGTGGCTACCAAGGACACATTCTTGGGATTTACACCTTTGAAGAGCAAAATAATCATTTCAGAGGTTAGTGTGTGACCATTAACTTGAAGGAAAAATATATAATACATTCAAAGGAAGACCAGAAATAACATGGAGGAGGAGAATGGAAATAAATTTATGTTGCAATGTAGCAGATGTTAGCTTTACCCTGGAATACTTCCAACATCTGGAATCCTCAGTGTATTTTATAAACATAAGATCTTTTCTATCATACAAGTAATATGAACACTGGACATTTCTTGCTAAATGTCTTGTAAAAATTGAGGTGGTACCCAAATTTTCTTCAAAAAGTTATTTCCTTGTCATTTACTTGTTTTCAGTATGAACTCTGTACCAGACCTTTGAGGAACACTTAGTGTGACCAGGAAGACAGACATGTGACCAAGAACTCAGGGGAACTGCGAGTTTGGAAGTAGATGTGTCAAGATCTGTCTACGAAGCTTATTTGTATATAAGACATAGTAAAATCTAAACACAGTATTTTTGATTTCCTGAAATCTGAAACGTGGAGTCAACTGCNGTGTGTCAAGATCTGTCTACGAAGCTTATTTGTATATAAGACATAGTAAAATCTAAACACAGTATTTTTGATTTCCTGAAATCTGTGAAACGTGGAGTCAACTGTGGACTTTGGTACTAGTGGTCAAAGGGTGGTGTTTTAACTTACTTTTTAAGAGATTTGAAAACTCCTGAACTTGCTTTCTTTATACTGACAATAAATTGGATGCGACATATGGGACGGTAAAGACATCACACAGTCTAAGCCTCTGGGTTGTACATGGAATGTTCTCTTTAGCTCATCATACAAGGAAAATCCTCACTGAGGACTACCATTAATGTAGGAAGTTAGCATCTCTCCAGGTGGGATGAGCTCGTGCTTTTCACAGAGTGAACTCCTTAGTAAAGTTTCCCATTTATGAGACATATAACATCCCTTGTTTTGAAGCCAGAAAAAAGCCAGGTGGTTTTGTCAAGATTACTGGTCACCAGTTCTCTAATGACACACTCCTCCAGGTAAATAATTTGCCTTTCTTATGGGATAAAGCTCCTTATGGATTTTGGTTTCTGATAAAATACTTACAAATTGAACTATAGAAGGCAATTACCTGACAAGAAGATGCACTTACTGAAGAAGATAGCAATAATGCATGAAAAAATCTTCACCAAAAAAAAAAAAAAAAAAAAAAAAAAAAATCCTTGACCTCCCAAAAGAAAGGGCAAGGTAGGGGGGCAAACTAAAAATTGCCTTAAATGAACTGTTTTTATAAGTGTAATTCAACAAAGAATGGGCTCTTGAGTACCTAAATTATTTCGTTAATCCAGTTAGCCTTGTGATATCCCTAAATAGGTTTTTAAAAGTAAATATATCTATTAGCAAAGATAATTGCTTTAATTATGCCTTTTTAAAGATTCCAGATTTCTTGGAAATAGACACAATCTAGACTGTTGAGTCATTTAAATAGTAGTTTACAAGCTTTTACTGGGCACCTTCTATGTAGCAAACACTGTGATAGATAGAGGTAGACATGACTATACCATCATCCCTTGCCTCGGAGGAGATTAAATCAGTTAGCAAATATTTACTGAGCACCTATCACGTGCCAGGAAGTGTGTGTGGCATTGGACAAAAAGTGGTGAACACAACAGACTAGTTTCTACTCTTGGCTCTTATAATCTACTCTAATGGGAAGGGAGACATTAAAAGTTTAGTGGTGTGTAAATTGTTCAAAAGAATCTGGTGCTGAGGGGGCAGGCAAGTAACAGAAGCAACTTTCTTTAAAAGTTCCACTAGTCTTTCTTTAAAAGATAGTATCTTTCTTTAAAAGATAGTAATATGATTAGGGGTCAGGAGGGAGTGGGAGGTGTGTTCCTGGGAGAGGCCACAGTGTAGGCCTGGGATCTGAGATGGGGAGTACTGGGAGACGGTCCATGGACAGAGAGAACAGGGACTGGCATAAAATGAGGCTGGAGAGAGGAATAGGGGTCAAATCATGTAGGAATGTGTGTGTACTGTGAAGAAATTTAAAACACAGTAGGAAAGGCAAGCACAGAAATGACCTNTCTGAGATGGGGAGTACTGGGAGACGGTCCATGGACAGAGAGAACAGGGACTGGCATAAAATGAGGCTGGAGGGGAATAGGGGTCAAATCATGTAGGAATGTGTGTGTACTGTGAAGAAATTTAGAACACAGTAGGAAAGGCAAGCACAGAAATGACCTAGGACATTGAAGACATGGGCGGGGGGCAGGAAGGACAGAAGTGATAAATGGGACTTGAGAAGGAGCAGGGTTTCAAAAGTGCTGTGGAGGGAGCCGCCGTCCCCGCCAACGTGGCGGCATCCGGGGTGCTGGAGCCCTGGTTCTGGGAGCAGGGCGTGAGACCAGAAGGCACCTCTGAGAGATGCCTTGCGATTGCGTCGCACACTCTACTTGCAACTACCTTGCTATAATTAAGTACCTAAGGCTTACAGGGTGAGCGGGGAGATGACTGCAGCCCCACTGTAAGTAACAGAAAACAGAATCTCAAAGTCTTGCTCCAGTACACAGCCGGTCAGTAGCAGGTCAATACTATGACTCTTCCGTTTCTCTCCCTGAAGGCCAGTGTCACAGATCTGCCAATTCTTGTAGTATAATGTCATGCTGCCCTGAAAGTATATGGTACATTTCTAGAGCTCCTATGATCCTAAAGGTTGACGCTTAATAAGACCTTTTATGCTTCGCTTTATGGTAAAAAAAAAAAAAGAGGGCCGCCGAAGATATTATTTTTTTTATTACTGAAGATACTCAATTATAAAAATAACTTTGGATCACAAATATCAAGGATCACTTATTACAGTTTCTATCCTCTGTAGTCGCTGGCTCATGATAGGTGCTCAATAAATGTTTGTCCAGGTGACTGAACTGAGCTCAATTCTAGTTTCAAATCTCATCCAGCTGTAGAGAGGCATCCTCAAGACAAAAAATGCCAACAGGGGAGCAGTAAGACTCAAGTTTAGATTTCCTGCAATTCTAAATTTCAAGTCTGTTTATTAAGTTTCAATTACAGCTAAGCTTCTGACCCACAGTAATATGCAGAATCTGTTAGCTCTCTCTCATTAAAAAGGAAATGACCAGACCAGTCTCTGATACCCTAAAATATGTCCCAGAAAACCACATTACGGAGCAGAAATATGAAAACAGGGTGGATCCTGTTTTTGGATCCATTTATCCTAACAAAAATTTACAGTTGCCTTTCCCACCACCAGAGGGCTCCCTTGTATAGATAAGAAAATACCAACTTCTACATGATTTTTCTTTCTTTCTTTTTCTTTCTTTCTTTTTCTTTCTTTCTTTCTTTCTTTCTTTCTTTCTTTCTTTCTTTTCTTTCTTTCTTTTCCTTCCTTCCTTCCTTCCTTNTCTTTCTTTCTTTCTTTCTTTTTCTTTCTTTCTTTCTTTCTTTCTTTCTTTCTTTCTTTCTTTCTTTCTTTTACTTCTTTCTTTCTTTATTTCTTTCTTTCTTTTCCTTCCTTCCTTCCTTCTTTCCCTTTCCCTTTCCCTTTCCCTTTCCCTTTCCCTTTCCCTTTCCCTTTCCCTTTCCCTTTCCAACAGGGTAAAGTATCCCTTTTAAATCTGTGTTCTGGGAACTTTGCCACATCCTCTGCTTTTGCAGTTAGATCAGAACTCCCTCATGGTATCAACACCAACATTTACAAACCTACAGGTATCTAGATAGAGATGACAAGGCAGGTGTCTTTGCTGCTTTCAAAGTGCCCCCATCTCTTATTATCTTAATTCCAAATCTCCTCACCTTCCTAAGGACTTCAGTCCCTCCTGTATCCTCCTCTCCTGCATGATTAATCCCTCCCTCTGTAAGCAATCATTCCTGTCCACATGTAGATGAGCTCCAAAGACCCCCCAGAATCCCCATCATTGAAGTGCTCCCTGAGCCCACTCCAGTATGCTGTTTCTAATCTCCTCTTCACAGCAGAACATGTCCACAAAGTAGTTTGCCTTTTCAGTACCTAACTTCTCACTTCTCATCGCTTTTCAACCTCCTCCAGCCTAGTTCTCCCTCACCATTCCAGACTGAAACTGCATTCCCAGGGACATCAGGGACCTCTCCACTGTCGGATTTTATCAGGCATTTCCCTTCATATAACTGCTCAGCAGTAAACTCTTTCAGGTAAACTCTCCCTTCTTAGCCTCTGCAAACCACCTGTGCCTGGTCTCCCCCTCATCTGCCTGGCTCCTTCCTTTCCTCTTGCTCAGCTCCCCCTCTTCTGCCACTACCGTGGTTCCCACTCAATTTCCCTGGAGGGGATCCTACTCAATCCATGGACTTAAATACCGTCCGGGAGTCTCTGAGGCCTCCTGTATCTGTTCTCCTTGGCCCAGGTCCCTCCTCCGCGTGTCTGGCTCTTCCCTCCTTCCGCCCGCGTGGCCTCTCCACACTGGCATGTTTCACAAGCATCTCAAACACAACAGCCCCCACACAGGACTGTCCATCTCTATACCACCCAATCCTGTGCCTCCTCAGTCTTCCCCTCTCAGAGCACGGCACCGCCATCCAGCTCGGATTCAAGCTCCAAACTCGCTTTTCCCTTATTTTCTACCAACATCCGTTAGCAAGCCCACTTCCAAAATCTATCAAGAGCCCAGCTCCCTCGAGGTCATCGTCATCTTTCCCCTGGAGGACTGTGGTAGCTTCCAGCTGGCCTCCCTGCTTCTAGCCTTGCCCTGCTTCAATCCATCCTTTGCACAGAGTCTTTTTAACACATGTGTTGTATGTCACTCGTCTCCTGAGGTTCCTTCAAAGGCCTCCATCGGACCCGGAATGAACCCCAAATTCCTTCCCCTGCCCTCAAGGTGCTGCCTCATCTGAATCCTGCTGGCTCTCCCCTCCTCCCCTCTCATTCCTCTCCCCTAAGGCCTTTAAGCTTCAAATATGCAGCCTGTTGATCTACTTCTCAAGCCAGTGTCTTTCCCTCCGCCTGAAACATCTTTTCTCAGCTCTCCACTTGACTGCCTCCTCCTTATCCTTCTGGTATCAGGTCAAAGGTGAGGGGATTGAAGAGTGTCCCCCGCAGCCACACTCTAGGTCATCTCTCTGCTTCCACAACACTCATCACCACCTGTGAATTTGCCTTTTCTCTCTCCGCTAGAACACAAGCTTCCGGAGAGCAGGGACCTTGTGTGTCTTATTCAGTGCTGTATAGATATCTCAGTGCCTAGGTCACTAAGTACCTGGCACATAGTAAGTGCTTAATATGTATTACTGAGTGAATGAATAAAATGAAGGAATCAACAGCATGCACAGATGAATGTGTACGCTATCCATGGGTCCCATGATGTCTTCCCCTTCCTTCTGCACGGAGACATGCTGCTCATCTATTACGGACCAGCTGGGTCACCTCCTCTATAAAGGCTAAAACAAAACAAACATTGAATCCACACATTTCCAAATACCCAGGGATAACTTCATGCCAATCTCTTCCATTTCCCTGGGATAGGATAATATCTTCGTTCTTACTACTCAGCAGAGAAGTGTAGTCCGAAAGCCTGGCTTTGTTCTCCCTGCATTTATCTCAACTTCAACACGTGTGGCTAAACCTGTGCAGCCGCTGTGCCTCCTGTTTCCTCTCCCAGTCATTTTTACAGCCCTGTAATTTCATTTTTTCCCTTCAATTACTGATAATAGGAGTCGATCTCTACTGGGTTCCTAGAACTGAAATTTATATGGTTGCCTAAAAGGTATACGGAGAGATGTTACACAGCAATCTCTTGCTAACAATCCAGTTTCAGCCTTGTCTCTTGTCTTCCTTATCCCTCCTTCCCAAACTCCTGGGAGATGAAAACCATGGCTTGCTTCTGGAGACTTCCTCACATGAACCCAGTGGCCTGTTCACTACATTCAGAAAGCTGGAAACGGCCATGTCCACAAAAGAAAAATTTCTTCTCTCCCTCTTTTTGGACTACAGATATATCTGTATAGATACACAGTTACTTAAAAATTGATTCCCTTTTAGACTCAATTGAATTTAAACTTTTCTTTTTAAAGTGGATTTTGAGGAGAAAATGCTGCTTGCAGGCACAACATAAACTCCCCACCATCTGTCTAGATCTTTCTCCTAAGCGCCAGGTTCATATATTCAGTTGTCTTCGATAGATCAACTCAGATGTTTGCTAGGCATCCCAACCTCAACTCCCATTTCTCCACTTCCATACCTCCTATCCTCTCCTAATCTTCCCTTTCTCAGTGGAAGTCACCACCATCCCCCCAGTCATCGCCAAGTCAAAAACCTAGAAGCCAACACTAATTCCTTCCTTCTTTACCATCATCCATGCTGATCTATCAGCACCTGTTTTTCCACTATTGAAATACACTGAAACTTCACCCATTTCTGTCTCCACGTTCACCATTCTGGAGGAAGCCATTACCCTCTCTATCCAGACATATGCAATGGGCTCTTGACCAGCCTCCTTGACCCTCTTGGGCACCTAGTATGCTCTACCCACCATGATCTTTCAAAAACATAATCAAGATCATTTAGGAAACAGTGTACAATCTCACATTTTATGAAATGGTGTGATGGGGGTGCAGAATTATTTTAACAAAATTTAGCACTTACTTAAAGACGTAGCTTGGTGGGCGAGGGTGGTATTTTTTGAAGCCTATTCTCATCTTGATTTTTGACTAGGCATTTCTTGAGCAGACTTCACAGAGGCAGGAGACTCAGAAAAGTCCTTGGGAACCAGTACTGACAAGGCGAGCCAGCAAAGGAGCACTGTGATTACACTTTTTATCTTACTGGTGCCCTTCCTGCAAAGATTCCAGGACACTTGAGCCTGACCTCTATCCTAGTTGGCGGTAAACATTTTATTTTCTCTGCTTACCTGGAAGGTATCTTGATTGCTTCAAGTAGTACTGTTTAGCTGTTGAGGCAGTCGACAGTTCAGAATCAGATTTTAGGGAAAAAGCAGCAGGTAAGCTCTTGTTTTCCCCAGCTGAGTGGTTGGAGCCTGAGGGTACGGACTCTGGAAGCCTTAAAAGTCAACATAAGGCAGCATTATGATGTGAAAAAATGTGAAGATAACAGCTCCTGTGTTCTCACCCACCCCCTGGTCATCTTTTCAAGGGCAAGGTCACCTCACTTAAGTGATTTCCATCAGAGTCCTTTTGCTGATAGGGACACTACATGACAACTTCTCCCCCAACAGATACTGGGCTGTCCACACAATCATTTTTAATACTAGACATTATGTGACAGAAAGTTTATAACTGAGCAGCAAATTGCCTGTGTATAATGTTTCTAGCTTTCCCACCACTGCTACAGCTGTGGATTAATAACGGGGGGAAGATGGCACATTGAAAGGGAAGACAATCATAGCCACCTTACCTGTCTGCGAAAGTAATGTCTGATCAGTGAGGTGGTCTGGGACCCCCTTAGAGACCGACACTGTCTTGGTTGGCCCTTTGAACTTCTGGCTACCCCAGCCTGCTCTGGGGTAGCCCTAGACACAGGTAGGACCCTTTCATTAGAAACAGCCTCACCCATTTCTGGCTTCTTTCCCTCTCCCTCATTCCACTGTAGTCCTACCAACTGCTGATATCCTACCCGTTTTCAAAACTGCTCATTCCAAAAACACTTTGCTCTCCTCCTCAGAGTGATTTGCCCATAAACAGAACTCTTGGGCTCCTACAGCTCCTTCATTAGCAGAACTTAATACACGCTCTGTTCTTGTGTTACTTGAAGGTCTTACTTCCGCCGCTGTACATTTGGTGGGATGAAGACAGACTACATTCTGTTCATACCTTTGCTTAATACCGTCTAGGTATTTAGTAATTGTCTACCGGGCATGCATATAAGTATAAATCTTTTCTTTTGTTCGCTAAAAAAAAGACAAACTAGTAAGTGAACGTTTTGCACTTTAGTATTTGATCTATTGTATTCTTTATGAGCAGCCTAGGCTGCCTGAGTAACTGAGCAGAGACTAGCAGAGTGCACTCTGTTCACCACGTATCTGAGCTCCTGTTGCTTAAGAAACAGTGTGATACAGAAGAAAGGCAGAGATACAGATAGTTTTGAATTAGGCCTCATCTGACTTTAGGCAGCCTATTTATCCGACCCATCTGACTCTCAGTATTCTACACTATTTTTAATTTATAAATTAAAATTTAGGTAAGTGCTTAATAAATGGGAGTATATCAATAATTATTATTATTATGGCTAAACTGTATAAAGCCATCTGAAGATACCAAAAAATAAAAATGGAACAAATATACATTAAGAATTCATTATCATACAGTTTTTCTAAAGGATTTCAAGAGAAATGGAATAATTGATATTCAAGAAATTTACCAATTGTTCCCTTGCCAGGATTAAGTAAAACTTACTTACTACAAACTTGATTTTAACTATAGATTTTGATTCAAATCTCTTCCATCTAAAAACACATGATAAAATGCAGCTGGAATTAGGTTGACAATGGGTTTTAAAAAAAAAGTTTTCAAGTTGTCTACATAGTACACCAATGCAGATGCAAAGAATTGTTAAAAAAAAAGAAGCAACTATGTAGTTCTCTACATATCTTTGTTGACATCTATAATTTTTATCATAAATTAAATCATTTCATTTCTTGTTTCTTAATAGATAGAAAACAGTAAATAATTGATAAGATGAAATATGAGGATTAACTACAATTGGAATATTTCATGGTATGACTTGATAAAGTAAGTTTTAACCACTTTATTCCATAAAACACTGAATCTTCAAAAAATTATGTACGACATATATCCATAGGTTTTGAAAAAAATCAGTTTCACAGAACATTCTGCTACATTTAGAAGCATAGGCGTCATTAGGCTGTGGTGCTTTAGTGGTTCTGAATCCCCATGCTTTCCAACACCGGCTAACATGCCCTGTTTCTAATGTGGGGTTTTCTTTCCCCGAAGAGAAATGTGTATAGGGCGACAAAGGCTTCTGAGCCGAAGATGGCAGTCTTCTGACCTCCCTTTGTTTGGCATCTCAAAGGTGGTTACACGTTTATGCCACTCCAGATTTGAAAACGCTGCGAGGTGTGTGACTTTCTGGCATAAAGTAGGAGGGGGATTAAGCATGTTTGTTCTAAAGTTCATGTGCTTTCGGGAAGAGTACCTATGGAACTTGAGGATCTGGAAACCTATTGACTAAGAATTATCCAAGCATTAAGACCTCCTAACAAAATCTTCCATGTACTTCAGAGACATGTGTGCCCCAAAGTAAATGCCAGATAACTATTAGATAAAACTCCCTGCCTCCTGCCAATACTTTTCTCCCTCCTCTTTTGTTCCAAAGAGGGGGGGAAAAAAAGACAACATTTTTCCAAACTTTTGTTTATAAAATTTAACCCACCCTCACTTCAAAGTTGAATAGTGCACTAATGATGACTTAGAAAAGGACTGCCGGAGATATGAAACTTCCAGAAAAAGTTTAGGAAATGATCAAAAAAGTTTAGAATAGCAAACAAATTAGCGAATCTGAACACCATCAGGAAACCATTACCTTTGTAGATTGTGCTTTGCTTTTCTTCAAATAGGCATGCGGATTTCAAATGGGAATGATGGTGATCATAATTCAGTAGGGCACACTAAAAACTTCACAAGAACCGCCCCCCCCAACACACACATGCAATGCAACACTCAGCCATTAATACTGAGAATCATTACTGCGAGAAGTCAAGAGTCTTACCTTCCCAGAGGTATGCAGAGAGATCTGCGGTGTGTGGAAGAAAACAATAGTAAGCTACTTATTGTCTTTTAACATCTTCATTCATTTATATGTAATGAGTAATATAAAGTTGATGCATGATAAAAATATATTTTCCTGGAATGTGAAATCTTACCGAAATGGAGAATCTTTTTTCCTCTTTTCTTTGAATACACTCATGCTTGGCTTCTTGGAATGGGAGGCTCCAAGATCACAGTCCTCAAACTCTTCCCAGCTATCTCCAGACTTGAACACAGTCTGACCCCAACGCCTCCGAGCACTTTTATGACCCAGTGTGCCATTTGGCTTCTGTGGTGAAAAATCAGTCATCATCATCTGTAATCATTTGCTGAATGCCTTTTATGCACAAGCTATTCTATTTGACACTAAGAGTACCTATTCTCAAGGAGCCTTCCATATAGTTAAGAAGATACATATATACACATTGAAAAGTATTAACAAAAAACAGGTAGCACATGCTAAAAATATGAAGGGAGTTCAGAGGGAGGAGAGATCTCTGGATTTGGGTTGTGGTGAGACTCGAATACTTAGGATCAGAATTGACTCCTCACGATCTATAATTAGTGTTTCTGAATGTAATAGTAAAATACCTTGAAAGTCCTTAGGATAGGGCCTAACACATAACAAGTTATTAAAGTTAGGTGGTATGGTTGTTATTACTATTACTGTTGTACCAGAGTTTGGGAGAACATATACGGAGTACAACTTTTTAATAGAAAAGGGCCAGGGGCACCTGGGTGGCTCAGTCAGTGAATGTTTGACCCTTGATCTCAGTTCAGGTCTTGATTTCAGGGTCATGAGCTCAAGCCCCATGTTGGGCTCCATACTGGGCATGGAGCCTACTTTAAAAAAAGAAAAGAAAAGAAAAAAGAAAAAAAAAAGAAAAGTGCCAGAGTATTTCCCAGGAAGAAAGGGTAGACCTAGCTTATCAAAGTAGATGGTTGGTGCTGGAAATAGTAGAGGACAGGGTTGCAAAGACAGACTGATGAAAGAGTTTGAAGGCCCCCTGTGTCTAACGAGTTGCAGCTCTCCTGTGGGCAGTGAAGAACACTGAATGTGTTTGAGCTAAAAAGTGGTGAGAGAAGGCAACATTCTAGAAGGCCAGGCTCTTCAGATAGGAAGCCTCTGCAGTTACACTGGAATGCTCACGAAAGAATACATTTGCTCTTAACAAGGAATAAAAGGCCTGGGATTTGCCTCTCCCTGAACAGAGGTCAGAGGAGAGTGTGGTACACACAGCTAGGGGCCCACACAGTAGCCATTCTTCCCGTCTTCCTTACTAATAGATTTGGTTCAGTGCAGCAATATGCCTACTTAAAATACCTGAATTCCCAGCCTCCTTCGCAGCTATATTTAGCCATGTGACATGATCTAGCTAATGAGTTGTCAGTGTAAGTCTACTGGAGGGACTTCCAGGAGAGCTGTTTTTGGACTTCCCTGGCATGCCAGTGGCTTTCACTCTTCCCTCTTCTAGAGTGCAGAAGCAAACCCAAAGGAGTGGCAGCTAGGAGTGGCCACAGGAATAACCATGGCAGAACAGGAAGACAGAAGCAGTCTGGTTCCTTCTACAGTCTGCACCAGCCCTGGTTTGGCCCACTACCTGACTTCTTGTTATGTGAGAAAATAACCCGTTATTGTTTGAGCCTCAGTGGTCAGGTTTCCATCATAAGTCACAGAATGTAATCCTAATGGATACAGACAAGGAAGGGCAGGGATGACCTTAAAAGTTTCAGCCTGATTGTTTCAGGATGGTGGCTCTGTTAATAAAAATAAGGAATGAGGAAGACCACCTGACCTGGACCAGACAATGGTTTTATTCAAATTTATCTGGGGCAGTTTTGGGGCACATAAACTGAAAAATCCAAAAGGTAACTGAAAATCAGAATTTGGAAGCAAGGTCAGCGAATACAGCTATGTTTGGGGCAAGAAGATGTTTAAAGAATAGATATGCTGTTGCTTGGAGCCCGTGATGCCTTAGTGACGGCTGATGACAGAAAAGGTGTTTGCCAACCTCTATTATACTATTGTTTTCTTTGCCGGGAAAATTAACTCTAGACTAAGGAGAATAAAACAATCTAAGATCCCAGAGAAGTAGAGCTAATCAAAGGTTCTATTTAGCTGAGTTTGAGCCTCTTATTTCAGTGAGTTGTTTTGTAGGGTGCTGGTGCTGTATGCGGCTGAGCAACGGCAGTTGTATCAGGTCGTCCTGTGTGTCTGAGAAGACTGGAAAGGGGCAAATATGAATAATGTTTATGAAGTAGAAGGTGGATTTTTGCAAACTCCACTTTAACACGTTTGGTACAGGATGAGGGCAAAGATTCTAAAATCAGTTATTAAAGGCAGAGTTTTTGAGCACTGCGGGGAAAATGTGGGTAGATCCTATAGGCCACCATTTTTTATAAAAAGCAAACAATGAATACATGTAGTCTTTGTGGCCTTCAACAAAGTCGGTGACAGAGTCTTTGATGCTATCAGTGAAGTGAAGTGACTAAGGACAACAAAGGTGGGTCAGCACTGTTACAGACTCAATGTTTATTTCCCCCCAAATTTATATGTTGAAATTTGTACATCCCCCCGCCCAAATTTATCCCCCAAGTCTAATGTGATGGTATTTGGACAAGTGGCCTTTGGGAGGTAACTAGAGTTTGGATGAGGTCATGAGGATGAGACCCTCATGATGGGATTAGTGCCCTCATGAAAGAGACTCCAGAGAGCCTGCTTATTCTCTCTGCCATGTGAGGGCAAAGAGAGAAGGCACTTTCTACAAACCAGGAAGAAGGCCCTCACTAGGAATCAAATTGGCTAATACTCTGATCTTGGACTTCCCGGCATCTAGAAAATAAATTTCTGGCTAAAAGCCACCCAGTCTATGGTATTTTGTTATAGCAGCCCAAGCAGACGAAATACACTGTTCAGTAGTCTGACCAAGAGTACTCTCAGTGGATCGGTTTCGTTCTACAGGAGGGTCCTAGTGGCCTGCTCAAGGGCTCATTGCCATTCTGTTCATCATGAAGGTGCAGGAGGAAAAAAGCAAATGAACAGCTAAAGCAATGCATAGTTAGTGACATGCTAGGCAAAAACGGTTGAACTGACCAGATAATAATACTTTAGAAATTGGAGAGGTAGAACTAAGGTCTTGCAATTTTTTGAACCCCAGAGATCAAATACACAAGAAAGAAGTAAAGAATATGTGATTTAGCAAAAGCACTTGTAAAAAACAGACTTAGGAATTTTAGCTGATGGAATGTTCAATCCCATCTCTGGAACCTGTTAGCTACCTAAAAATTTAGGGCTAGGATATGAGGGTACTTTAACTTAGTGAATGCATACAAGTACATGGCACTTAGTAGATATTCAATAAATATTCATTTCTTTTCTTTTCCTCTCAGTATGAGTCAACATTTGATGTGCCTTCCAAAAAAAAACAAAAAACAAAAAACCAAACAACAAAAATGTAATCTTTGGTGGCATGAGTGCACATATGGTTCTGGAATGTTGGAGGTGATTCACGTGGTTTATACTCCCTTCCCGTGGTTTGCCTCTGGTTCTGGCAGCCTCATTCTAAATGGAAAGCAGGATGGTGAGGGGACTCAAAGGCTCCTTCCTACACAGGAACCAGGGATCACTCAGGCATTGGTGAATGATGTCATGTGTGGAGTGGGAGGGAACTGGGGATGTTTCTCCTAGAGAAAAGGGCAGGTGATATAGGGGCTATTTTGAAATATCTGAATGGCTGCTTTTCTCGAAGAGAGATTCACTTTTATTAAAAGCTACAGAAGGGGCACCTGGGAGGCTCAGTCAGTTAAGCGGCTGCCTTTGGCTTAGGTCATGATGTCAGGGTCCTGGGATCGAATCCCGTATCAGGCTCTGCCTCTCCCTCATGCTTGCATGCTCTCTCTCTCTCTCAAATAAATAAATAAAATCTTTTTTTAAAAAAAAAAGGCTACAGAAAACCAGNGCTCCTTCCTACACAGGAACCAGGGATCACTCAGGCATTGGTGAATGATGTCATGTGTGGAGTGGGAGGGAAAGGGGGATGTTTCTCCTAGAGAAAAGGGCAGGTGATATAGGGGCTATTTTAAAATATCTGAATGGCTGCTTTTCTCGAAGAGTGATTCACTTTTATTAAAAGCTACAGAAGGGGCACCTGGGTGGCTCAGTCAGTTAAGCGGCTGCCTTTGGCTCAGGTCATGATGTCAGGGTCCTGGGATCGAATCCCGCATCAGGCTCTGCCTCTCCCTCATGCTTGCATGCTCTCTCTCTCTCTCAAAAAAATAAATAAAATCTTTAAAAAAAAAAGGCTACAGAAAACCAGATTTTAATTCAGTATAAGCAAGAACTTCCGAATAGTCAGAAATGTCCCAAAGAGGGGGCTCCCGGGTGGTGCAGTTTGTTAAGCGTCCGACTCTTGGTGTCGGCTCAGGTAGTGATCTCAAGGTTGTGGAATCGAGCCCGGTGTTGGGCTCCACACTCAGCATGGAGTCTGCTTGAGATTTTCTCTCCTGCTGCCCCTCCTGCTCATGTGCNTAACGCCGGGATCACGCCCTGAGCCAAAGGCAGACGCTTAACCGCTGTGCCACCCAGGCGCCCCAGAAAACCAGATTTTAATTCAGTATAAGCAAGAACTTCCGAATAGTCAGAAATGTCCCAAAGAGGGGGCGCCTTGGTGGTGCAGTTTGTTAAGCGTCCAACTCTTGGTGTCGGCTCAGGTAGTGATCTCAAGGTTGTGGAATCGAGCCCGGTGTTGGGCTCCACACTCAGCATGGAGTCTGCTTGAGATTTTCTCTCCTGCTGCCCCTCCTGCTCATGTGCTTTCTTTCTCTCTCTAAAATAAATAAATCTTATAAAAAAATAAAGAAAAGAAATGCCCCTAGATGATGTAGCCTCCTAGAGGTAGTATGGACAATTAATTCATTTGTTCAACAAATAAACTGAGAATTCAACCACGTGCCAGGCACCATTCTGGGTTCAGGGCCCGTACTGATAAACAAACAGACAAACATCCCTGATCTCACGGAGCCTACATTCTATAGGAAGAGCGAGATAATACACAATACACGTAAGAACCAAGTAATTAATAGTATGGTAGAATAGGATTAGTGCTATTGGGAGCAGGGCTGGCTTATATAAGGATGGCAGGAATAGATAAGGAATTGGACAGTACTCGTTGAGATCTCTCAGTCCTTAAAATGCCCACAATGCAAATGTGTTTGGGAGTACACATCTTGAGGAGAGAGCTATTATGGCCCCTGATGAGCTCCCTGAACCTTACAAAAGAAATAGGAAGAGAAAGTCTTAGACTATGCTTGATACTTAAAAAACCCATTCTGTTCATGTTCATTAGTATTTAAAAACAGTATAAAATTACTGTTAAAATCCTTACGATTTAGGATCAGCTCTCGAGTCCCAGATTCTATTAAATTCTTTGAGTTCTTTCGCATCTAAATAACTGTTAAAGTCTGTAGCATCCAAACTTTATTACATTCATCTTGGCTGTTTTTCTTTTTATAAACCATATTTGAATTTTAGGTTATCTCTTGCTAAACTCCTGCCAGAGGAAGCAGGGACTTTAACATAAATAATCTTTTATAGCTTCCCCCACATTTTTAGGAATGCCTAGAAAATAAAATCCTAACTGAGCCAAACTGTTGCACCTGAAGTGTTGTTTGTGGGCTACTTACGGTTGGCAGGTTTCTGACGATACTTGGAAACAGGGTTTGTGGCTGTTTCTGTTGATTCGGCTGCTTTGGCGCTGGCTGGACACTCACGTTCTGTGGCGGCTGGATGGACTGCAGTGGCTGGTGGCTGTTTTTCGGCAGGGGCTGTCTGACATTCTGATCATTTATGTCCGGCAGAGGCTTAGACTCCAGATCACCTAGAGATGGCTTTGATTCTAGTGGTTGCACCTGCTTATTTAAAGATTGTTTCAATTCCAGATGATGTGAGGAAGGGCCTAATACTTGACCAACTTGAAAATACGGGTGTTTCAATGCCTATAAAAGTATGGAAATAAGAAGTGGAAAACGGTTACACCTAAATTTATTGTGCATAAACGACTGACTGGCAGTGGGCTCGGCATACAGCACTAGCCTAGATGAACTTCAAAGACTTAGAAAGCATTCAGTTTTCCCCTTATGTAGTACCTTCAAAAAGATAACCAGGAAATAATGATTTAGGAAATAAATTTCATTTAAAAAATAAGGTACAACATAGTAGGAAGAATGTAAAACTCACATGTAATGTCCAGGCAAAGCAACTGTTGTATTTAAAGATTCTACATGAAAACAAAATCTAACTTATAACATTGGCTAAATTTGATGTGATTAATTCAGACTAAAATGCTAGATACTGATCATGATTTAGAATCCATTCAGTAGGAAATGAGTTAAGAAAACTTTCTGTGTAGTTCATTTTAAATGATTAACTAGAATATTATATAAAATTCAGGGCTACTCTTAGTCTAAGGATAGCTACATACCTACTAGCAATAAAAAAATTCTAAGAAAGGAGATTATAAACGCATATGTGGTAGAGCTAATTATAGCAATATGCCAGCAAAGAGAAGATATTTCTGAGAAGACAATATAAAAATAATAAAAAATGATCACTGTTTGGGTTGTAACTAGATCAGTCAGTTGCTGCTGCTGCGTGGAGGTGGTGGGGTTGAGGGGAGGGCCCCTGATGACCGTCTGGTGACACAGTCTACGGCTGTGGTTCTCCACTGGGAGCAGTCTGTCCCCTCTGGAGACATTTTTTTTTTTATAGTCACAACTTGGGGGTGGGAGGTGCGACTGGCATCTAGGCATGCTGCCAGGGATGCTGCTGAACAGCCTACGATAACAGGATGGCCCTCACAACAAAGAAGGATCTGCTCCAACTGTCACGAGTGCTAAGGTTGATGAAAATTGGTCTCGAGAATGTCTGAAGCCTTCTGTGTGGCTCAGCTGTTGATGCTGATCCCTTTACCAGTCATCATATGCCTGGATTAAGGAGGAAAGTTTCCAGTTCTGCAGTTCGTGTTTGTGTGTCTGGGGGGAAGTAGGAAGGGCACCTTAAGGTAGCCAAGCCCTGTTACCCTGCACATCCTGCCCTAAGCCGGTACCCACCGATGTGTGAGCACAGCTCTGACCCAGAGTTAACTTCTCAGGTTATGCAAGGGCAGTTTTTGGAGGGAGAGATGTGGCTCTGTACATGGCTCCTGTATCCTATAAATTCACCTCTCCCTACCTAGGTCTCCCTGCTTCCACTAAAAAGCAGGGCTGTGAAATAGTGGACCAGAAAGAGGTTAAGGTCAGGGAGGTATATTTTGGCAGCTGTAGAAAGAGTTTGTATTCTGCGATGTCCCCTACCACAACTGACGTATGTGTTAATTATACGGACATTGCTAAGTGGAGCTCTGCAATATAGGCGATTTAAATACATCAGTACCTGACGCACAGAAAGCACTCAATTTCTTAATTAAGTCCTATTAATTAGTATGTCAATACTCCTAAATTAAAAATGTACTGTATTTTGGAGCTAGAACATTTATCAATGTGATTTGCAATTTCAAAGCTTCATCTGTAGCAATTTTTCCTCTTTAAGATATCAGCTACCATCCTTCAAGAAGAGGTGAGTCTTGAAGAAAGAGTTTGTTTTTTCCTGTTTCTTCGGGAAATATTTGATCATTGCATAGAATAAGGAGGTATGGAAAGTTCTCAAGAAGAAATTAAAATAATCCCCAATGCCAACACCAGGAAAAAACTGTTGCTCACATTTTGATGTTTTGCTTTTTTGTACTTCTTTCTAGTCATACAATAGAATATAATATATATATATATTTAAAATAAAATCATATTATATGTATAATATTCTAGCCTACTTTTAAACTTAGCATTTGGACTTAAGGATTCTCCAAAATGGTTACTTTATTTTAAAAATTCCATTTTTAATGGGGGCAAAGTAGTCTATATTAAGGATATATATACTTTAAATGTTCCCTTAGGAACGCTTAGGTCTATACCTCCAATGGGCAGTTTTTAATTAGCTTTGAACAACTGTGGGCATAAATCTTTATCCAGCTTTCTGATTGTTTTCAACATTCTTGATATACTGCATTGCAAAAATATTTCCCATTACTTAGAGAAATAGCCTTTCAGCTGTTTTTTGTTGCCTTGTTGTTGTTGTTTTTGCATTTTACCATAATGAACAATGGCTGCACATTAAAAAAATTTTTTTTGGTAATTTTTATTTCTTTTTCTGATTTTTTAAAAATGTCTCATGCCCACTTATCTTTTTTTAGGTAAGAGTTAAAGACTTTTATTATATTCTTATTACAAAAGTTATTAAGTATTTAGAAACATTAGAAAACACCGTCTCATTTGTTAAAAAGAATTCTTGCTGTTTGTCTTCCAACCTTAAGATTTTTATAAGGGAAAAAAATTTAATTTTTATGTGATCAAATCTGAGTTTTCCCTACAGAGAACAAACTGATGGTTACTAGAGGGGAGGTGGGTAGGGGTATGGGGGAAATAGGTGATGGGGCGTGAGGAGCGCACTTATCATGATGAAAAAAAAAATCCAAGTTTTCCCTTTGTGGTTTCTTCTGTTACTTTTATACTCATCTATTTCTTAGCTTGAGATTAAATACCTATACTTTCTTTAGTTCTTGATAGTTTAGTTTGTCCTCATTATTTAACCTTCTGTGATTTACTTGAAAAGTATGACAAGAAATAACCTAAATTTACATTTTTCCTGAGAATTAACTAATTGTGCCAGTGACAGTCCCCCTCCCCCCAATTTGTGATGCCATGTTTACCCACTGCTGACTTACATCTTCTGCAAGTCGGGCTCTCTGTCGGTTCTTATGCTAGTCCCTTCACTGTTGTAATCCTTTCACTTTACAGATTATTTTAATATTTGATTGGGCAAGCTGTTTGCCCCTACCACTGTCCTCCAGTTACTTAGTCTTGTTCAAACCTGTCTTGCCTATTCTTTCCATTTGTTCTTCCACTTTACCTTCAGAAAACATTTCTCAAGTTAAATTTTTAAAAAGCCAAAATTTTTTTGGTGCTTTTAATGCTGAATTTATATTTAAATAACAATAAGAATACAAGAAAGCTTATTATCACTTTTTCCATCTAAGCCCTTTGCAAAGACAACCATGGCATTTTGAAGACTGTGAGACTTGAGTATCTGTAGATGTCTAAGGGCTGGTCACGAAGGAGCCGAGCGAGGGTGCCACCTGCTGGCCTCTTGTGGGAGCTGGAGAGTGAACAATACTGCAGTCCTACGGAGGCGTGATACCTTTGCGTAGAGTGAACAAGACCCCACCTCTAAACCACAGGAGAGCATAGAAAGTCTCCTATGTTGCACAACTAAAGAGATGACCTTTTACTACCAGTGACAAGTTTCTTCCTAATTAGCCATCACATGCCTGAATTTTTATCATTACAGAAATTAATTCCTTTCAGCCTCAACCTCATTGGAACCAAAAGACACAGAAAACCATTGGAGCAGCTGTTTTCTCAATTCTTCCAGGGATGTTATAGGCCTAGAAATGAGTTTATTATATATTGGATGCCCACACTTTCAGGCTTACTTACAGGCTGGTAAAACCCTGGTTGAGAACAGACTTGCTTTAAATGAAAAAATTCCTGGTATTGTAAAATCTCAAAAGCAAAAAAAAAAAAAAAAAGAAAGAAAGAAAAAAGAAAAACCCACTGTACCAGGGGGATTCATCTTACCTGACTTGCTGTTGGTCGCTTCTTTGGATCCCAGTTCAGCATTTCAGTCATAAGCTGAATAGCTTCATTACTGGCATTGGGAATAAGAGTTTTTAAATTTATAGGGACACACTGGGGAAAACGGAAGTTCATAGAGGATGCAAGCTGGTACCCTTCTGGCCAGTCACTCTGTCTCAGGAATATATAAGTGGGTGGGACAGGAGAGCAAAAAGAAAATGGTTTTTAGTAATCAATTTAAAAACATAGGTACAATATAAAAATCACTGGTGGTGAAAATTTTAGTGTCGATTCATATAAACAGAGAATGAAATACCAGACCACATCTACAACTCAGTGCTATAAATAGTATAGAAAGAATATTGAACTGAGAGTTAGGGGAAAATGAGAAAGCACTTTTATGAATTTCAAAATATTAAACTCTTGTCCAGTTTTTGGATCTTGATGATGATACCCCAGGTGACTTTGATTAAATAAGCACGAGTGGTATACGAAGCAGCTGGTTATTACAAAGACCCTCATTCTGTTAGACATTGCAGCCAGTGCTAAAAACTGCATGTACCTAGGAAATAACAAATTATGTTAAAGCTTTCATAACTATTTTAACTACCAAGCACATACTAATATAATTAGGATGTAATTACACGTACTTATTAAGTACATATCAGAAAGTAAGGTCTGGCTGAATGCAGTAGTTAATTAAGAAGTACTCAGCTCAAGAAATCAAATATCTATGGCAGACGTATATAAAAGGAAACAAGAAAAGGTTAAGAGGAAATGGTCCAGGATATCTGGGATTCAAGAGCTGATGCCAATAAACGTTCATAGAACAAGTGGGAAAGAGAATATAAGCAAAGATGGCTACGAGGTCATCAGCTGGTCATCAACCCAAAGTTAAATATACAGAATTCTAAATATAATGTTCCCTATAAGTTCTTAAAGGCAAGAACCCTTTTTTCTCCAGTCTTGTGGGGATTCTGGCTTCTCAAACCACCCAATTAAAAAAAAAAAAGATGAGAAAAATAACCTTTAAAGCATAAGCCTATTTGGAAATGAAAATATCAGAGAGCTAGGTAAAAGTTATAAATAATCAAAAGTTATAACAACTTCAGGACAAGAGTACTCACTTTTTTGGGAGTCCCTAAAACTTGGCAAATCTTGAAGATTTCATCGACCTCACTTGTCCCTGGGAAAAGTGGTCTTAATGTATATAGTTCAGCCATTATGCTCCCAACAGCCCACACGTCAATGGGAGAGCTATAAACTGAAGATCTTAGTAAAACTTCAGGGGCACGATACCTATGAAAATAGAAAACAAAACAAAACAGGCCATTTTGGTTGGAGTTGGAAAGATGGAGAGGGGGTGGGGTTCGGTCATGCATTTCAATCAAGGAACCAGTATTAAGTGCCTTCTATGTGTCCGGCATTTGTACAGCATACTGGGGCTCAGTCGGACATAACACATTTTCCCTGACCACACATGGTGGAACTGGAGAAGACACATATACATGAAATGTCCAAGTGGCCTAAGTTAGGAACTCAAATGGATAAATATGGAAGGAAATAAGTACTATAAGACAGGGTTGGGGAAGCTCTGAACGGAAGCAGACATATTCTGAAGGAGAAGAGTTGTATAATTTTACAAAGCATTATATCCATGATATATTTATATGAAGGATAGAAAACAAAAAATTAACAAAGATTATCCCTAAGTAGTGGGGTTTTCTTCTTCTTTTTACTTATCAGATTGAAAGTGCTGACTCTTTCAGTGGACTCAGTTCCTCCAACTGACGATATCTTTAAGGGAGAAAAATACCCCATTTATGAGAGCAAAGGTACCTGAAAAATAGTCTCAATTCTAACTTTTTTTTCACATTGAAATGTGTAGATTTATCAGCCCAAATATTTCATAGTACTGTCTTTTTGCTTCTGAGTACCTTTCTTTGACAGGTTTATTGAGATACAATTCGAATAATATACAACTCATCCATTTAAAAGTGTATGACTCAGTGGCTTTAAGTATATTCATGGAGTGTGTAATCCATTATCCCAGTCAATTTTGAACATTATCATTGCCCCAAAAAGAAACATCACACCTCTCCAATATCCCTGTATCCCTAGCGCTAGTCTACTTTCTGTCTCTAGAGATTTGCCAATTGTGTGTACTTCATACCAGTGGAACTATATTCTATCCAGTTCTCGTGGACTGGCTTCTTTCACTTAACATGTCTACAAGGTTTAAACAAGTTGTAGCCCCTCTCAGTACCTCATTCTTTTTACTGCCAAATAATATTCCATTATATGGCACACTTTAGTTATCCATTCATCAGTGGATGGGCATTTGGGTTGTTTCCAATTTTTGGCTATTTTAAGTAATGCTGTTCTGAACATTCATATACAAGTTTTTGTGTGGATGTGTGCTTTCCTTTCTCTGGGGTGTGTATACCAAGGTGTGGAATTGCGGGATCCCATGGTAACTGTATGTTTAACCAACTGAGGAACTGTTGACTCTTCTGTGCCATTTTACATTCACCCCAGCAATGTATGATGAATCCAGTTTCTCCGTGTCCTTGCCAATACTTGTTACTATGTTTTGATTTTTTATGAGATAAAATTAATAGTTTTGAATGTCTTGCCAAGTTTAAATGTTGAAAACAAGTCTTCTCAATTTTATTTATAGCATCTAAATTTACCCAGCTGAAAACAGATACTCAACCAAAACTGGAAATGTGCTTCTTTCCCCCCAAAACTCCCTGGTATTTCCCATCTCAATTAGTCTGGACACCATCCTTCTAGTTGCTCAAGAAACAAAACAAGACAAAAATCCCCTTAGAATCTTTGACTCCTTTATCTTATACCCCACATCTGGTTCGTCAGGAAATCATGGCTGCTCTACTTTAAAAATACCACCTCCATGGCCGCCAGATCAAGTCACTGTCATTTCCTGCCAGAATTATTTTAACAGCCTGCTACCTGGTCTCCCTACTTCTTCCCTTGCTCTTCTAAAATCTATTTTTTTTAAAGATTTTATTTATTTATTCAACAGAGATAGAGACAGCCAGCGAGAGAGGAAACACAAGCAGGGGGAGTGGGAGAGGAAGAAGCAGGCTCATAGCGGAGGAGCCTGATGTGGGGCTCGATCCCATAATGCCGGGATCCACGCCCTGAGCCGAAGGCAGACGCTTAACCACTGTGCCACCCAGGCGCCCCTAAAATCTATTTTTAACATAGCAGTGAGAGTGATACTTTTAAGACCTGGCGGATCACATCGCACCTCTTCTCAACATCCTCCAGGGGCTCCCCAGTTTGCTCAGATTAACAAGCCACCAGTCCTTACGATGACCGTAAGGATGACCTGTAAGGACCGATGCACTCTGGCCACTCCATAAACTCTCCAGCCCCATTTCCTACTACAGTCCTTCTGCTCCATCCTGCTCTCTGCAGAATTCACACATGGCTTGCCTGTCTCAAGGCCTCTACACTCAGCATTTTCTCTGCCTGAAATCTCCTTCTTGCCTTGGCATCTCCTTCTCAGCAAGACCCTCTATTTAAAATAGCAGCATGCCCTTTCCCTCCCCTAATCTCCCTAGTTCCTGTCCCTTTCCATATTTTATTCTTCTCCATAATAATGTATCACCACCTGATATATAAATATTCTTGTTTTTATTGGAATGTAATACACATGCAGAAAAATGCACATATCATATGAGGACAGCTTGAAAAGTTGTCACAAACAGAATATAACCATTGACCCAGCACCAGGATCAAGAAACTGGGTGTTATCAGCATCCCAGGAGGCCCGTGTCTTGCACTCTTGCAGTCACTAGTCAAGTAACTGCTACCCTGACTTCTAACAACAGAGATTCGTTTTCTCTATTTTTGCACTTTGTAGAAATGGAATCATACCATATGTACTTTTTTTCTGTTTGGCCTCTTGCTCTCAGCATTATATCTGTGAGACTCGGTCATATTGTTGTGTGTAGTTGTAGACCTTTGTTCTCATTGCTGTAAAGCCTCCCACTGGGTGAATATATTATGCCACATGTAATGGACATTTGGGTAGTTTGCGGTTTGGGACTATTGCATGTCTTTCGATGAACACATGTATGTCTTTCTGTTGGTAACTCATGATGTTTTTAACTTGCTTCTCTATATACAGGATGTTATGTTTCGTTCACTTCTGTATTCCCCATGCCTGAAATAGTATCTAGTACATAGTAGGTTTCCATAAATGTTTGTTGAATGAATGAACAAATGAATGGAATCCCCTTTCCTTCAGAATAGTCATGACCCAATCCTTCTGTCTCCACCGAATGCAAAATTCAGTTCTGTATTTTGTTTTAAATACTCAATATGGAAGCTCCAGAAAGCTATGTGATGACCCACTGTAGTAAAACTTCAACACAGACCTACTTCTAACTCTACGGAGTTGCATAAAAGTGCTCACCATCTGGTAGACACATAATCAGTGTATGGTGGCTGTGATCTTAATTCTCTTGCAAGCCCAAAATCAGCAATTTTCACAAGTTCTGGACCCATACAAAGCAAGTTTTCTGGTTTCATATCCCTATGAAAAAAACCTTGGTAACATAGAGAGGAAAAACAATAATTGATCATTATGTTTATACACATTTGACTTCTCAACAAAATATAACTGAGCCTCTCTGTTGTAATTAGGAATGTGAACTTAGGGGGAAAAAACATATTTATTGTCTAACAAATGATGGAGGTGGGGACCCTGCTTTCAAAATAATTTGGTGAGAAAGTTCACACAGTACATGAGGTCATTAAATATACCCACTTAACACATATTTCTGTTTGTGAATTCAGTAAGTTCAAGCACTGGGCTAGACCTTGCCACATTATGATTATCTCCATTAATTTACACAACAACTTTAGGAAGGCATTATGGTCACTATTGTGTAGTAAATGAGGAGGTAGAGGCCCAGAGAGAAGGAGCCTAACTAATGCCCGAGCAAAGCTGCATAATCAGGCTTATGTCACTTATTTGAAAAGTCCGTTAAACAAAAATGGAACTCCACACATTTTACCCAATTCTTTAATGTACAGTTATTTTATTTAACAGCCCAGTTCTCCCCTGGTAGCTGCTTTATTGAAAAACCCAATAATTATTATGGTTACTTACCAATGCAGTATGTAACGTAAGTGGTTACTGAGGCTGAAAGGCAGGTCAGTGAATATGAGGCAGAAAAGCCAGCAAGAAGAACATGAAAGCCCTCCTCGTACATTTCTAAGGGGGATCTAAGGCTCGCTGACTGTACACAGATGGCCTGTCTTCTAATGACCTTGCGAGGTGGGAGAATCCAAAGGGACCTGGTCATCTGTTGTGGGTGATCATCATGGGGGTTTTCACATAGCTGTAGCCTAAACTTTTTAAGCCAAATTTTAAACCTAAGCTTTTTGATTCCTTCTAAGCCGGTGTGGGCTCTACGTTTGTGACATCTACAACAGTTTTGTACTCAGTTTATCGGGAACTTCATACTCAAACTTGTTGAGATCCGTTTCATGAACTTTCAAGGGAGATACACTGCACTTTTGTAGCATGAAGACAGGAACAGGAGAACACGTGGTGGTGAGTAAAGTGACATAATCCATAAAACTGTACAGAATGAAACCAATTGCGTATTTGTACAGTTGAGGTTTTTCCCATTCTCACTTATAAATATATCGGTAACTTGGTCCTATCTTAACTAAAATATTTGTTTTGGTTTTTTGACAGGTACTATTTTAAAAGTATTTACTCAAAACATTACATCTAAGATCTTATCCACTATAGCAAGAATAATGTAGCATTTGTAAAAATGTCTGCTGTTCTTGGAGTCTTGTGTCCCAAATCACCGTGTCGTCAGCTGTATAACCAACTGTACATTATTCGTATTATTTAGTTGTAGCAGCAATTTTTAACCCCCAAGCTAACTTCTTCCTTCAACCACTTATGCTCTGAAGTTGCTGGTAGTTCATATATACCCAAGGAATCAAAACCAGTTTTATTACTAGCCTAAAAAATATCAATAAATCACAAAGCTGTTTCCAAAAATCAAATAATGCATAATGCTTTTGAATTTTCCACACCACACTTGTTTCTACTGGCATAAATTAACTCAGGCAAATATCACGAGTTACCATGCTGGCCAGTGTTTAAAAATGGGTTGAAGATTGGAAATCCATTATGAACATTTAAAATAACTTATATCCTTTGTTTCCATGTAATTAATAATGACTTTTATCAATGGATTATAGTACATTATCATAGGCTTTAGACTTTTTATTTTTAACTAACATCTTCCTTCTTTTTATTTTTTTAAAATTTAAATTCAATTAGCCAACCTATAATATATCATTAGTTTCAGGGGTAGAGTTCAATAATTTATCAGTTGTGTGTAACACCCAGCGCTCATCACATCTTGTGCCCTCCTTAATTAGGCTTTAGACTTTTAAAGGACAAAAAAGTGGGATTCGGGAATGTTCTGACAATGCTTATATGGGATAAATGATAAATAGCATTTTTAGAAAATAAATTAATTCCTGTAACAGTTAAAGGTAAAAGGAGACAATATAAAATATGGGATCAAACATGAAAGGACGCTAACGGTGGGGATTCTCGAATGCCTGTGTTCATAATGCAGCAGTGGTCTGACACACTCTTCCAGTTTAGTACCTCAGCATTTTGGGATTCTAAACAAATGTTTGCCAAACATTTTCATAATAATCACATTAACTTTTTGGACAAATTATTTTGGTTTGATAGATACATAAAAAACTATAAATAAAGATCACATAAATAAGAAATTCATAAAAAGAGGAATAAGCACTTTCTTTAATTTCACTCAAAGAATAGAAACAACTAAATGTAATACTAAGAAAACTATAAAATCCCATAGCACTGGCGTTTTAAATTCTTTAAATGTGAGTAAGTGGTCAGGTGATCAAAGCATTCCAGTCTTTTCCAAAAGAAGGGCATTTTTGTTTGTTTTGTTTTCATTNTAATAGAAACAACTAAATGTAAATACTAAGAAAACTATAAAATCCCATAGCACTGGCGTTTTAAATTCTTTAAATGTGAATAAGTGGTCAGGTGATCAAAGCATTCCAGTCTTTTCCAAAAGAAGGGCATTTTTGTTTGTTTTGTTTTCATTTCCATGGTAAAATCAGGGAATGAGGTTGTAGGATGGGTGTATGATAACTGGGAGTAAAGACTGACGATCAAAGTGTTAACAAATTCTGCTATAGAGAAAGATAGTTATAGATTACAGAAATTCTGTGCTGTATATAGAGTTACAGAAATTCTAAGTTTTTAAAATAAAAATGTCAGTGTGTGCAGCCCCATACTCCAAATTTATAGTTATTCAATATAACATTATTTAACCGCTTATATATAATTCCTGTGCATGACCTTAACAGTAATCTAAAGACGCGGGGAAAGGAAATTTAAACCTACCATGTTTATGGATAAATGCCAGCCCCTGCAATATTTGATACATAATATTTCTGATGACCGACTCAGGGAACAGCTTGTTTCTGTGAAGACAGGAACAGATAAACAGTCATGTAGTTCTGTTAACCAACCAACCAAAACAAGAGGGCAGATATTCCTCCTCCCTTGGAGCCCCTGTTGGCTTCATGACAGTGGTCAAAGGTGTGACTTATAGCTTTATAGTTGTTACAGGTTATGCATTTAAAACGTGACAGTTAGAATTTTTTGTCTGTTTTGATGTTTGGTAAAAACTCAAATCCAGTAATGAATGTATTGCACAAATATTCAAGGGCTACATTTTAAACCATCCTGAGAGGAGCAAAGTAAATTGACAAACTGATAACTATCAGACAAGCCAAGTGTGCAAATCTGTATCGTGTAGGCTTTAAGAGTTTTGGGGGCAAAACTGCTTCAGTTCTGTTGTCTGCTGGTACCATCCAATGGAAGTATAGTAAGAGGCACAAATGAGAACCACATGTGTATTTAAATTTTTTCTAGTAGCCACATTAGAAAAGCAAATGAAACATGTGAAGTTAGTTTTTAGCAATATATTTTATTTAATATATGCCAGATATTATTTCAAGATGTAATCAATATAAAAATTATTAATGAATTTCCTTTTTTGTACCACGGTTTCAAAGTCTGGTGTGTATTTTTATTTTACATTTAAAGCACATCGTAATCCAGACTAGCCACATTTTTAAGACTTCAAGAGTCAAATGTGACTAGTACCTACTGTACTGGACAGAGCGGCTTTATATGGAATTTACATAAAGTCTAAAGTAAGATCCTAATAAGGACTCAATTAAGACAAACATTAATTGCTAACATGCCACAAATTAAGGTGACCAACACATTAATTTTTTGACCCTGAATTAATCCTCTGACTCTGAAACCATACTGTTTTGGAAGTAATCATTTTAAACTTCAAAAGCTCATCATAATTTCAACATTTTCAAACATCTTTATTATAGCATGATTGATTAGGGTGTTTATTCAGAATGTTCTCAACATGTAGAGGATGACTAATTTTTGAATATTGTTAACTATATTATATGCTTATGTAATGTTTTAAAATATCCCACCAAGGGCTCAGTTGGTTAAGTGACTGCCTTCGGCTCAGGATATGATCCTAAAGTCCTAGGATGGAGCCCACATTGGGCTCCCTGCTCTGCGGGGGAGCCTGCTTCTCCCTCTCCCTCTGCCTGCCGCTCCCCCTGGTTGTGCAATCTCTCTCTTTCTGTCAAATAAATTTAAAAAAGAATCTTAAAAAAAAGAAATAAAAGTAAAATATCCCACCAAATGGGCTGAGAACACACAACAGAAAAAGAAAGATAAACACTGGTCTTACATCAAGTTTGAAAATAGTATTGATCACATATTACTGAAATATTTTAAAAACTCATTTTCATAAACTATAAATTTTAAAAGAAATGAAATATTTTTATCCTTGCCAACAATGTAAATTTATAAAAACAATGCTGTAAATTAAAGGTACAGTTATAGCATTGGAGCAAAGGTTTACGTATATTGGCCTTCAATTAAAATAGAAAAAAAGTTTATTTGAATAAAAAAGACTTTAAAATTAATCTTCATCCTCAAAACAATGATCAGGAAGTTAAGCTACCAAAAACAAAGTGTAAAAATACCACTTAACCTCAAATAAGATAAGTAAACATGCTATAGTCATTTAACAGAACATAATAACTATAGTAACTGTGAAGATTATATATCAGCAAAATTCTTGTAAGTGAATCAATCAAATAAAAAAATGATCACCACTAAAATTGCAACTACATAAAAACAGGCATGGCTGGATCCAAGGGCTAGAAAGAACTCTAGAAAAATAAACACTGATTTGAGGGGTAGAAATTTTCTTTACTTTTATTTTAACTGCTATTAATGTTATAATGATATCAGCCTGTGGAACCTAATAGGCACTGAATAGGTATTTTGAAAGAAGGAAAAATATGATTAAAGAAAAATTCACTCACCATCCCTAAGGATTACCTTGAGTGTGTATATGTGTGTGTATGAAAGAAATATAGATAGCAGTCATCATTCCGCTGGGAAATTTATTTCTAAAATATTTTAAGATCTTTTGTTGAATAACTCTGGCTTTAAAGCAGGTACAATGGACATTAATCTCCCACATGTGACCGACAGCTACCACCAAAATATTAACCTTCCCAAGCTCGAGGCAGATGACTGCAGCTCTCCTAAGAGAGATTCTGTTCATGGGTTTAAAAATGAAAATAAGGGGCGCCTGGGTGGCACAGTGGTTAAGCGTCTGCCTTCGGCTCAGGGCGTGATCCCGGCGTTATGGGATCGAGCCCCACATCAGGCTCTTCAGCTATGAGCCTGCCTTCTTCCTCTCCCACTACCCCTGCTTGTGTTCCCTCTCTCTCTGGCTGTCTCTATCTCTGTCGAATAAATAAATAAAATCTTTAAAAATGAAAATAAGAATTTCTTTGGGATTGGTAACAGATTAAGTTTTATCATTCACTTAAACTTTCCAGTGAATGAACTTATTAGATCTCTTCATGAAACCTGCCTCATTCTTTCCTCCCTTTTTTTATTCACCTTTCACAATATGCTTGCGAGAGCAATGAAGGTAATTTCAATTTTGTTCAAGTCCAGCTTTATTAGTTTTAAAACTACAGAAAGATTTTGGGGGCACCTGTGTGACTCAGTCGGTTAAGGGTCCGACTCTTGATCTCAGCTCAGCTCTTGATCTCAGGGTCATGAGTTCAAGCCCCATGCTGGGCTCCGCTGGGTGTGGGGCCTACTTAAAAAACAAACAAATAAGCCAAACTATAGATAGATGTTGTTTCAAAAAGTATAGATAGATAGTGTGTGTATTTACATCAGAAAAAAATGGTGACTACGTCTGGTTCTTCTTCAAGGTTATAAAGGTAACAGCTAATTAATTTAGATCCACCTTTTGGAGTGATAAATCTGTACACTGTAAAGTGTGACATATTGAAGGGATCCAAAGAACTCCTAGAGGAGATAATAGGGAAAACATTATAGTTTTTATAAAATAAAGACATACCTGTCTTTCATTAATTGATAGAGGTTTTCTTTCATATATTCAAATATAAAATAGAGATGGTCATTTTCTCTGATAACTTCTTTTAGTTTAATCACATTGGCATGATTAAGTTTCTTCAGAGACTGTAAACAGCAAATAAGCATTAAAATTCTTAAAGCGAAGTTATAGAATTTGTCAAAATTTCATCAGTCTTTATGATAATTACCTTAAGTGTTCTTCCATTTCTTCTGAATTCATGAATGAATGAAGTTTTAATGTTTATAATATTTTACATAAGAACATCTTAGAACACCAATTTAAAGTAAGCAGTAATTGTTTTAAGTGATAAATGTAAGTACAAAAATAAACCAAGTCAATAATACCTACCAAACACTTCAATCTGTCACTTTTTTTTCTCAGTCTATTCAATAGGCCTAAATTTTTTCTGACTTAACTACGTGAAGTTCTACACAAAGGTATCCAAAAATTTATACAAGTTATACAGCATAAAATAGAAAGAAATGGTATGTAATAATTAAAAGATGTTTTTCCTTTGATAACATGAATTAAAGCATTCTTTTAAAAGTGAGAGTATACATTCAAATATGAGGATATAGTTTTTTTCTGTTCTCCACTGACATTCAGATGAGAAATTACTTTACTTAGGAAGATAAAGAAAAAATATAAGAAATATAATTATCTTTGAATGCTTCCCACAAAGAACAGAACAATCCCTTTAGCTACCATCCTCAGAAATGAGACAGGGTGAAGCAGAGTGAAGGCCTCCTTGGGTTCTTTTCATGTGTAGAATTTTACCTTAACTTCTCTCAAGTTCATACATTCATCCCAGGAATAGAACTTTCTCTTCATTCTGAAATCAAACAAGAAACGTTTAGTTTAAAGGGACAGAGGATTTGAAACTCAAATTACGCTGTTGGCTTTCTTACTCTAGTATATTCACTTCGGGTAAGCTGTGATCTCTCCCTGCTTAAAAGGAAGTCACCTCCCTTCTGTATATTTCAAGGCTGTTTGGTACTGGTTCACGATTATGTTATATCTGAAATTCTGCTTTTAAACACAATGGTGAAAGGATTACCATTAATCTTCCTTTCTGGCAGCCTTCTCATATTTCCCTGATCAGTTTAATTGTGCTTTTCTAAAAGGGCCCCTTCCGAATTTCCTCTTTCTAGAACTTAACAGATAAATATGAAACACTAAGGTGGATAGGGGAAGAAAATCACAAATTTTGGTAGCAAATTTAGTGATATAATTCAATCTGACAACTTCTGTATCATTACCTCTGTGTTAAACAAGAAGCCCATAAAGTTAAGTGATTCAGGTCAACAAAAATTCAGAAGCAACCAAACTTTAGAAATAGCTTTCTTTTTAAAAAAATTTTTTATCTTAATTTTCATTGTTTAGTTGACATACAATGTTACATTAGTTTTTGGTATATAACATAGTTATTCAACAATTATGTACACTATGAAATGCTCACCAATGATAAGTGTAGTCACCATCTGACATTATTACAGTATTATTAACTATATTCCCTTTGCTCTACTTTTCATCTCTGTGACTTATTTATTTTATAACTGGAAGTTTGTACCCCTTAATCCCCTTCACCTATTTCTCTCATCCACCTCCCCCACCCTGCAACCACCAATTTGTTCCCTATATTTACGAGTCTGTTTTTTCGTTCGTTTTATTTTCTTTTAGATTGCACATATACATGAAAGCACATGCTATTTGTTCTTCTTTGGCTTGTTTCACTTAGCATGATACTCTCTAGGCCCAGCTATGTTATCATAAAGGGCACAATTTCATTCTTTTTTTATAGCTGAGTAATATTCCATTATATATATATATATATATATATATATATATATATATACCAAATCTTCATCATCTTTTTTTTTATAGTTTTTATTTAAGTTACAGTTAGTTACCATACAGTATATTATTAGTTTCAGGTATACAATCTAGTGATTCAACACTTCCATACATCAGCCGTGCTCATCACAGCAAGTGCACTCCTTAATCCCCATCACCTGTTTCACCCATCCCCCCACTCATTCCCCTCTGGTAACCATCAGTTTGTTCTCTATAGTTAAGAGTCTGTTTCTTGGTTTGCCTCTCCCTCTCTCTCTTTTTTCCCGTTGCTTGTTTGTTTTGTTTCTTAAATTCCACATATGAGTGAAATCATATGTTATTTGTCTTTCTCTGACTTATTTCACTTAGCCCAGTATTCTCTAGCTCCACCCATGTCATTGCAAATAGCAAGATTTCATTCTATTTTATGGCTGAGTAATATTCCTTTATACACACACACACACACACACCACATCTTCTTTATCCATTCATCTATCAGTGGATACTTAAGTTGCTTTCATATCTTGGTTATTGTAAATAATGCTGCAGTAACCATAGGGGTGCATATATCTTGTCAAATTAGTCAAATTAATATTTTTCATTTTGGGGGGTAAACACCCAGGAATGGAATTCCTAGATCATGGCAGTTCTGTTTTTATGTTTTGAGGAACCTCTGTACTGTCTTCCACAATGGTTGTACCAATTTACATTCCCACCAACAGTGCACAAGGGTTCCCTTTTATCCACATCCTCACCAACACATTATTTCTTATCTTTTTGATTTTAGTTGTTCTGACAAATGTGAGCTGATATCTCATTGTGTATTTGATTTGTATTTCCCTGATGATGAGTGATGCTGAGCATCTTTTCATGTGTCTGTTGGCCATCTGTATGTCTTCAGAAAAATGTCTATTCGGGTCCTCATCCATTTTTTAATTGGGTTATTTTTGGTTTTTTGGTGTTGAGTTGTAAAAGTTCTTTATCTATTTTGGATATTAATCCCTCATCAGATATATTATTTGCAAATATCTTCTCCCATTAGAAGGTTGCTTTCTTGCATTTTGTTCTCTATTTTCCCTCTTCCATCCCAATGTTACCATTAGAATATACCAAAAGTAATAAAGTAATAAAGGTAACAAAATAATTCTACCATAAACACCACAGATAGAGGTTGTATTTTTTATGAACAAATTTTTAGTCACCATGCAAAATGAGAGACAAGAAAAAAGAGGATTTATGTTCTAAAACATATTTCTTCAAGTATAGAAATTACAAAGCTGGATTATGAAAATAAGGACCCTACAGGCACCTGGGTGGCTCAGTCAGTTAAATCTGTCTCATGATTTCTGTTCAGGTCATGATCTCAGGGTCATGGGATCTAGCCCCGCCTCAGGCTGCATCCTCAGTGGGAGTCTGCTTGAGAGTCTCTCCTTCTCTTTTTGCCTCTTCCCCCTCATTCATGTGCACTCTCTCTTTCTCAAATGTGTAAATAAATCTTTAAAAAAAGTTTAAAAAAAATAAAAATAAAAAAAAGTTGAAAAAAATAAAGACCCCTATGCCCTACTATTTTCATTTAATAGTATAATCTCCTATTGAGATGTTCTAGAAGATTCTCAGGAAGCTTAAAGTTATCTTTATTGATTAAACTAATTCCTACAGGAATTATTCAGAGTCCCTACAAGAGTGTAATACACAGGGTAAGGAAATGAGTAAAGGAACGGCAGCACAAAGAATCGGCAGCACGCCATGGTAGTTAAGAATGTGGGCTGTGGAACTGCCCTGCTGGATTCAAATCCTTGCTCAGTGACTCACTGTGTGACCTTCTACACGTTCCCTATTGAACATTCTGTCCCTCAAATTCCGTAGTTACAAAGTAGAAACTGCTGCATATGAAAAGCTTATTGCAAACTGCTTAGTTCAGTGCTCAGTAAATACGGGATTTTCTTTTTTTTTTTTTTAAGATTTTATTTATTTATTTGACAGAGAGAGAGACAGCCAGTGAGAGAGGGAAACACAAGCAGGGGGAGTGGGATATGAAGAAGCAAGCTTCCAGCAGAGGAGCCTGATGTGGGGCTCGATCCCAGATCGCTGGGATCACGCCCTGAGCCGAAGGCAGATGCTTAACGACTGAGCCACCCAGGCGCCCCTGGATGTTCTTGTTTTTACCAGTACCTATGATCAGCTACAATAAGACATGAAGGGCATCACTGCTATTATTTCTAAAATATCCTTAGTGAATCAGAATTTCATTTATACTCATTAAGGTGCTAGAAATTTATGGAGGTTGAAGAAATTGATGATTTACTGACTTTTTTGGTAAGTAAAAAAATACTTTTCCATGCTATAGATTTATAAATATCTTGCTAAAATGATAAGGTAAATCTAGCACAATGATAAATCTAAAAGTCAATTCAAATATAGTGTATAAAAGAAGTGTAAGACAGTGATCAAATCCATCCAAACTGCACATATAATCTGTTGATTCTTAAAAATTATAAAATTTTTTAAAATCCATTTTTTGAGAGACTAAGTAATATATTCAAGTTCCTTTTCCAATTTAATACAAATTGACAATTTTATTCTATTTTAAAATCTATACTGGCTGCATCCACATATCCTAATATGTTCCTTTCTTCCAGCAATTACTACTTCTCATCAATATCACCTTAGGCAATGTGGGTGTCTATATGCAAGATATACTGAAGTTTCCTCATAAAACAATTATCCAATTTCTTCAACCAATGTGAAGAATTTAATTTAATTTTAAGAAATTAAACCAATTTCTTAGAACGATAAGAAAAGGCACTTCCTTTTTGATTCCCTGCCTTTTTTTCTTTTCATTTATTCATTCATTCAACACCTACTACGTGCCACGGCAATGCACCAACCAGCACCAGAGACAGTTACCATGGTGCCTTCCATCTAACATGAAATAGGCTTTAGGCTAGTAAACACAAAACAGACAAATTAGTTATAAGGACCATGAGATAAAGGACTTTTTTAAAAAAAATCTGATGGCCTGGCCTTTTTGATAAGGCAGTATGTCAGCTGAGACCTGAAAGACAGAAGGTACCAGCAGGTGAAAAATCGAAAGACTGAAAAAAACAAGAAGCTTCATCCAGCCAGACAGAGCTAGAAAGAGCTGGCTGGTCAAAGGAAATAAAAGACCATTTCAGGCTGATCCTTATTATTAATGTCCTGAGCTAATTTTCCTGTCCATTCCCCAGCCAGTTATCTAAAGAAGAGGAGAGTACTATTACTAGGTCACTGTTTCTGCTCTGCTTTTTCTCCATAGCACCTACCACCTCTAACATCCTATACAGTCCTCCCCTCTCCTCAAATGTAAGCTCTTGAGGACACCCCCACATGCCTAGATCAGATTTTGGCATACAGTAAGTTCTCAATAAATATTTACTAAATGACTGGGTGAATTTCTGTACTCACAGATGGGCTCATTAGAAACTATCCCACAAACAGGAGACCCTCCAAAATAGAAGTGCCTTCCAAGTCCTTAACAGAGAGCTTAATAAATATTTTAAATTTAATGAGATAAGAGGATCTTACTACCATCCACTAGAATGAATTGTGTTACAGCTTTTTTTTTTTTAATGGCAGCAGATAGTACAAGGTTTCTTGTCAGTGATCTAAATTAAAATTTCCCAAAGGAAATTTTCAAGAAGGTACTTTATCTTGTTTTCTAGTATTCTCCCAACTTCTAACCACTCATGCGCCAACTCGTCCTAGCCAGTTTGACAGCATTTCAAGACCGCTCAAAAGCCTTGCCCACTGCTTACTGAATCAAGTACAGACTTTCTGCCCATGTTTGCATCTCAGATTATACCACTCTGTCTGACACCTAGCAGCTGCCACGCCACACCCTGGTTTCTCCTGGCCATCTCCGTACTGCGCTAGCGCGCTGACTCTTCTCCACTTCACTCCTCCAACATCCTTCTCCTGATTCTTCTGCTTAAAAGGCTTTCAGAATGAAAAATACCTCCTTCCAGATAATGTTTCCCTTCAAGAGGACATGCTTATTGCCCGCTTTGAAGATTAAAGATAGGCAGCTCTTCATCGGCTACACAAAATGTATTCAACATGGAATTTATTTAGAATTTTTAACCCAACATGGATGGATTTAAAGTGTTATGCTAACCATATTTGTGGCCTGAATTTGCAGTGCCTAAAGTTTTATGCCACGAGGCACAAGATGATGGTCCTGATTGGATAGTATGGAATGTAGGTGGTTTTGGTAACAAATAGGGCTACATTGAGAATGGAGAATAAGGGGTCTAATACTTCAAGCCAAGTTTATTGCTTTGCATCAGGCTTGAGAGAAATGATATAGCCTTCTGTATGACTCTTGCAGGTCGAAAACCGTCCTAAGATTATGTCTTGTCCAGAATTTTAGGAGTACTGAGTGAACATTCATACTGATAATCCTGCCAGGAGCCTGGCTTCACAGTTCTTCATTCCAAAGAGCTGCTCCCTTCTATGATGCCATGGTCACTCATAAGCACCTTGCTGTGATGAGGAATGGTTCTACCCTCTAAGATCTCAGCCTTTAAAATGTTACACTGTGACCACATCCTCCTATCTTTTTACCATCATTACCTTTGGATGTACTGTATATGTCCACTTGTTCAACACTTGGCTTTGCCTGGCTCCTCCTCCAGCTTGGATCCCATGGTCAGCCTTCCCACCACTGTCCCCCTCAAGAGCACCCATATATTCTGATGTCCCCCTCTCCCAATCTTCTACCACTCCTGCTCTGCTGTCCTTCAGTCTCTGCTCTCTGTACAAATCCATGAAGACTCTGTGCAAAGTCATGTACACACTGCCAGTAGCTCCACTTTAGTATTCATCCCATGTACTCTGGGATTCTGAGAGTGGATTCTGAGAGTACTGTGAAAAGCCTTCTATGATTTTTTTAGCAACTGAGTGACATGTACTCCATGACTATTCAAAGTTCAATGCCTCCACTACCCCACTTTTTAGTACTCCTTCCCCTACTGCAATCTGGCTTATCTCCTCTTCTATTTCACTAGAACAACTCTCACCACAGCCACTAATTATACCATGTTCTCCAAATCCAAAGAACACCAATATTGGTTTGGATGCCAGAAAGCTATTTCTAGCTTCCTCCCATTTGCCTCCTGGTATAGAAGCTTGAAGAGTAGATTCTCACCTCTCAGCCTCTCTTGTACATAAGGGAGACCATGTGATCCATTTCTAGCCAATAAGATGTAAGGGGAAGTCATTCGGGGGCTTCTGGGAAACAAATTTACTTAGAGTTTGAGAGAAGGGTTTGCTGGTATTATTCTCCCTTCTTCTCACCCTGAACCATAGACGTAATGGCTGGAAATGAACTAGTCCTAATGTGGCCATTAAGTGACACCTTTGAGGTCAAACAATGCTAACAGCTCAGTATGAAGAAGATAGAAAAGGCGTAGATTCAGTTCACTGGAGTCATCAAAATCCAGATTTCCTGATATGGAAGAAAAATAATCTACTTATTTAAGCCATTGGTTCTATCACTTGCTGTTAATTTACATATTTGTCACTTAGAGTAAGAAACATTCCTAACTAACTTAAGTGCCTTGCAGTCATTAGTTTTTAGTTGTCTTCTAGTTGAGCACTTCTTTATATTTTTCCCTTGGGTCCAGATATTTTCTACACTCTCCTGGTTTTCTTTCTACTTCTCTGGTGGCTCTTTTTCAGGTTTCTGCATGAGCACCTACCTCTTCCAGGGCCCATTCTTTATATACTGGGATTCCTTAGTGCTTCCTATGAAGACCTTTTTTCTTTTCCTTCTATATAGCTTCAATTAGCATCTGTAGACTAACAATTCCCAAATTGCCAGCCCAGACCTGTTTTGAATGCAAATATTCAGTTACCTGGAGGCATCTTAAAGTCATCATTTCCAAGAGTGAACCCAGCTTTACGCCTAAGCCTGTGATTTCCCGTCATGGTGAATGGCCATGCATTTAAGAATCCCAGGAGTTTGCACATGCTTTACTCCTTTCCCTCCAAGCCCAGTCACCAGTTCCTACAGAGCCTATCTCCTAAATGTCTCTTGAGTACTTTTACTTATGTCCATACGCAATGCTGTTTTTCTAGATCAGGTCACTGCCACCTCTAACCAAGACAACTGCCCCAGTCTCCTGACTGGTCACCTTTGATCAAGTATCCATTCTTTTGCTAAAGGAACCATTCTGAAGCAATATTGGATCACATCAACAACTCTCCTGCTTAAAATCCTTCATCACCTTCTAGTCAAGATAGACAAACTCTTTAACCTGGCTTTACGACTTCACCCTTTAGCATCATGCCCCGCTCAGAATCTACACTCCAGCCACCTACACTTCTTTCAGTTACTCAGCCCCAGGCAAGCCTTCACATTCTTTAACCTCCAGGCCTTCAAACATATTATCCTTGCTGCTTAGGACATTCTTCTCCTCCCTCTTTTTTTTTAATTAAAAAAAAAAAGCTTATTTATTTGAGGGGGGAGGGGCAGCAGAGGGACAGAGAGAATCTCAAGCAGACTCCACTCTGAGTGCAGAGCTGAACTTGGGGCTCAGTCCCACGACCCTGATATGACCTGAGCCGAAACCAAGAGCTGGACGCCGAATCGACTAAGCCACCCAGGAGCCCCCACCTCCTCTTTTTCTTGATATTCTTTTCTCATTCTTGAGACCTCACTTTCTGTGGGAAGTCTTCCAGCATAACGTCTTCAGCATCACTTCTCTGTGCTCCCCTGGGACCATTATTACCCCTCATAGGACTTACCATATTTTATATTGTAACTTGTCAGATTTGTCGGTCTTCCTCACTGCATTGTAACTTCTCTGTTTCATTCCCATTTTGTCCTGAGCCCCAGTGTAGGAGCTTCACAATTATGTGCTGAATGAATATTTAAATTTTTTTTTCGAGTCTTTCCCATGACTCCTCCCCTTCTCATTCATTTTGCTGTGTCCTTAATTAAGTCAGGAATACTATCTAGCAGCAGTAGATACTGAGTGTGGCAGACGCTGTGAATTGACTGTCCCAAGCCGCTCTTCTCTTGCCTTTATTGTCACAGCTTTTCTATAGAGATACGAATGTCCAGCTAAGTACTCAGTTTCCCAGCCTCCCTTATAGCCAGGTGTGCTGTGTGACACACTTCCAGCCAATGAGAAGTAACCAGAAATCTTCTGGATAGGGGTGAGGCAGCTATGTTTCGAAGACAGAAGAACTTAGGTCTGTGTTAACAGCATGGACAAGGTACTAGCCCTGGGCTACCTACCTCAAGACTTTTTTTTTTTTAAGATTTTATTTATTTATTGAGAGAGAGACAGCCAGTGAGAGAGGGAACACAAGCAGGGGGAGTGGGAGAGGAAGAAGCAGGCTCCCAGCGGAGGAGGGAGCCCGATGTGGGGCTCGATCCCAGGACCCCGGGATCATGCCCTGAGCTGAAGGCAGATGTTTAATGACTGAGCCACCCAGGCACCCCTACCTCAAGACTTTTTATTATGTGAGAAAAGTAAATCGCTGTTTAAGTTACTTTTAGTTAGGTTTTTTATTTCATGTACCAAAGCATTCCTAAATTATATACTTATGGCCTTTTCTCAGCCCTCAATCTATTTGACTTCTTACAGTTTTGGATCCTTCAATGCTTTCAAGGCTTTATCTAGATCTATGTAGGTGAGGCTCAAGTCCCTATTTTATGAACTGGAAAAGCAAAACAAACACATGATTTTAACACCCACAAGGAATAATGAGCATTTTGTTAAATAAAACACAACAGTGGTAATAACCTTAGATGATTCCACCAGACCTAACCTCATTCTCATTTTTTTTTTACCCCGTCCCCAGAAGCCACAGCTTTCATGAATTTTATGTGTATTTTTCCAGTTCTTTAAAAACATTTATGTACAGTGCTTGCTTCAGCAGCACATATACTAAAAATATTTATATTTACAAATTTATTTATACATAATGAAGTATTTGTATGAGTTTATACAATGATTTAACGTATAAATAAGGATGATTTCATCTCAATTTAGCTAATGCTGATACCTCATTTTTTTCCTCTTATTGAATTAATTAGGATCACCAAAGCAATCTTAATTAGTAGGAATATAATAGGCAGTCTGGTCTTAAGAACAACTGTCCTAGCAGTCCTTCTAATATTTCAGCGTAAAGATGATGAATTGTATAAGTCTTATCAGGTTAGGGGAGTTTCTTTTTATTCCTCTTTGCTAAGACCTTTGTTTCTTCCCCCAGTCATGAGTGGTACTGAATTTTTAAGCCCATTTGGTAAATATTTCATTTCAGTTATTGCACATTGTACATTTGACAATAATGGCTATGGACGATATTTTATAAAGTTATTTTGATGAGCATTTGTTAAAGCATTTTCAATTTTAGACTGTCATCATTTGGTTGATGTGGTCATCAGTCTCCAGGACTCATTCTGGAGGAAGCTGAGTGTTGTGCTGTGAGCTAAACTATGCCCTTCCCCCACAAATTCATATGCTGAAGTCCTAACCCCCAGTACTTCAGAATGTGACCTTATTTGGAGATAGGGTCTTTACAGAGGCAGTGGAGTTAGAATGAAATTATTAGGGTGAACCTTAATCCAATATGACTGGTGTTCTTATAAAAAGGGGAAATTTGAACACAGAGATAGGCACAGAGGGAAGACCGTGTGGAAGAGACATGGGGAGAAAATGTCATCCATAAGCCAAGGAGAGACCTAGAATAGATCCTCAGAAGGAACCAACCCTACTGACACTTTGATTTTAGACTTCTAGGCTCCAGAATTATAAATTGGTAAGTTTCCCTTGTTGAAGCCACAGTCTGTGGCTTAAACTTTGTTACAGCAGCCTATTATCGGCTAAATTTCCGCCACCAAATCCATATGTTGAAGTCGTAAATATCTGAGTGTGATTGTATTTAGAGACAGACTTTAAAGAATTAATTAAGGTTAAATGAGGTCTTCTGGATGGGTCCTAATCCCATATTACTAGCGTCTTTATAAGAAGAGATTAGGACACAGACATACACAGAGGGAAGACCCTGTGAGGACACAGGGAGAACACAGCCATCTAGAAGCCACGGAGAGAGGCTGCAGAAGAAACCACCCCTGCTGAAAGCTTAAAGTCTGACTACTAACCTGCCAGAACTGTGAGGAGAGAAATCCCTGCTTAAGCCACCCAGTCTGTGGTATCTCGTTACAGCAGCGCTAGTCCACTCCCCCAGTGAGCCAGCTTCGAAGGGGATGCAGCAGTCCCAGGCCGGCCTTCAGATGACGGCCACCTCAGGAGACACGCGCGCCCCAGAACCGTCCAGATGAGCTACTCCTAAATTCCCCACCCCCAGAAACTGTGAATTCGTAACTGTTTGTTCTTGTTTTAAATCACTAAGCGTTGGGGTAATTTGTTTATGTATGATAAATAACAAATACTGTAGATTCAGAAGAAATAATTACATTCATAATAATTAATTCTGTTTCATTGGTAAGCTTAGGAAAATAGCACGTACCATTCAGAACTCAATTTGATCTTATGAACACCATCTGATTTTGAGGCCTGTTGTTTTCAGGCAATAATAAACTCTACTGTGCGCTCAACTTTAAATTCTAAACAATTTCCAAACATGACCTTCAGTTTCAGTTCCTATTTGTTATGCATAAAAAGCAGAGCACTTCTATTTTTTGATGTATCGATGTAGCTGGACAAACCAGACAACTGAAGCAATATACGTGGGGATAAGCAGACCTCCTTTCTGGCAGTGTTTCTCCAGAACGGCATTCCCCGTGAGCCAAACAAGCACAGGGTCTACACTAGACCTCTTTCTAGAGAAAAGGAAAAGAAAGATCACAGCTTCAAACTCTGCGGTGTCGCACACGGTACCTTTTGATGGCCACCAGCTCCCCAGATTCGTTACTCTTGCCCATCAGCACGCTCCCGTAGGTGCCGTCACCCAGCTGTCTCATGGTTGTATATCGGTTCATCGTGGAAAAATAACGCAACAGAAGTTGTTGGCTGAAGTGACTTCTTTGTTGAATAGAAATTTAAATGCTGCTTTATTTTGTTTTTTTTCCCCCTCAGACTGTTGTCGCTACACCAGTGACAGGTTTGTCATCATTAGACACACACAGGCTCTTCCCCAGGATTATGTAGGTTCATGAGATATAATGATAAGGAATCTGGCGAGGAAACAGTGCTTCCATTCCTATGGAAAAAAAAAAAAAAACAGAACAAGAACAAAAAATTTTCATTAAAGAATCTCTTCAAAAAATTTACTGGTAACCTAAACACAGGGAAGAATTATAATATAAATGCGGGTGGGTTAAACATTTGTCAGTAAGTCCCTTGTGCTATGTGGAATGGGGTTCACATATAACAGACTGATAATATTCATTTATGACTGCTTCATTTACGTGGTGCTGTGTTGTTTATCCCATGAACATCTGTAAATACTGGCTTAATGATTTGTAGGGTTCTTTTTATATTGAGCATAATTATAGTAATATAATATAAATTGGAAAATCAGACTATACTATATCCATTCTTTGAATCACTTTTTGCATTACATTTAATTTGGCCCATGGTCCCTTATGTGAAACTCCTGGGCCAGTTGTGTTTGGAATCCAGGAATCTGTACATTTTAGAAAAGTATTATGGAGGACGTAGCATATTATGTAACCCTCCCAAGCAGCATCTTCATGTAGCTGCAGAACACTGTACGAAAAGTTCACTCAGTAAAATAAAGGAAGGCTACACTGGCATTACATCATTCAGGTTGCGTTACGTTGCAATGTTGTACAAATTTATTTTAAAATGTTCATTTTTCAGAGCTTTGTGAATTTTGAAACTACAGATCAGGGACTGTGGATTCGTATATATTAGAAGGGTACAGGTTTCAGTAGGTTTTGATTTTATTACTGCAATTAAAGAAAAACAAAATAAAGTGCTGGCTTTACTGTGTATTCCATTTCGACATTCAGTAGTTTCCTCCCTTTGTTCCGTCTTAGTTCTGTTTCAAGGAACTGCTTCTCATTTCATTCTTATATTGCTTTTAAAAATCTCTGTTATTCTGTTACAAGGCTATATGCTGAGTTGCAGGTGGTAACAAAATGCTTGGCACCATTAAAATTGTTTTAAAATGCCTTTTATATTTTGATGCTTCTTTCAAAGATTACTTTTCTTTCACTGTAGCACTGTTTCATTTCCACAAAATAAAATCATAGAAATCATTTCTCTATTATATGCAGAAATTTAGGACCCACAGGATATAGTGTGGTCGTCAAAGTACCTAGACTTCCAGAAGTAGGCTTTCAGGAGGAAGAAGCAAAAGTGCAGGGAAGGACAATAAAACTATGTTGTTTCCTGTTATGGGGAATGTATTTGTCCATAGGAAAGGGGGGAAGAACCTTGTGGGACTTTGAAGTAACAGGGTGGGGGTGTATTAGGGTATCATTTATTTTACTTCATATAGATAATACCCCCTTGAAAGTCATGTGTGAATTAATTTAGGCTGTGCTAATGGTGGCCAGGATCTTAAAAAAGAGATCACAATAGTAGATTCCGTATCTATTTAGGGGTTCTTTTTCAGCTTAAGTCTGAGCAGATGGTCTTAACAGATGCCAGCAAATGACTCCCCATTTGCCTGAAAATGGAATTTTTTGTAAGTGGTCTTTAAATTATACATACACATGGAATCGAAATAGTAAGGCATTTATAGAAAGGAAGTCAACACTCCTTCCACTTGGTTCCTGACCCAAACATGTATTTGCTTTTATTAATTGTTTTATCTGCATAAGGAAATATATTTTTGAAAAATCTTTTGGGTTTTTTTTAAGATTTTATTTTTAAGCAATCACTACATCCAACATGGGGCTTGAACTCATAACCCCACAACTCTTGAGTCCCATGCTCTTCCCACTCAGCCAGCTGGGCACCTCTGGGTTGTTTGTTTTGTACTATGTGTTATGATTAAACAAAACACAGACTAAAATGTATTTATTCTTATCATTTAGAATTTTATTAAGTCAGTACTTTGCAATTTGTTATCAGCATGTTAAATTGTTTGTCGTCTTTTCTAGCTTATCTTACTTGAGGTGACATACACCTCCCTTTTATGGAAAAGCGCTCTCTATAGATTTACTGATGGCTTCTGGTTAAGTAACAATATAGAGAATATATTTATCCATAAGGCCAGAGTGTTCATCGTGTCAGTAGGTTTGTAATCTATAACATAACATATCTATAATCTATTAGACAATCAATGATGGAGTCAGTCTAGTACTTGCATTAGGTTTGAGGCTGCTTATTTTTTGTAGGGTAGTCCCCAGCTTCTAAACAACCCATTCTTACTGGCTTTCACAATCACTGATGCAGCTAAAGGAACTCCCCCCACCCCCGCTTTGCTTCAAAACCATGCAGAGTCTGCCCCACAATGGAAACTGCCCACCCCCACCTCCACTTTAAGATTCCTATCCGAATTCCTTACCCTAAAATACCAAGATGCTCCTGACCAAATGGAAATTGCAAGTAGCGCTCCCTACCCTACTAGACACTGAGGCTGCATCTGGCTCTGTAGCCAGAAGGACGCTGTAAAAACAATAGGCCAGAAACAGTGGAGGGAAAGAAAGGAGTACAGGAGGAAGGGAGTCTAAGTAGAGCTCCCTTTATGAAAATTAATTTCTTAATTCAGAAATTCAATGGGATAATAGCATCACCTTTTCTTTCATGTTAATAATGTAACTGAGGACAAGCACTGAGGGTCTGATTGGCAGGAAGTAATGTAGGCAGTTCTGGAAAAGGACATACTGCTTGAAAAAGGAATGAAAGAGCTGCCCAGGTGGGAACAGAAATGCAGAGGTGAGAGGGTGCAAGAAACAATAGTCAAAACTTTACCTTGCAGTGACTTAACCTCCAAAAGTGGAATTAATTGCCTCTTTGTCTTCCATTATTAAGACCATCAACCACCACCATTATTAGCACTACAGATCATTCACTCATTGATGACTTTCTGCATTGGCCTGGAAACCCAACCATTTTTGGAGTGGGAACTGTAGAAACTTCACGCCAAGCCTAACCAACCACTTTCCAAATACACACTGGAAACACAGTCTCAAGTGAGGGTGGCTACAGCATAGGATCTGCTTACATTCAGGAATAAGCAACAGGGCACAGCCACTTCTCAGCTTCTGTCATTTACAGGGTGGAGTGATGAAAATTATGGATATGGCATAGATTTTAAAAATGTCTGATTTGTAGCTCTCAGAGATCTGTCCAGTTTAAGCCCTACCTAACCTTTAAGTAAAACAAGTTTATATATACTCCCAAACAAAAACCTTAGAGAGGCCTCTTTTGAGTCATATTAATTACAAAACAGATCGTTTTCCAGGGTTAGGAGCCGATCATTTCAGCTGTCCCCATATTCTTCTTGAAAATATAAAGGCAACAGGGGCATCTGCATGGTTCAGTTGTTAAGCGCCTGCCTTTGGTTCAGGTCATGATCCCAGAGTCCTGGGATCAAACCCCACGTCAGGGAGCCTGCTTCTCTCTCTCCCTCTCCCTCTGCCTGCTGCTCCCCCTACTTGTGCTCTCTCTCCCTCTGTCAAATAAATAAATAAAATCTTAAAGAAAAAAGAAAAAATATAGACAATGGCCTCGTGTAAAGAGGCACAGATATCAAGGTGAAGAGTTTTTTTCTTTTTAATCATTATTCCCGTATTTCTACTCACTGATGGCACATAAACAGCTTTTAATCAGTGTACCATAGCAAGCTCCAAAGCTAATGACTAGTCAAAAGCAACAGATGTAAGTTAAAAACACAGGCTGCCTACGGGTCCCCAGTTCATACACAATAATATTTCTCTACAGGTTACATTTATTCTTCTCTGTCGATCTACAGAAGACAAATTCTGCCAAACAGAGATGTATTAACATGACTTCTTATGTATATGAGTGTTTCCATCTCTACAGTTGACTTTTTTTTTTAAAGATTTTATTTATTTATTCAACAGAGATAGAGACAGCCAGCGAGAGAGGGAACACAAGCAGGGGGAGTGGGAGAGGAAGAAGCAGGCTCACAGCAGAAGAGCCTGATGTGGGGCTCGATCCCACAACGCAGGGATCACGCCCTGAGCCGAAGGCAGACGCCCAACCGCGGTGCCACCCAGGCGCCCCTACAGTTGACTCTTGAACAACATGGGTTTGAACTGTACAAGTCCACTTATATGCAGATTTTTTCCAATCAATACCATACAGTACTGTAAATGTATTTTCTTTCTGATTTTCTTAATAACATGTTCTTTTGTCTAGCTTACTTTATTGGAAGAAAACAGTACACAATACATATACAAAATATGTGTTAATTAACAGTTATGTCATCAGTAAGGTTTCTGGTTGACAGTGGGCTATTAGGTTTTTGGTGAGTCAAAAATTACACTGGAGGGGTGCCTGGGTGGCTCAGTTGTTAAGTTCCTGCCTTGGCCCAGGTCATGATCCCAGGGTCCTGGGATCCAGCCCACATCCGGCTCCCTGCTCAGCTGGAAGCCTGCTTCTCCCTCTCCCACTCCCCCTGCTTGTGTTCCCTCTCT
>NC_048222.1:15536604-15548210 GCF_002007445.2 Ailuropoda melanoleuca | reverse complement strand
CATAGATTTTAAAAATGTCTGATTTGTAGCTCTCAGAGATCTGTCCAGTTTAAGCCCTACCTAACCTTTAAGTAAAACAAGTTTATATATACTCCCAAACAAAAACCTTAGAGAGGCCTCTTTTGAGTCATATTAATTACAAAACAGATCGTTTTCCAGGGTTAGGAGCCGATCATTTCAGCTGTCCCCATATTCTTCTTGAAAATATAAAGGCAACAGGGGCATCTGCATGGTTCAGTTGTTAAGCGCCTGCCTTTGGTTCAGGTCATGATCCCAGAGTCCTGGGATCGAACCCCACATCAGGGAGCCTGCTTCTCTCTCTCCCTCTCCCTCTGCCTGCTGCTCCCCCTACTTGTGCTCTCTCTCCCTCTGTCAAATAAATAAATAAAATCTTAAAGAAAAAAGAAAAAATATAGACAATGGCCTCGTGTAAAGAGGCACAGATATCAAGGTGAAGAGTTTTTTTCTTTTTAATCATTATTCCCGTATTTCTACTCACTGATGGCACATAAACAGCTTTTTAATCAGTGTACCATAGCAAGCTCCAAAGCTAATGACTAGTCAAAAGCAACAGATGTAAGTTAAGAAAACATAGGCTGCCTACGGGTCCCCAGTTCACACACAATAATATTTCTCTACAGGTTACATTTATTCTTCTCTTTCGATCTACAGAAGACAAATTCTGCCAAACAGAGATGTATTAACATGACTTCTTATGTATATGAGTATTTCCATCTCTACAGTTGACTTTTTTTTTTTTTAAGATTTTATTTATTTATTCAACAGAGATAGAGACAGCCAGCGAGAGAGGGAACACAAGCAGGGGGAGTGGGAGAGGAAGAAGCAGGCTCACAGCAGAAGAGCCTGATGTGGGGCTCGATCCCACAACGCAGGGATCACGCCCTGAGCCGAAGGCAGACGCCCAACCGCGGTGCCACCCAGGCGCCCCTACAGTTGACTCTTGAACAACATGGGCTTGAACTGTACAAGTCCACTTATATGCAGATTTTTTCCAATCAATACCATACAGTACTGTAAATGTATTTTCTTTCTGATTTTCTTAATTACATGTTCTTTTGTCTAGCTTACTTTATTGGAAGAAAACAGTACACAATACATATACAAAATATGTGTTAACAGTTATGTCATCAGTAAGGTTTCTGGTTGACAGTGGGCTATTAGGTTTTTGGTGAGTCAAAAATTACACTGGAGGGGTGCCTGGGTGGCTCAGTTGTTAAGTTCCTGCCTTGGCCCAGGTCATGATCCCAGGGTCCTGGGATCCAGCCCACATCCGGCTCCCTGCTCAGCTGGAAGCCTGCTTCTCCCTCTCCCACTCCCCCTGCTTGTGTTCCCTCTCTCTCTCCCTCTCTCTCGTTCACTCTCTCTGTCGAATAAATAAAATCTTTAAAAAATTTTTAAAAAATTACACTAGAATTTTCTACCACGTGGAGGTTCACACCTCTAATACCTCCATTGCTCAAGGGTCAACTGTATATATATTTCTATATATATGTATATATATGCAACAAAGCAGAACACAAGCAAATGTAATACAACTATGATCTTTAATTTAACAGAACTGTTAGGAACTTGGAATTTTCTACAATTACTCTACAATATTTAGTGACTTTCCTGTAGCTAAACAAACCTTATATTTCGATTTAAAGAAAGAGAATTAGAGGCTCAATTATAGACCTACATTAAATAGATACCCTTATAATTTCTCTCCCATTATATTTTTCTTGTTTTCATATAAGTGCACAATTACTGTGTATTTAAGTGCACAATTACTGTAAACTTAAGCTGTATTCTCAGTAGCTTCTGCCAGCTAAAAGGGATTTAGGATTAAAGACGATTAACACAGAGGGCAAATGGAGGGTAAAACTTGTGTCTGCCAATCACTGAACAGATAACCTTTGGAAATCTTCAATTTGTCTTTGCAGAACCTACTGTAAGATATCACTCCAACGCTGGCATTAAGTTTGTTTAAAAAATAATGACGTTTTAAAAATCACCAAGTTGTTTAAGAGCAAAACAAAAAAAAGGTTTCAAAGTAACCAAGACATATGTTTACAGAGATTGAAAGGAGAGCTTTCACAGTGGGACAACAAAGATTCCGCGTTTAAAAAAATAACGGCATTGTGCTTCGTGCTAACATTCACACATTATTCTTAAACTAAACAAAATAAAAAAACACCCCAAGGAAGAGATCAAACATCCTTGCGCAAGGCCAAATTTGCATAGGCAGATAAGTGGCCGCCTTGGGGTGGGGGTTCTCCCTTCCCCAGATGCTTCAGTGAATTGGGCGCTGGCGGACGGAAAGGGAAGTCTGAAGGCTGGAGAGTAATTTGTTACTTTGGCTCAAAGAATTTCGTTATCATAGGTCAGATATCTGCTCATTTAAAATGATTATCTAAATATAATTAATCTCCTTTAGAATTGAAATTGCAAGCTCCTAAAATTCAGTTTTATTGCTCCCCACTTCCCTGCCCCCTCCCGACTCTGTCCCGAAATTAAAATTTGTTATCTGCGGTAAGAAAGTTTTCATCACACCCGACTCTCTCTTCTTTTTTCGCAAACTAGGGCCCTTTAAAAGACTCCTGGGGCCGGGGTCCTACTGGTGTGCGGGAAAGCGGTGGTCCCCGGGGCCCTGGTGTCCGGCCTCAGCCGGCGAGTGATCCCCTGGCACACCTGCAGCCGGCTTGGCGGGGCACTGCTGGGCGCCCCCCAGGGCCACCCTGATCCGGGATTCCGCTGGGAGTCATTTGGGATGCACGAATGAGAACGGAATTTAGACCCAGTTTTCTTTCTTTTCCTTCCTTTTTTATTTTGTAGTAGTTCTGAACTCAATTCCGCTGCCTTCCCGAGACGCGATCCCGTGTCTCACTCCTATTCTCACTCCTGAGGTAGTTTCCCCTCCAGCCCCGGCAGTAGAGCGAGCGGTGGAGGCGGGGAGGGGGCCGTAGGGGAATCAAAACGGAGAGGTTCAGGGTCGGGGGTCCTCACACTGAGGGATGCCTGCTGTCTTCCTTCCTTACACCCGGAATCTACCCCGCCGTCAAGGAGCGCGGAAAAGTGGTCCAAGGGACCTCGGAGAGCAAGGAACGAAGTAGGCGCAGAAGGACCCTCCCCCCGCTACGCCCCCGCCCCCCGGCTCCATCTCCCTCCGGTCCCTCCCCCTACCAGTGTCCAGGCCCCTTCTCTCGGCGGAGGTTGGCCCTGGTAGGTCGGGGCGCGGAGGGGACATGCCGGGCGGGCCTCGCAGGACAGGCTCGAGCTGGATCGGACAGAGGGTGGCAGCCCCGCAGCCCGCTCGGGATTACCTGCCGCTCACCGGCCGCTTACCTCTCTCGCTCCCTTGTGAAGCTCTGGCGTCTTGTGAGTTTCGTCTCCTAGGAAACGGCGGGGGGTTGCGCAGGCTTCTGCGCTTCCTGCCTGCTTACACCCCGCCCACAGGGGGCGTGGTCAGCCCGGACAAATCCACCCTGTCCTGCAAGCCCCGCCTCCCTCGGGGTAGGGCTTCCTTTAACACCTAGGCGTCTCTAGAACTGGTGCTCTCTCTATTTGGGGCTTGAGAAAGCCTTGGTTACCTTTACAGTTTTTTGTAGGAAGTTGATTTGTTTGCCCTTTATTCTGTTTTAGTTTTGTTTGGATTCATCCTACAAAAGAATTTGATTCGTTAAATCTGTTTTGCAGACTTGGAAAGGGCAGAAGAAAGATACAGGTTTGGCTATCCTTGTATTTGCTTATGCATATAGCACCTGGGGGAAAATAGCTCTTGGATTGCAGTCCCTTGTATCAGTCAACTGTTCAGGTATGTGTTACCTCCTAGGCAGCACTTCTAAATTTGTTATTTATTAATTCAGAGAACCTACAAAGTATCAGAGCATTAGTGGTCATTCCAAGATAAACTAATGTGTGTGTGTAAATAAATAAGTAAACAGTAACTAGTCTAGAATTGTGAGAGGAGGACAAACTTGTGTTACGGCAAAAAAATGCCCAGGTTGGCTAGCAAGAAGGGTCCATGAATCAGAAGTATGAGAGATGAGGCAGCGATGTATCCATTTAGTAATTATCTATGAGATATCAGCCCTGGGCTTGGCACTAGGACAATGCCAAAGTAAACAAGGCAGATATGCTCATGGCCCTCTTGCAGTATAAAGAAAAATAGGCAGAAAAGCAAAAAGCTTTTAAATTACATCATGGAGCTCTTATGTGCCCAGTTATGAAGCCTAGGACTTACCATGCATTAAAGGGGGAACTAATGAAGAATTTTCCACAGAGGAGTGACGTGTTCATATCCACATTTCAGAAAGATCACAAAAGCAGCAGTGGGTAGGACAAATTTCAGCAGAGAATCTGGAGGCAAGAGAAAGAAAAGCAGGTGATGGCAATTGATCAGGAAGAAATGATGAGGATCCAACCACAGCAGTGATGATGGAAACAGAAGAGAAAAGGACGGAATTTAAGGGATATTTAGGAGTTAATATTGACAGGCCCATCTGGCTTAGGTGAGTGGTGGACAGTGGTGTCTGAAACTAAACTGAGAAACATTAGAAGAGAAGCAGAGTTGTAGGTGCAATATGGGAGAGATCATAAGGCCAGTTGTGCAAATTTTGAGTTTGAGGAAAATCCAAATGGAGGTTATGAGAGGATATATTGAAACAGATTTATAATTTAAGGTTGGAAGAGCTGGAAACACCGGAACTATAGCTGAAGTCCAAGGCTGTGGATGAGATAAACTAAGGAGAAAGGAGAACTGGAATTCTGGAAAACTCTTTAAATACTTAAAAGCATGGGGAAGAAAATTGGAGATGTGGGAGAGTGAAGGACTGAAAAAGGAAATTTAGAGAAGTAGCAGGAGATTCCTGGGGGGAAAAAAAGATATTTCGGACTGAAAACAGGTAGGTTAAAAAAAGAAGAAGCAAGGAGGAAAACAAGAAGAGGATATGATGGTAGACTAGATCCTTTGAAGAACCCTTTTGATTTGAAACTACGCCATCATGCTTGAGGCATGGTTTTTTAACTCATTGCAATAGGAAGAACAGATCTCCAAGCACTCCCAACTCCTTCTAAGAGGTACCTGATACTCGAGCAGGAACAATAAACATATATGAAAGGCAGAACTGGCCCAAAGGCAAATCTACCTTCAGCACAGCAACAAGAAGACGAAGCCCTGGACCAGTGGCCATGAGTCTGAGCTGAACCAGAAACTAGAAAATTAACGAGGGAAACTGGGAAGGGGCCAAAATGGTCTCAGGGCAGTGGTGCCATCTAAATCCCAGAAGAACACAAATCGTCTCTGGAGAAATCATCTTCAATTTAGGCACCCAGGTTTTTCACAAAATATCAGCTTATAACCACATGAAAAATGAACCCCCTCAAATGAGAATTAGCGGAAAAAGCAATGATATGTTTAGACTTTTGAGGGTTTCATAAATTGGAGATATCAGTTTGAGTATAAAATAATTATCTGTAAAAGTATAAAGGACAGCATACAAAATCACAAAAATGGACAAAAATTGACCAGGAATATTAGGAAAAAACTATTGAAAGTGAACATAATAATTACTGACATACATTTTTTTAAAAGCAAATGAGTTAAACAGCATATTAGAGCGAAAGGAAGAATTGAGAAACTGGCAAAAAATCTGCAGAATCACTCAGCATGTAGCACAAAGACATGAAATAGGACATGTTAATGACAGACTCAGAGATAAGATGGAAAGAACAAGGAACTCTAATGTATATCTAAGTAGAGTCTAAGAAGTAGAGAATAAAGAGATTGGAGGAGAGGCAATTTTTGCAAAATCATGGCTGAGTACTTTCTACAATTGATTAAAGATACAAGTCCACAGATAAAGAAGGCACAACAAACGCCAAGCAGGGCAAGTTAAAAGATAGTCACATCAAGGCACAAATTAGCGAAACTGCAGAATGCCAAAGACAAAGCAAACTTAAGAGCAGCCAAGGAGAAGAGAAATGACCTAGGAAGGAAGAGCAATAGACTGACAGCAGACCTGTCCATATTAAAACTGAAAACTGGAAGATGACATGAAAATTCCCCCTTAAGGGGTGCCTGGGTGGCTCTGCCCAACTCTTGATTTTGGCTCAGGTCCTGATCTCAGGGTCAGGAGATCAAGCCCTGCATTCAGCTCCACACTCAATAGGGAGTCACTTGAGATTCTCTCTCTCTCCCTCTGCCCCTCCCCCTGCTGGCACCGCTCTTGCTCTTTCTCTAAAATTAAATAAATAAATCTTAAAAAAAATTACCCCTCAAGTGAAAATGAAACTAACGAACATTTCCCTTCAAAGTAATGAGAAGAAATAACTGTCAAACTAGAATTGTACCTAAGAAAACTATTTTTCAAGAGTACCAGCAAGTAGATACATTCTCAGATTTTTAAAAAATGAGACCTTTTATAATGCACCTACTTTGAAAGGATTTCTAGAAACTGTACCTTAGGAAGAAGGAATATAATCCCAGAAGGAACGGCTGAGCTGCAAAAAGATAGTATGAGCAAAGAAACTGATACATGTATAAACATAAAAAATATTCTTGGTGTAAAAGATAGTATGAGCAAAGAAACTGATACGTGTATAAACATAAAAAATATTCTTGGTGTAAAATAACAGTTATTAATAATTATTAATAATTATTAATAATTTATGGACCACAATACAGGTTCCCCCTGCTATCCAAGAGTAGAGCACTCCTCTGAAAATTTGTAAGCCAAAATGGCATAAAACAAAGAAACAATTACCATTAATTTATATGGAAAAATTTTTAAGCATTCCTAGCCCCCCCAAAATAGCCTTTCTTCATTAGGCTTCTCTGATACTATAGGACACAGCTTGCTAATGCAATAAAATGCGTTCATTAGAATTGTTATTTAGAATTTGTTGATGACCTCAGGGATGAAAATTTCAGCAGGGACAGGTGATTTGGTTAAAGTTATGTAAACTTTTTTTTAATCTCCCTACCACCTTTTACTGACTATGGTTATTCTTTTTCTCTGGGCAAAGTACTTAGTATCTCTGATGCTCTATGTTCTTTTCTGTGAAATGGGCTAATGATGCATAACTTTGAAAGTTGTTAGGGGAACTTGAATACTGCCCAGCTCGGACTAGTCAGTCCTTAATATCCATCATGACCGTTACAATTAATAATATCATTATTCATTCATTCATTCATTCATTCATTATTTTAATGAAAGGGAGGCGAGACTGGAGTGGGTTGGGTAGTGTACGAGGTACGAGAAGTTGAAAATAGTTTTATTGTGAAGAAAGGGCAAAGGGATGAATTGGTCAATAGAGGTAGAAAAGAGATTCTTCTTCAAAAAGGAAGATTTCAGGATGCTTAGAAGGTTGGGGGCATAGCTGGTAGTGAGAGACAATGGACACATATGAGAGGGAGGAGTAACTGAGCAAGAACCTCGAGTATGGAGTGGGGCTGTGGAGATGGACTGGGGATGGAGGAAGAATTAGCCTTGACAGGGGGAAAATAACTCTCCTCCGAAGTAAGTGTAGAGGTAACTTGGCAGTTATTATGGTCCCGATTGTGTTTGGATTTTATAAAATCAGAGTGGTGCAGTATGTGCAGCTATGTCCTCTTTCCTATGGAAGCATCGTCAATGGTATCATTTCCTCCTTATCTATCATCTATCTATCTATCTATCTATCTATCTATCATCTATCTATCAATCTATGTCTGTGCTATTTTTTGAGAAGCTGAAGGGAAAATAAAGTTATCCATCTGCAGTATAATTATTTAACAAGACCCTATTGAGCACCTACTATGTGCCCGGCACTGTTCTAGGTACTGGGGAGTACAATATTGAACAAGACTCCAAGAAGCTTACTCTTGAAGTCCTGTCTGAAACAAACACGTAAGGCAAGACCTGCAGGACAGAAGGAGACAGACGTACAAAGACCAGGAGGATGGGGATTGGCAGAGGAAAGGACAGGAAGGGCATCTGCTAGAGGGGGAGAACGGTATGGGACAAGGTTGGAAAAGGAGTTAAGACCCATATGACATAGAGCCTTGTGGGTCTGGAGAAGAGTTTAGATTTTGTTTTGTGTGTCATAAAATAAATTCATTTTGCAGGGAATTAAGTAGGTGTGATTGAATCAGATTTACATTTTAAACACCTCTCCTCCCCACCTGTCACTATCCTAATTCAAGCCAACCTCAGCCCTCACCTGAATTATTGCTCACTTCCAGTTTATTCTCACAGTAGTCAAGCGATCCTGTTAAAACGCAGGACCGATTTCATCACTTTGTTTAAAACTCTGAGACAGCTCCCCTCTCTGTTCTGTGGTCCTTATCATGACCTCTAAAGCCTTAAAGTTTATCTGGCCACCTTTCTTTCTGGGTGGCTTCATCTCTTCCAAGTCTCCCTTTATTTGCTCTGCTTCACCACACTGGCTTTCTCACTGTTGGTTGCGATGTTCCTGCCTCTGGGCGTGAGCTCTGGCTTTCTGCCTTCTTGGAATCCTCATCCCGCAGATAGCTGTGCGACTCAGTCCCCCACTTCCTTTTAGTTTTTGTCCAAAAAATAGCTATCTCGGTGAAGTCTTCCCTGACCATCCTGACCACCTACCGCTAATACTTCATGCATACCCATTTGCTCTCTTTTTTCTATTTAGTTAATTAATTTATTTATTTATATTTATTTGAGAGAGAGAGAACACAAGCTGGGGGAGGAGCAGAGGCAGAAGGAGAAGCATATTCTGTGCTGAGCATGGAGCCCAACACAGGGCTCAGTCCCATGACCCTGAGATCATGACCTGAGCTGAAATCAAGAGTCAGATGCTCAACTGACTGAGCCACCCAGGCTCCCCTACTTTTTTCTTTTTTAACATCCTCACCATTTAATATATATGTTACTGGCTTGTGTTGTTTCCTTTCTGCCCCCCCCCCACTGGAACAGAAGCTCCCTGAAGACAGAGGTTTATGTATTTTTTCACCAATATCTTTTTCCCTTGAGCAGTACCTGGCACACACCAGGTGCTTGATAAATATTTGTTGAGTAAGTAAATAGATGTTTCCTCAGACTGCTATGTGGGGAATGAATTGTAGGGAGACAAGTGGGGAATAGGGTGGCTAGCCGGGAGGCATTTGCAGTTGGCCCGGTAAGATATGATGGTAGGATGGAGAAGCGGAACAACGGTGGAGACAGGTAGGTGTTACAGCATCAATCACAAAAGCGATCCATTGATTGATTGATTCAGTGGATTGAGTGAAACCTTAGCAATCTTAGAAATGCAAGTCTTTGATTGAACTTCCTCTGACAGAACTCACTACCTCCTCGAGTTTCAATTTGGGATGGTTCTGATGGTTCTGATGGTTTACATTGTCCTTTTATTGAATGACAACATGTTACTTTGTAGATCCTAACCTCAAATGATTTGGATTTAAATTAAATTATTTTCTAGAAATTTGTCAATGTATATAAGATATATATATATAAATTTATATATAAAAATATATATATTTATCAATGTATATAAGATATATATATAAAAATATCAATATATGTAAGATATATATATATCTTATAAGATCATGGTCAAAATTTAGGTAAACTCAAAGTAAATTTTACATGGTCATAATTTTAAGAATGACCCTACTTGCTTTATTTTTCTTCCTAGCACGTACCAATTTATAATATATTATATAATTCTTCATTCTGCTTATGTGTTGTTTTCTCCTCCATCCCCTCCAGATTATAATATTCACAGGGCAGGGATTTCATGTGATTTGTTCATTGTTGTTTTTTTTTTTTTAAGATTTTTTTATTTATTTATTCGACAGAGATAGAGACAGCCAGCGAGAGAGGAAACACAAGCAGGGGGAGTGGGAGAGGAAGAAGCAGGCTCATAGCGGAGGAGCCTGATGTGGGGCTCGATCCCGTAACACCGGGATTACGCCCTGAGCCGAAGGCAGACGCTTAACCGCTGTGCCACCCAGGAGCCCCTCATTGTTGTTTTTATAACATCTAAAAACGTACCTGGCACATAGTACATGCTTAATAAATGTTTGTTGAATGAATGAATGAATAAATGAATGATACAGATTCTGTCCTTTAGCAGCTCATGTTCTAGAAAAGGAATTTGCATTTTGCAGGGGAATGTACAGTTTAATAAGTGCTACATCTTTTAGGTTTGATTCACTTATGTTTTTATAGAGATATTGTAAACAAATTCCTTCTTGGATTTGTTTTTCTGAGCAACTGCTTTGCATTAGAAGCACTTAAAATTTTATTTAAAAAAATTAACATTTGGGGTGCCAGGGTGGCTCAGTCATTCATTTATTTTCACTTTTGCAAATATAAACCAATTAGAAAACACAGGCAAGTTTAAAAGGAGAAAATAAATATTATCTTTCTATGTTTACAGTTTAATATTTTGGTAGATTTCCACTTTATTTTTAAAGCAAAAATTGAGTATAAAATAAAAGCTGGTATCACTGAAGAAACCGGTTCCTTAAACAAACAGTTTCCAGTCTAAGCAAAGAAAACCACTCTATATCAACACGTAAGTAGATTTTCCACAGAAGCAAGAATATGTGTGAACGTGTTGGGTTTTTGTTTGTTTGTTTTGTTTTGTTGTTGTTGTTTTCGTTTGGTTTGGTTTTTTTGGATGTGTCGGTTTTTACCAACATTCACAGCTTGTAGCTTTTTCCAGAGCAAGGATATCAGTGTCACTCAATGATAACAGCAACTTGGTTAAGCGCCATCCCGGTAGTGGGACCCTTTGCACTTTCCTCAGGGAGGTCCCAGAGGTTTCCAGGGAGATCAAAAAACATTAAACCCACAACACTTGATTGGAACTGCAGGCACAAAACATCCCTGTGGATGACCGCAACTGCCTTCAAGGCCCACAGGGCAGGGACCCGACAGAACCTGAGCTCTGGCCTAACGGTCAAGAAGCAGCCACTTCACTGCGTTATGTTTGAACAGACTCTTCCGTTCACTTTGTTTCCGTCACAAATAAGTCTAGAGACTGTCCTGCTTTGGAGGAAGTAATAAATTATGTCACCTCAAGTATGTTTGCTTCTGTCAAACGGATTTGTGGAACAGATCTTTATCAATATGTTTCTAGGTCCAGCAACTTTGTTTATATGTTTTATTCACTGACTTAGAAGATTTTACTGTAAGATGATATATCATCAAATTCCTGCCCAAAATGAAGTTTAAAACCTCTGCAATAAAATCTTAAAAAATACTAGTGGAACATCATCAAGACAAGTGACTGTTGAAATTCCAAATTTCGTTCCCAGCTTTTTTGATTTCTTAAGAAGCATACTTCTTGATTTGGGTCACATTTAGGGGCGATTATGTTTTAAAAAATACCCTCAAGAAATCAATGTAGCTTTTTTAGGCACAGGAGGTAAATTTAAGCTTCATATTTTAAAAACAACACACAAGTTTTTGATTGGTAAGCAGAGTTCTTAATCAGCTTCATGCAGAGATTTTAGAGGTGTTTATTTTGGTATGTGTTTAAGTTTTAAGACTTACAGCCTTTCAGTAGAAAAGAGCCTTTTAGTTCTAAATCAAAAGTTAGACTTAGCCCAATCCACTTGGTATTATTTATTTATTTAT
>NC_048222.1:15534507-15535839 GCF_002007445.2 Ailuropoda melanoleuca | reverse complement strand
GTCAAGTAAATAAATAAAATCTTTTTAAACAATTAACATTTATTTTCACTTTTGCAAATATAAACCAATTAGAAAACACAGGCAAGTTTAAAAGGAGAAAATAAATATTATCTTTCTATGTTTACAGTTTAATATTTTGGTAGATTTCCACTTTATTTTTAAAGCAAAAATTGAGTATAAAATAAAAGCTGGTATCACTGAAGAAACCGGTTCCTTAAACAAACAGTTTCCAGTCTAAGCAAAGAAAACCACTCTATATCAACACGTAAGTAGATTTTCCACAGAAGCAAGAATATGTGTGAACGTGTTGGGTTTTTGTTTGTTTGTTTTGTTTTGTTGTTGTTGTTTTCGTTTGGTTTGGTTTTTTTGGATGTGTCGGTTTTTACCAACATTCACAGCTTGTAGCTTTTTCCAGAGCAAGGATATCAGTGTCACTCAATGATAACAGCAACTTGGTTAAGCGCCATCCCGGTAGTGGGACCCTTTGCACTTTCCTCAGGGAGGTCCCAGAGGTTTCCAGGGAGATCAAAAAACATTAAACCCACAACACTTGATTGGAACTGCAGGCACAAAACATCCCTGTGGATGACCGCAACTGCCTTCAAGGCCCACAGGGCAGGGACCCGACAGAACCTGAGCTCTGGCCTAACGGTCAAGAAGCAGCCACTTCACTGCGTTATGTTTGAACAGACTCTTCCGTTCACTTTGTTTCCGTCACAAATAAGTCTAGAGACTGTCCTGCTTTGGAGGAAGTAATAAATTATGTCACCTCAAGTATGTTTGCTTCTGTCAAACGGATTTGTGGAACAGATCTTTATCAATATGTTTCTAGGTCCAGCAACTTTGTTTATATGTTTTATTCACTGACTTAGAAGATTTTACTGTAAGATGATATATCATCAAGTTCCTGCCCAAAATGAAGTTTAAAACCTCTGCAATAAAATCTTAAAAAATACTAGTGGAACATCATCAAGACAAGTGACTGTTGAAATTCCAAATTTCGTTCCCAGCTTTTTTGATTTCTTAAGAAGCATACTTCTTGATTTGGGTCACATTTAGGGGCGATTATGTTTTAAAAAATACCCTCAAGAAATCAATGTAGCTTTTTTAGGCACAGGAGGTAAATTTAAGCTTCATATTTTAAAAACAACACACAAGTTTTTGATTGGTAAGCAGAGTTCTTAATCAGCTTCATGCAGAGATTTTAGAGGTGTTTATTTTGGTATGTGTTTAAGTTTTAAGACTTACAGCCTTTCAGTAGAAAAGAGCCTTTTAGTTCTAAATCAAAAGTTAGACTTAGCCCAATCCACTTGGTATTATTTATTTATTTAT
>NC_048222.1:15503652-15532405 GCF_002007445.2 Ailuropoda melanoleuca | reverse complement strand
TTATTTATTTATTTATGGATTTTATTTATTTATTTGACAGAGAGAGTGAGAGAGCACAAGCAGGGGGAGCAGCAGAGGGAGAGGGAGAAGGAGAAGCAGGCTCCCTTGCTGAGCAGGGAGCCCAATGTGGGACTCGATCCCAGGACCCTGAATCATGATTTGAACCAAAGGCAGACACTTAACCGACTGAGCCACCCAGGCGCCCCTCCATTTGGTATTTTAACAACTCATACTTATTTTTTGCTTATTTGTGAACAATCTCACAAAGCCTAAATCTTGGGTGAATCAAGAAAAGTACAGTACTTTTTCCTGAGCATAAATGTTCACCTGTTCAAGGTAAAACTGTAACTACAAAGACCGTCAGAGGAGCAGAAAGCTGACTCACACTGTCAAACTTAGAAGTTCAGCAGTCGGGTATTTCGAGGGACCACAGAAAGTGGCTGGGGTGGGGCTGAAGGTGGAAGGATTGGCTGATAATCTCTAACAGAAACAGACCCCCAGATCTCATTCTCTAGCTCCTAACCAGAGCCTGCCCCTAACTAGGACAGGAGAAGGTAAGACACAGCACCAGTTAAGACAGGAAGGTTAAGAGAGCTACCTGCATTCTGAGTGGTGAGACCCTAGGCCACTTTCTCTCCTTGGCTTCCAGAAAGATGGCTTCTGGCTTATGCCATAGGTAATAGATAAGAGTAATGTTCTCAGATACTGACAGTTAAATCCCCCTAGTTTCACAGGTGCCACCCAAATAAGGAATGTGAGACACTTGAGGGAATTCTGTGACTCAGAGGAGACGGAAACAACACAGGGAGCATTAAAACAGAAAACAAGCAAAACAAACCAAAACAATAAAGAATATTCTCCAAGACACAAATGGAAAATGTTGTATCTATGAAACAAAGATGATTATATAAAATAATATTCAGAAAACAGAACTCTTAGAATATAAAACTAGGATAAACAGAAATTAAATTGATAGAATAGTTGAAGATACATTGAAGAAAAACTCCTGGAAATCAGAACAAGACAGCATAGAGTTAAAAATCAAATAAACAGGAGAGAAAATTTAGAAAATAAAAGGATCAAGTCTTTCATCTAATTAATGAATGTACAGAAGAAGGGAAAGAGGAAATGGATCAAAAATCAAAGAAATAATGCAAGATAATCCAGAATTGAAGGACACATGTTTTCAGATTGAACAGACGACCAAATGCCCAGTAAAAGAATGGGCGGGGGGGAGAGGCAACATGAAGACACATCACTGAAATTTCCAAAACAAAACACTAGTGATAAATGGAAGATTCTAAAAGCTTCCAAAAGGAAAAAAAACAAAACAAAACAGGTCACACACGTGATTAGGAATCACAGTGGTAGCTGATGCTGGAAACTGAGAAGATATCCAAGCAAACCAAAAACAGCAATGTCTTCCAAATCTGAGGAAAAGTTGATTTCCGCCTTGAATCTGACACTCCAGTTTGAAATGTGCGCTCTTTCTCCTGTGAACCCTCCCATGCATCTTTTCTCAGGATGCTCGAAAATGTGAGCCACCAAAAGGAGAGAGAAATCAAAAAAGGAGGTGTAGGGTCCCCGAATAAGAGGACCTAACACAGGCGAGAGAAAAAACTCCCAGGAAAATGGTAGAAGGTAGGAAGATCGGTATAAACACGTGCTTTAGAAATATGGTAATGCCAGAAGATGCCCTTGAAATATTTGAAAATGGTTGTTGCCTCAAGATGGTGGGAACCAGATATAAGGAAGGATAGCCCAGGGACTGTTAAGCTTCTTATATATATTAAATATTAACATATTAATATTATATACATACTGTTATATATAATAAAGTATAATATAATATATAATACACATAATATAGTATATATAATATGTATTATTTCTCCCTTTCTCACTACATATATTTTACATATATGTAGTGAGATATTTCATGTACATATAATACATTTATTTTATATATAATATATAAAGAAAAAGTACTTTGAGAAAATAAATTAAAAGTAGCTTTCAAAATGTAATGGCTTCCTGGTCACATTGCACTATTGCAGTGAGGGATTTGGTTATGTCAAAATACCAATTCTAAGGAATTCTTTTATGTTGTCTGGATTGTTAGTGAATCATCTTAGAGTCAGCTGAAATATGTTTAGAGTTTGAAAACTGGAAATATTTGCTGCTGAGCTAAGACTAAACTGCTTCTGCTAGCTAACCATGATGATACAATAAAGGAAAGATGGCCCAAAATTACTTCTGAGAAATGACAGTTTTGAAAGTATGTTGCTGTTGTTTTTATTAGAAATGAAGAGAGCAAACAATTCAACAGCTCCCCACTTCCCCACCTTGACAAACACAGTTCCAGGTTTTTGACTCTGGGGAGGCTCGAATTCTATCAAGCATTGCTTTATTTCCACATTCACTTTGTAAATAGGGATTTAATTTATGCTTGAAGCCAAAGATGGGGTTTGTTTTAGTTTTGCCATCAGTTTTAGGGTTTATTCTTTAGAACTAGGATATAGCCTTTACTCCTTGTGGCCCTGGGAGGGTATTGGTGGAAAGCCTAGTGTTTACCGGACCCTTCCACCTTGGTCAGATGCAAACTCCAAATGTGGTCTCCCGTGCATTGGGCCGCAGACGATTCATTGCTCAGCTTTTTTCCAGCTGTTGCTTTGTGACGGTCTACTTGGTGTCTCGTCTAGGCACACAGATCAGGGTTCAGGCAAGAATTTAATGTGAGTTTTTACAGATTTGGGGCATACTCTCTGTGGATCCTGATTTCCTAAGACTCTGCCCTCAATTTCCAGCTGCTTTGCCAGCCCCACACTCCAACCTCTGACAAGCCCAAAACATTGCAGTATCATGCTCTAGTTCTAGCTGCTGCTCGTCGTGTGGACTGTGGCGGGCTGTCAGAAGAGAAGCTGTATTAACATGAACTACAGCCCGCATGGTTCCTTTCTCTCAAGGGTCCAATGCCCTCCGACACCTACCTAAAGTTCGTGACTTTCCAGGACCTTCAAATAATTAAACTTTATATTTGCCCAGAGTTTAGAACTGTTACGTGAAAGAGAGTGAGTCCAATACAAGCCACTCTACCATTTCCAGAACGAGAAATTCAAGAATTTGCTTTTAAGTATCGATACTTCAAAAATTTCAGAACAGTATTGTATTTTCGGATCCCCAAATATTTCTATTTGTATTTTTATGAATTGACGTGTGGCTATATAATAGCAAAACGGCAAAATACATATTCTGCTTCTCAACATAAATCAAGATTTTGGTGATTTAATAGAATCATTATTCTTGGAATTCCCCCATATACTTTCATCCTTGTGTTTTATATTTTTGTTTCATCCTCAAACAATCATTTTTTTCAGTGGTTAAATCTTAGTAGAAGTTTCTTTCAATTCTTTTTATGGGATAGAATGTTCAAAAGCGTGTAAGTTTTTAGCTACCAGCATATTTCTTATCAAAGATTGGCGGTATATCCTTCAGTACGTGATTACTATCAAGACAATGGCTGATCTAGCAGCGTCATGCTTCTTTAAGACTGTGCATTTCACATTTGAGCTTTTCAGTCCCTGGGAAGATAAGCATTCTTGAAGAGGATGGCATTACAGGGCCTTCGCAGAACTTCCAATTGATAATACTTTGCAAACCTAAAGCTGATTATGAACCTCTGAACTTCTTAGTATTTAAGATCAGCAACAGTAGCTGAGAAATAAAACAAGAAAAACTTAACACTTGCATATGCCTTATTTTCCGGAAAGAAAAAAAATGTGTTCTCTTAAAAAAAAATCTTTTAAAAAGAATCTTTGGTGATCCAACAGAGGGGTTAGTGGGGCAATGATTGCTGTTGTGTTATATTCATGAGTAATGGCTAGGTAACAATGCTGTGTGTTGGAATAGCACTTTACAATCTGTGAATGCCAAGTGTCATTATATGCCAATGATTCCCAAATGTGTCTCTCCAGCCTGTGCCTCCATCCTGAACTCTAGGCTCATTTACCCAACTGCCTATTCAATGCTTCACTTAGAAATCTAACAGTTGAACTTAACATATTCAAAACTGAGCCCCTGATACTCTCTCCTTCCGCCATTTGTCCAAAGTGCTCCTCCATCAGCTTTCCCCATCTCAGGTAATGGCAACCCTATGACTTCAGTTGTCAGATTAAATGTTTGGTGTGTCATCCTTGAATCTTCTGTCTTCTCCTCTTCACAGCAAAATCCAAGGGCTTTACCTTTGTGATATACCCTGAACTTGACCATGTCTCAGCACCCCTGCTGCCCATAACCCTGGTCCAAACCACCATCATCTCTCGCCCATATCATTGTAATAACCTTCCAACTGGTTACTCTGCTTCCACACTTACCCCTCTTCAATCTATTCCCAACACAACAGCCGGAGCAATTCTGTTAAAAAATATATTAGATGAAGACCCTCTGCTCAAAACTCTCCAATGCTTTCTTATGTCAAGCCTATGTCACAGTTCTTATTAACACTTACAAGGCCCTACCTTATCTGTACTACTCTCCCCTTACTTATCCAGGTGCAGCGAACTGGCTATTCCAAACATGCTGAACACTGGCTATTCTCTCTGCTGGAATGCCCTTAACCCATTTATCTACCAGCTTTTGCATTTTCTTCAGATCTTAACCCAAAGGGCTCATTCTTAGTGACCTCTCCATCTAAATGTGCATACCTCCTACCAGCACGTGCTTTTCAATCTCCCTTGTCTGCTCTGTTTCCTTGCGTAGCAGTTATCACTATTTGCCATACTATATATTTTCACATTGAGATCTTGCGCTTCATCAGTCTGCATAACTGGAATGTAAACTCAGCGAGGGCAGGCATTTGAGCTAGTTGTCCTCTGCTCTATCTCCAATGTCAAGGCAATGTCTAGCACACAGTAGGAGCTCCAAACATATTTGTTGAATGAATATACATAGCATTGTCACAGCTGACCCTTACAATTCTATCTCCATTATACTGATGCAGAAAGTACATCCAGGGTGATTACATGACTCAATCTAAGGCACATAACCAATTTCAAAGAAAATAATTATATACAGTTTTTTATACAAATTCTGGATTCAGAGGTATTTCCATAGCACTATACTGCTCACCCCAAATTAGAGACCAGTCTACTCCTAAATCCTCTGAATCCAATGAGTAAATGTAGGTGTTGTTTTTATAAACCAATAAGAGAAAGATTTTTAGGTGTCTCTATTTCCATTGCATTATAATACCTCCTCTGAATTTGTAACACAGATTTTTAAAAAATTGAGCTGATATTTACATAATGTAAAGTAGCCATTTTAAAGTGAACATTTCAGTGGCATTTAATACATTCACAATATTGTATAACCACCACCTCTAGAAATACAAGATTTTAATCCTTCTTCCTCTCTCCCTCCCTCCCTCCCTCCTTTCCTTCCTTCTTTCCTTCCTTCCTTCCTTCTTCCTTCCTTCCTTCCTTCTTTCCTTCCTCCCTTCCCTCTTTCCCTCCCTCCCTCTCTCCCCCCTTCCTTCCTCCTCTCCTCTCTCTCTCTTTTTTCAGATTGTACTATGACAAATGTAGAGAATAAAGTCAGAAGAAAACTTAGAGAACCCAAATTCTTTTCTGTGAATCAGTTTNCCTCCCTTCCCTCTTTCCCTCCCTCCCTCTCTCCCCCTTTCCTTCCTCCTCTCCTCTCTCTCTTTTTTCAGATTGGACTATGACAAATGTAGAGAATAAAGTCAGAAGAAAACTTAGAGAACCCAAATTCTTTTCTGTGAATCAGTTTCTTCTTTTCTAAACACTATTATTTTTCTACCATGTTCACTGGACTATTGCTAGGCTCTAGTACTCTTAGAAAATATCATATAAATAACACAGTGATACACACATTTTTGATGTGTGGTTAGTTATTACTATTCACAGCATCTTCTTGATACTTACATTAGAATTATCCATAGAATTTAGTTCATATTCTCTGGTGTCTCCTAAGGGTTGGGTTCTCCTTAGTCTGTAGGCTTTCTGTAAAACTTTAATTTTACATTTACAAAGTCTATTTTTATAATTTAATTAATTACACATTATATAACATACTGGTATTTTACCTAAATACTGTCTATTCTTGTAAGTTTGTCTCAAGAACATTCCACCCTCTGTCCTGTTAGGTGGCCTCTCAGGGGCTCACTTTTCCCAAAGGCTTTCTCTGTCCTCCATCTGTCATATTCTCTCCACAACCCAAGACCCAGGCTTCCTTCTTCTGTGAGGTTCTTACCAGCAACTCAAAGTGCCACTGATTTTCTTACCCTTCTGAATTTCTTTTTCTGCTCTTATTGTCCACACAATATGATTGATCACTCAATTACATTCTCTTCTGTCTTACTCATTATCATTTCATCACTGGCTACTCTGGGGCCCCATTGCCTTTTCCATCAACAGAGAGGATGAGACTAGATGTCCTTGAAACTGTCTACCAGCTCTGAAAATTCTGATTACGTGTTGTAGTTTTTTTTTTTTCTTGGACTATCAACTTCTTGAGACAGATACATATATTTTAAAATCCTACAGTGTACTGTGCTCAGCACAGACAGGTGTTCAGTAAATTTCTAGTCACCATAAAGAGGCATGTTTCTGTGTATGTAGGCATGTGGTATGACTCCTAGAAATGATAATGATCCATTAGGTCAAATTAATAGAGTTAAAACATTCTGGTCTTGGAAGTGGCAGTCTTGCTCCTTGTGCTGCAACCTGGCCAGAATAATGTGTCCCACTCTGGCAGGCTTGCCTTAAGAGAGCAAGCTTTCATTTGGATACAAACAAATTAGGGGAGACTCTGGAAACCATAGTTAGGAGGTATTAAAGGCATTTAGCCTGGATAAGAAACAATTAATAGGAGCCAAAAATACTGTATCCAAATGCTTAAAAATATAGAATGAAAAACAGAATGATTTTGGGTGGTCCAAAAGATAAATCTAGGACAAATGATGAAAACATATAGAGGCGATTTCAGCTTAGCGTAAGTAACAACATTTTCAGAAGTTTCTTATAAATTAGCTATTTAACAATAGAATGAGTTATGTGCCTCATTGGCTCTGTTGATTAATTGTACAGATATTGACTGAGCGCCTGCTCTATGCCAGTACTGTTCTGGACATGAGCAAGTGATGAATGAGATAGTCCTGGACCTGCTGTAATAGACAGTACCTTCTGGTGGGATAGAGAAACAATAAGAAAAACAAACAAAAAACTCCACAAAGAAAATAAAATGTCCATGAAAAAAATGAAACAGGGCATGGGGATAGAAAGAAGGGAGGTGGAAAAGGAGCTGGATAAGAACAGATGGTCACGGAAGCCCCTGTAAAGATGACATTCAAGCTGAGACCAAAATGACCAGACGAACCAGCGATGTATCTCAGGGAAGGGCATTCCAGGCAGTTGGTACAACAAGGGTAGATGTTGGTCAAGGGCCAATCAGCCATGTGAGTATCTCAGGGAAGGGCATTCCAGGCAGTTGGTACAACGAGGGTGGATGTTGAAGGGCCCTCAGCCAATGATCTGTGATGGTTCAATGTATGTGTCCCCTGGGCTAGGCTCTGATGCCCAGCTGTTTAGTCAAACACTGACCTGGATGTGCTGTGCGGCTAGTTTGTCAGTGTGATTAACATTCACAATCATTCACTTTGAAGGAGATTACCCTCCAAAAGTGAGTGGGTCTCATCTGATCAGTTGAACGTCTTAAGAGCAAAACCAAATTTCTCTGAGAAGAAGGAGTTCTACCTCAAGACCACTTAGGTAGAATCAAATCCTGCTGAGGTTCCAGCCTGGCAGCCTACTCTACAGATTTTAGACTTGCCAGCCCCCACGTGACACAAGGCAATTCCTTAAAGTAAGTCTGTGTGTATGTATATGTAATACCTGCATTCATATACACACACACACATATATATATATATACCTATACGCACATCCTATTGGTTCTGTTTCCCTAGAGAACTCTGACTTACATAGGCCCCTTCCTGGGAGCTTCTGTATATCCTGGCATGGAGTGTCTGTGATTCCACAGCCGACCGAGTGGGAGTGGGGGGTAGTCTCTAACAGGTTACGATGCCATAATTATTTAGGGACCCAAAAAGCTGTGAATGCAATTTTTAGAAAGTATTCCTACTTCACAAATACCCCTGCTATCTATTGAATCCTACAGTGTAGCAGGGTTGCTTACCATTGCAATTGTCCAATACAAGAATGGAGATTTCATCCCTTACTCTATTTTTACATTTTAGAATTGATTTCTTGTCCTAGAATTTCCCCTGGAGAACAGTTTAAAGAAGAGGTGGTTATAGGGGTTCAAATTAGATTTTTCCATTCTTTGCTGAATTAAAGTAGACATGTTTATGTCTTTTGAGAACTTCCATAGCCACAGTCCAATGAATACTCTAGAAATTCAAGGTGAAGTGCATGATATTATCAGCAAGCGGCCATTTTTGATTTATAATCTATTACAAATACCTGAGACATCACCTGGAAATTATTTTCTTGGCATTTGCACACTGATTCAGGTCACTGATAGCATTTGGCGTTCTGCCACCACTTGCTACTCCCTTCAAACTCAGCAAATGGCTCCTTTCACAGACTCAAGGCAGCTTTCTCACCAGAGAACCAAACCTCTGGGGTCTTCTGGCTGTAGCTGACAATCACAGGTGTATGTCCAATATTTTCCACCAGCAGTGCAGAGTGTAGAAGATTGTCATTAGCCACCAGATAGCTAGTGCAGAGTAAGAATTACAGATTACTATGGTAACCCTATCATGTTGATCAGTAGACAAAGTTTTTTATTTTACCTTTGCATAGTATTAGCCTTCTCCGTAGAAAATGTTTTAGTTTGTATAATACATAATCTTTTCTAATCTTACGTTATGCTAATTAAATTTTGTCAAAATAAATCCAAACTTTAAAGTGTAAGTATTCTAAGCTGTGTTTTATGGATAGGCAGTTTGTAAGTTGGAGCTGAGCTTTTGTCCTGAATGAGTCATGAAGGAATACAAAACGGGATGTGTGATGGAAGTTGATATTGGAAATGTTGGAGCCTTACCTTCTATCTTCCTTCTAAGGATGTGCTGAGTCCCATTTTTGGAGGGCTTAGCTAGATTCATGGATTCCAAGGCCCATGGAAAAGGCTCTGTGATTACAAAATACATTTGCTTAATTGGAAACATTTTTCTCCGGTCTTTTCCTCTTTACCTTCAATGGGTTGCTTCTGAGGAAAGTTCTTGAAGACATCCTGTTTTCTGTCCCACCTTCATGATTATTTCAGATTGTAAAGCACTTATTTCCTATGTTGCCATACAAGTCTTCCAAGCAATTTAGGACATTTGTCCATAAGCAAGAAGGAGAGCTTCCAGGTACCCTGAGGGAAAGGAGCTGTAGCCCTCCAGTTTTCCCACAAAAGGAACTGCCTACCCCATCTTCACAGTGCACAAAAGTGCTGGGTCCAAACACCAGCCCCCACTAAACAGCTGTGCAAGTACGGGCAGCATCCTTTCTTATGCTCACTATTTGCAATTTTGTGTGAAGACCATGCCCCTAAACTCCGAACTATAGTACCTAATCCCGTATCTGCATGATTACGTCTAACTATTTCTAGACTTTATCATGTCCTATCTAAGTCTTTTCTTCTAGCTAAATATCCCTGGTCCCTTGAATCCACCTTTATCAAGTGTAACAATTAATTTTATGAGTATCTTGACTAGGCTATGGTTCCTATTTGTTCAGTCAAAAATTATTCTAGAAGTTTCTGTGAAGGTATTTATAGATGTGATTCACATTAAATCAGCAGACTTCAAGGAAAGCACATTACCCTCTATCAGGTAAATGGGCCTCAACCAGTCAGGTGAAGGCCTTAAGAGGAAAGATTAAGGTTGCCCAAGGATGCAAGTCTGCCTCAAATCTGTAACATAGAAACCCCGCTGAGTTTCTAGCCTGCTGCCCTGTGGAATTTGGACTCAAGATGATCCCAATATCAGCTCTTGCCAGAATTTCCAGTCTGTGGGCCTTCTTGACAGATTTCTGACTTGCTAAGCCCTGCATTCATGTCAGCCAACTGCCTAAAATTTCTCCCTTTCATTCTCTCTCTCTCTCATTCTCTGACTTTCTTATANTGGACATGAGCAAGTGATGAATGAGATAGTCCTGGACCTGCTGTAATAGACAATACCTTCTGGTGGGATAGAGAAACAATAAGAAAAACAAACAAAAAACTCCACAAAGAAAATAAAACGTCCATGAAAAAAATGAAACAGGGCATGGGGATAGAAAGAAGGGAGGTGGAAAAGGAGCTGGATAAGAACAGATGGTCACGGAAGCCCCTGTAAAGATGACATTCAAGCTGAGACCAAAATGACCAGACGAACCAGCGATGTATCTCAGGGAAGGGCATTCCAGGCAGTTGGTACAACAAGGGTAGATGTTGGTCAAGGGCCAATCAGCCATGTGAGTATCTCAGGGAAGGGCATTCCAGGCAGTTGGTACAACGAGGGTGGATGTTGAAGGGCCCTCAGCCAATGATCTGTGATGGTTCAATGTATGTGTCCCCTGGGCTAGGCTCTGATGCCCAGCTGTTTAGTCAAACACTGACCTGGATGTGCTGTGCGGCTAGTTTGTCAGTGTGATTAACATTCACAATCATTCACTTTGAAGGAGATTACCCTCCAAAAGTGAGTGGGTCTCATCTGATCAGTTGAACGTCTTAAGAGCAAAACCAAATTTCTCTGAGAAGAAGGAGTTCTACCTCAAGACCACTTAGGTAGAATCAAATCCTGCTGAGGTTCCAGCCTGGCAGCCTACTCTACAGATTTTAGACTTGCCAGCCCCCACGTGACACAAGGCAATTCCTTAAAGTAAGTCTGTGTGTATGTATATGTAATACCTGCATTCATATACACACACACACACATATATATATATACCTATACGCACATCCTATTGGTTCTGTTTCCCTAGAGAACTCTGACTTACATAGGCCCCTTCCTGGGAGCTTCTGTATATCCTGGCATGGAGTGTCTGTGATTCCACAGCCGACCGAGTGGGAGTGGGGGGTAGTCTCTAACAGGTTACGATGCCATAATTATTTAGGGACCCAAAAAGCTGTGAATGCAATTTTTAGAAAGTATTCCTACTTCACAAATACCCCTGCTATCTATTGAATCCTACAGTGTAGCAGGGTTGCTTACCATTGCAATTGTCCAATACAAGAATGGAGATTTCATCCCTTACTCTATTTTTACATTTTAGAATTGATTTCTTGTCCTAGAATTTCCCCTGGAGAACAGTTTAAAGAAGAGGTGGTTAAAGGGGTTCAAATTAGATTTTTCCATTCTTTGCTGAATTAAAGTAGACATGTTTATGTCTTTTGAGAACTTCCATAGCCACAGTCCAATGAATACTCTAGAAATTCAAGGTGAAGTGCATGATATTATCAGCAAGCGGCCATTTTTGATTTATAATCTATTACAAATACCTGAGACATCACCTGGAAATTATTTTCTTGGCATTTGCACACTGATTCAGGTCACTGATAGCATTTGGCGTTCTGCCACCACTTGCTACTCCCTTCAAACCTCAGCAAATGGCTCCTTTCACAGACTCAAGGCAGCTTTCTCACCAGAGAACCAAACCTCTGGGGTCTTCTGGCTGTAGCTGACAATCACAGGTGTATGTCCAATATTTTCCACCAGCAGTGCAGAGTGTAGAAGATTGTCATTAGCCACCAGATAGCTAGTGCAGAGTAAGAATTACAGATTACTATGGTAACCCTATCATGTTGATCAGTAGACAAAGTTTTTTATTTTACCTTTGCATAGTATTAGCCTTCTCCGTAGAAAATGTTTTAGTTTGTATAATACATAATCTTTTCTAATCTTACGTTATGCTAATTAAATTTTGTCAAAATAAATCCAAACTTTAAAGTGTAAGTATTCTAAGCTGTGTTTTATGGATAGGCAGTTTGTAAGTTGGAGCTGAGCTTTTGTCCTGAATGAGTCATGAAGGAATACAAAACGGGATGTGTGATGGAAGTTGATATTGGAAATGTTGGAGCCTTACCTTCTATCTTCCTTCTGAGGATGTGCTGAGTCCCATTTTTGGAGGGCTTAGCTAGATTCATGGATTCCAAGGCCCATGGAAAAGGCTCTGTGATTACAAAATACATTTGCTTAATTGGATGCATTTTTCTCCGGTCTTTTCCTCTTTGCCTTCAATGGGTTGCTTCTGAGGAAAGTTCTCGAAGACATCCTGTTTTCTGTCCCACCTTCATGATTATTTCAGATTGTAAAGCACTTATTTCCTATGTTGCCATACAAGTCTTCCAAGCAATTTAGGACATTTGTCCATAAGCAAGAAGGAGAGCTTCCAGGTACCCTGAGGGAAAGGAGCTGTAGCCCTCCAGTTTTCCCACAAAAGGAACTGCCTACCCCATCTTCACAGTGCACAAAAGTGCTGGGTCCAAACACCAGCCCCCACTAAACAGCTGTGCAAGTACGGGCAGCATCCTTTCTTATGCTCACTATTTGCAATTTTGTGTGAAGACCATGCCCCTAAACTCCGAACTATAGTACCTAATCCCGTATCTGCATGATTACGTCTAACTATTTCTAGACTTTATCATGTCCTATCTAAGTCTTTTCTTCTAGCTAAATATCCCTGGTCCCTTGAATCCACCTTTATCAAGTGTAACAATTAATTTTATGAGTATCTTGACTAGGCTATGGTTCCTATTTGTTCAGTCAAAAATTATTCTAGAAGTTTCTGTGAAGGTATTTATAGATGTGATTCACATTAAATCAGCAGACTTCAAGGAAAGCACATTACCCTCTATCAGGTAAATGGGCCTCAACCAGTCAGGTGAAGGCCTTAAGAGGAAAGATTAAGGTTGCCCAAGGATGCAAGTCTGCCTCAAATCTGTAACATAGAAACCCCGCTGAGTTTCTAGCCTGCTGCCCTATGGAATTTGGACTCAAGATGATCCCAATATCAACTCTTGCCAGAATTTCCAGTCTGTGGGCCTTCTTGACAGATTTCTGACTTGCTAAGCCCTGCATTCATGTCAGCCAACTGCCTAAAATTTCTCCCTTTCATTCTCTCTCTCTCTCATTCTCTGACTTTCTTATATATTTCTAGAAATTTATCTGTTGGTTTTGCTTCTCTAAAGAACCCTGACTAATACACCAAACAGCAAACTATTTTCATTTTCCCATCCTTCCTCATTATTTTCTGAATATGGTCCAGGTTACTAATACCTCACCTAATAGACTCGAGGTCTGATGAGTGCCAGGTAGGGCAGTATCTTTCCCACCTTATCCTAGCTCTGGTATCAGTTAGTGCATATAACTAAGTGCTTGAGAACAGAGACTTGGCAATAGAGAGAGCTGGATTTAAGCCTCCATCTTACAATTCTGTAATGGAAACAAGTTACTTCTTTCAGTCTCAGTTTCTTAAATCCCTGGTTGAGGATAATAGTGCAACTGCATCATGGTATTTTGTGGTATGAGAATAAAAAAGATAGTTCACTTTAAGGAAAGTACCAGTTGTTCTTTGGCTTTGGCAAGAGGTAATCATAATTGATCAATGACAGCTTGCTACAGTAACCAGTAAACCAATCAATGACAGATCACAGTTCTTCTCAAAAACAGCCAATTAGCAACAGCCTCACTGCAATGACCCCTTTGGAAGGTCAGGCCACCAATAACTGTCTTCCTTCAATTACTCTGTCTCCAGAGCTAAATAACAACCTAGCCTTAAGACCTCTGCTTCGGAACAGGCACAGTCCCTGAACTTAACATTTGCCCAAATCCTATCCAAGTGCAGCTCTCTGCTTTGCTCAGAGACTGTGTGGTTTATAAACACAGCTATCCCTTGTTCAGCAATAATTTCAGCTTTTTGTTGTAGGCATTGAGTGGTGGTCATGTCTTTTTTTTTTTTAAGTTTTATTTAATAGAGAGAGAGAGAGAAGGAGAGGAAGAGAGAATCTCAGGCACACTCCGTGATGAGGGCGGAGCCCACTGGTCACATCTTTTGACAGAGGATAAAATTGGGTCATATATGAAAAGTATTTAGCATAGTGCCTGGCATAGAATAATCACTTAAGAAATGTTAGCTGTTATCTTGAGTGCCTAATTCTATTGATGTCCTCTAATGTTGCTCCGGCTTTTTCAATAGCAAAGGCTGTCAGCCTGGGAATGACATTTTTGTTGTTTGGAGCACCTCCACCCAAAATGGGCATATGTGGGGCATGTCCAACATGCAACTGGGCTTGGCGGTGACAAGATCAAAGAACGGCCACCCAAGGAGGATGGTCAGGACAATAGTGGCTCACATCTTGTCTAGCCATGCTCCTGTCTGCTTCACAAGCTGCTGTCGGAGAGTAGCCTTGTTACACTGTTGAATCACAGTGCCTACTAAACTCCAGAGTTCTTTCCACAGGGGCTGCCAATGACCCACCAATTCCAACCTGCATTTGTCTATTTGTTAGACCCCCAGACAGCAGGATAAGACCTTTACCACATTAAATTTCATCTTTCTAAATTTGTTCCAGTGCACCAGTCTGATCAAAATCCTAGATGGGAAAATGCTTAAAATAGACATTGAAGTGGGAAATACTAAGGTTTTAATCATATAGAAAAGACTTTTTTGCCCTGCTGGTGAAAGGCTCTGCTCTACCATTTGTGCACGAGATCCTTCTGTCCAAGATGGGCTCCAGGAAGGAGGAATGTTTATTTTTTTACTTTATATAGACCTTAGTTTTCAGAACAGCTTTAGAGTTACAAAATTAATGAGAAAATAGTATAGAGCTCACATTTATTTATTTGAGAGAGAGAGACAGAGAGAGAGCGAGCACGATGAGCAGGGGGGTGTGGCAGAGGGAGAGGGAGAAGCAGACTCCCTGCTAAGCAGAGAGCCTGTTATAGGACTCAGTCCCAGGACCTCGGGATCATGACCTGAGCTGTAGGTAGATGCTTAACCGACTGAGCCACCCGCCGCCCTCAGTTTCCCCTATTATTAACATCTCACATTAGTGTGGTACATTTGTTATAATTAATTGATACATTGTTAACTAACGTTCATACTTTATTCAGACTGCCTTAATTTTTACCTGCTATCCCGTTTTGTTTTGTTTTTTCCAGGATGCCATCCAGAATACCATATTCTGTGTACTTGTCATTTCTCCTTAGACTCTTCCACATGGAGAGCTTCTCAAACTGTCCTTGTTTTGATGACCTTGACAGTTTTGAGGGGGACTGGTCAGGTATTTTGTACAATGCCCCTCATCTGTTGTTTTTCTCATGACAAGATTGAGAGTCTGATTTTGGGGGGAGGAAAAGCACAGAGGTGAGATGACATTTTCATCACATCATATCAGGGGCACATACTAGCAACATGACTGCTCGCTGTTGATGTTGGCCTTGCTCACCTGGCTGAGGGAGAGCTTGTCAGACTTTTCCACTATAAAGTTACTTTTTCCCTTTCTGTATAGTATTCTTTGGAAGGAAGTCACAGTGTACAGACCATAGTTAAGGAATGGGGAGTTATGCTCTGTCTTCTTGAGGGTGCAATATCTACATAAATTATTTGGAGTTATTCTGGACATTTGTCTCTTCTCCCCCATTTGTTAGTTTATTTATTTATTTGATCATATATTTATATCAGGATGGACTCATGGATTTGTAAAAATATTTTGCATTCTAATACAAGACTATTTTTTAAAAAAAATTGTTCCAGCTCTGGCCACTGGGACCTCTTTCAGTTGACTTTTGTGTCCTTTTGACATGATCCCGTTGTTGTGGAGTTTTGTTGTTCTTGGTTGGCTTGTTAGTTTAGCACTTACTTTCTACCACCACGAAATGCTCCAGGCTCATCTTGTCCACCTGGAAGTGAAAGGGGAGTGGTTTCCTGAAGCTGTGTAAGGCCCTGGCACATGGGCAGCAGGCTAAGATCCCACCAAATCCAACATGGTTGAGAGCTTCTCCTCTACTTGCAGACTGACCATGGGCAGCCTTTAGTGGTCTCCTTTCTCTTCTCCTTTTTGTTACACAAGTTCTCAAGTGTCTCAGCTTCAACCAGGGGTGGGTGCCCAGTGAATGTCCACTCTAAAATTAGCAAGGGAAAATTCTTAGAGACATCATTATATTTTTACATTTCTAAAATATTATAATGCACATGATAACATAGCCTTCGCTGCTATGAAACATGCTATTTGGCATGTCTTATTTCTCTTGCTTACTAGAAATTTCCTGAAGGCAGAGACCACATTTTGTGCTTCTTTATATAATTCCTATACTGAGCACTTAGCGTATAGCGGGTGAACGAATATATCCTGTTGAATATGTCACAATTGTTTTGAATCATTTTGGCAGATATGTTCTCTAAGATGAACTTGATTTTTTTTAATCAGAAAATCAAAACATAAGATTGCACCTCTGTTTTTAAAGATTTTATTTATTTGACAGAGATAGAGACAGCCAGCGAGAGAGGGAACACAAGCAGGGGGAGTGGGAGAGGAAGAAGCAGGCTCATAGCCGAAGAGCCTGATGTGGGGCTCGATCCCATAACGCCGAGATCACGCCCTGAGCCGAAAGCAGACGCTTAACCACTGTGCCACCCAGGCGCCCCTGCATCTCTGTTTTTAAAAGCTCTGTTAGAGTTCCATGATGATTGTGATATTCTCACAACAAGGATAGTGACACCCAGAGCAGAAATGGATGGCTCTCTGTTCAGAAGCCTGAAGGGCTAGCACTCGAGCCTGAAGACAGAGACCTCCATAGATGACTTCTGTACATCCCTTTCTGGTGTCGTAATTCTGGGTGCCCTTGAAGTAAGGGGTTTTATTGCTACATCTTGGCAATCGCCAGAAAAGATCTTTAAAAGCATAGTGCGTAGGGTGGTTAAGAGAAGGAATTCAAGTGGCTTATGGAAACCTGGATCAGTAATATAGTCTATTAAATAGGCCATCTGGGGACACAAGGCTTTTTCAACTGGGGTTTTGAAAACCTCACCCTTAAGAAGCCTTAGGAAAGAGAATGTTTATTTCCCACGTGCAGAGGTCTCCATAGGCAGCCAGGTGGCATTTTCACTCAGTAGTGCCCTTCTGGTGCATCAGCCAGGAGAGTCACGGTGGCTACAGTCAGAGAAGTTCGTCTTCAACCTCTTCTCTCCATCCCACGGCCCCAGACGCCTCAAGTTTCAGAAGATTTGTCAGACAAATCGTAAAACACAAAGTTATATGGGTAGCTCCGCTGTCTGAGAGAGGATCAGAAGATCCAGCTTTAATGGGCTGATTAATGGAAAATCCATTACTGATGTAGGATAGGAAGATTTTTTCTTTTTCTTTTTTTGCTTTAACCAAGTGGTATGGAAATATGAATAAATAGGGTGACTATCAGCAGCAGAAGTTAGTGGTAGGAACTCCGGTTGTCTGTTCTGTGTGGTTTGTAAATAGAAATTTTAAAGGGTGATTTTTTGGTTTTTGAAGAGTTTACTGTTTATTTATGATATTTATACTTTAAGAGATGATAGAAATATATTCTCTCCCATTAAGTAGACGACACAGTTAAAATAGATTTTTTCCTTGTAGAAGTTCAATAACCAAATCATTTTATGTAAAGACATTTTTATTTTATTTTATTTTTAGAAGATTTTATTTATTTGAGAGAGAAAGTGAGTGAGAAAGAGAGAGCGCCCAAGCAGGAGGAGCAGCAGGCAGGGGGAGAGGGAGAAGCAGACTCCTCACTGAGCAGGGAGCCCGACTAAGGGCTTGACCCCAGGACCCTGAGATCATGACCTGAGCCGAAGGCAAACACTTAACCGTCTGAGCTACCCAGGTGCCCCTGTAAAGACATTTTTAATCTCCTAGTTCATCAAATCTCATTTACCGCATTTTGAACAACAATGAAATTATAATATCCCCACCAAGTAGGAGTGCCAGATAAAGGATACCCAGTTGAATTTGAATTTTAGATAAACAATGAATATTTCCTATAGGTCCTTGCAATATTTGGGATATGCTTTTACTCAAAATGTACTTGTTATTTATCTTATTTCCAATTTAACAGGGAATCTTTTATATTATTTGTTAACTCTGGCAACCCTATCACCAAGGCAAATTTTTCTGGAAGAAATTTGAAGCTATCAACATAGCTTTTATTTATTTTTTCTTTCTTCCTTTTTTAAAAAGATTTAAATTTTGTGTTTATTTGAGAGGGAGAACAGGCGGGGAGAGGAGCAGAGGGAGAGGAACAAGCAGACTCCGTGCTGACAGGGAAGCCCAACATGGGGCCTGATCTCATGACCTGAGCTGAAACCAAGAGTTGGATGCTTAAATGACTGAGGCACCCAGGTGACCCTCAACATAGCTTTTAATAAAACACATTGGCTTTCATTCACGCCGTGAAATCAACTTTACCTGATCCACGGAGCAGAGGTGTTGTGTCCAACTCCTTGCATCTCATTGGCTCACAGCCCACTCCATTCCAGCTCATAGAGCCCCATCACACCCCAGAAATGGCTTTTGTCATGGCCACCAGTGATTTCCATGTTGTCAGATCCAGTGAACATTTTTCTGTCCTCATCTTTGGCTTCAGTGACCCCCTTCTCTATCCTGGTTTTCTCCCTATCTGACCACTAATTCTCATTCCTCTGTCAGATCCTCCTACTCTAACTACAAGTTGGGAATTCCTTATGGTCCATACCAGATTCCCCTTTCTTCTCCTTCTATACCAACACTGTCCAATAGAAATTTCTGTGAGGATGGAAATATGCTATACATGCACTTATCCGTGCACTTATCCACTGCTAGCTACACATGGCTACTGAGGAAATGTGGTTAGTATGACTCAGGAACCAAATTTTTTATTTTATTTCATTAATTTATATTGCCACATAAAGCCAGTGACCATATTGGACAGCACAACTCCAGGCTGTCTTACAAGGTAAGCTGCTAAAAAGCAGCTTTAGACTTGCAGTGTCCTGGGTTGTATCTGTAGCTCAGCTCTCCCCACAGAGCTGCAGGATTATATTCATCTGATAACTCGGATGACTTACAAGCATGGACTGATCGTAACTGTTCTTTCCTCAGCTGCTGCTATTCAGAGAATGGCACCAGCCACTCAGTTGGTTGAACCTAGAAAATGAGAGTTGTTCTTGATTTTTTTTCCTTTTCCTTACTATCTTGCATCCAAACTATAAGCAACTTGCATTGATTCTACCTTCAACTTGCATTGTGAATCTGAACACTTCTTTTCGTCTCCACTGCTACCACCCAATCCAAACCATCATTATGTCATGCCTGGATGATTTGTAATAGTCTCCCTGCCTCTTGAACCCCCCTGCAGCCCATTATCTATCTAATCCTCTCAAAACATGAGTTAGAGTATGTCACTTTTCTGCTGACGATTCTTGCACATTTTGCCATTGCTTTTGGAATAAAATCTCAATTCCTTATTTTGGACTTCGAGAATCTGGACCCTGCTTTCCCTTCTAACCCATTTTATTCTGTGTTTCCTCTTGTCACTTTGCACTAGACCTTCTGGGACCCACGTGCTGTGCTGCCCCAGGACCTTTGCACTTGCTATTTTTCATCTGCAATCTCTTCCCCAGCTGTTGACCTGGACAGCCTTATCTTACTCTTTTGTTCTTAACTCAGTACTACAGGGAGCTCTCCCCTAACCACTTATCCCAGTGGGTTCATTTCCATTTCCTTATTCTCCATGTCAGCACAGAGACTCTTTTCTCCTTCACATTGTGTGCTTGTCTCTTTAATGTCTGTGTGGCCCACCAGTCTGTGAGCTCCAAGAGGGCAAAAGCTTCTATGTAACTCCTGCATATATCTAATACTAGCACATCACTGATGCGTAGTGGAACTCTATAAATATTTGTTGAATGAATGAATGAATGAGCTCATGCTTTGACTTACAGGCAGGATATTATATCTTATTTTATTGTTTTCAAAATCCAGTTTTTAATTTGTATTTTAAGTAGCAACAAGTGGATGCCAACATCTTCCCTTTTCCATTAAATGAACACAACATTGGCACCCAGGGAAAAGACAGAGATAATAAAGATTAATTGCTACTGAGAATAGTGTCTTTTTTTCAAGTCTCCACAGGACCATATTGCTTTCAGCTTCCTAGACCTACTTACACTAAAGAGGTTTCCAGTACTATTCTGGCAAATTATAGATAGTGGTTGCACTTTGGAATTATCTGGGAAGCTTTAAAATAAGCTGGCTGGGTCTCATCCCAATAGATTCTGATTTAATTGGCCTGAGGGGCATCCTGAGTGCTAGGACTGTTACAGCTGCCCAGGAGATTCTAACGTGTAGCCACCGTTACGTATCACAGAGGGAAGTTGTGGACTAAAGAAGGATGGATGCACATTCTCACTCCTTCAGAATGGCTATTACTAAGAAGGCAAGAAATAACAAGTGCTGGCGAGGATGTGGAGAAAAGGGAACCCTTGTGCACTGTTGGAAGGAATGTAAATTGGTACAATTACTATGGAAAACATCATGGAGGTTCCTTTAAAAATTAAAAATAAAGCTACCATGTGATCCAGCAATTCCTCTTCTGGGTATCTATTCTAAGAAAATGAAAACACTAATTTGAAAAGCTGTATGTACCCCCATGTTCATTGTAACATCATTTACAATAGCCAAGTCCCAGAAACAACCTAAGTAGTCGTCTACGTATGGATGAATGGATAAAGAAAATGTGGCATATAGATACAATGGAATAGTATTCAAGCATAAGAAGGAACGAAGTCTTGTTTGTGATACCATGGATGGATCTTGGGGGCATTATGCTAAGTAAAATAAATCAGATAGGAAAAGACAAATACCATATGATCTCATTTACACGTGGAATCTAAAATAACAAAAAATGGGAGTTCATAGATACAGAGGACAGATTGGTTGCCAGAGGTGGGGGAGGGGAGGGAGCAAAATGGGTGAATGAGTAAACGGGGTCAAAAGGTACAAAAAATAAAATGAAATAAACTATCAAACTGTTAAGTGAACTAATATGTTTTTTGTATATTATAACAACAGTGTCCCAGGTGAACAAAATTTTTTCCTATTTCTGTTTTGAAATAACTCAAGCATCAGCAACATCCCCTTAAAACTTCTTCATTACATTCAATCAAATATTATCAATGACATTTATAAGAAGTAACAAAGGAACAATAAACCTGTATTTGAATAAAACATGTCAATTCCAGTTCTAAAACTTAATCAGAAAATACATATTTTAGCACAATAAAAATCCATTAAATACACATCATTGTTAGGTTGTTTCTGTTATTAAAACACTCATTGATGTTAAGAAAACATATTCAGCCAACACTGACAAATTTCTCTTAAAAACAATTATATGTTATCATTGCAATATTATAGATTTTTACAAAGTTATATACTTGGAGATAAAATGATCCAATTTATTTCCTGAAGCTCTTTTAATAGATTGTAAATGTTAAATAAAAATTTTAAGAAACGACTCAGGGAATAAGATTGTTAAGATTTCTTCCTGAAACTATTTTGACAACCTCTAAGGGCCAGATAAGGATTTCTAAATTCCCTATGGTCAAATGGGAAAGGGCTTAGAATGAGAACCAGGATTCTTGGCTTCTACTCTGGTGAATTTAGCTTATTAATCATCATGGTATCCAACTCGCTTATTTGTTCATTTGGGAAAGTCACATTTCAGACCTAATCCTATGTAGTGTGGTAGGGTTTTTTCCCTTGAAGATTTTATTAATTAATTAATTAATTAATTAATTTGAAAGTGAGAGAGAGAGAGAATCTCAAGCAGACTCTGCACTGAGCGTGGAGGCTGACGTGGGGCTTGATCTCACAACTCTGAGATCCTGACCTAAGCCAAAATCAAGTTGGAGGCTTAACTGACTGAGCCACCCAGGTGCCCCTGAACCCGGTAGGTTTTAAAATGCTGTGCAAAAATTTCCCTATACTGTCTAAACATTTCAACCCCTAATTTTCTCAGCTGATCAGCATTATTATTGTTATGTATGTCCCCTAGATCAATCTCCCCACTGAAGCAAGAGGTCGCTTCCATTCCACATTTCACTGCACGCAGGGACACCACTATTATGTGGTGCCCAGGACTGTTGCTCAAAAGTCCTCATTGTCGTAGCTAAAGAATGGACTAACCCCATCTGAATAACTGACTGCAGACCCCAAGCTAGATGGACACACATCCCAAGTCTCTACTCCATCTGTCCTGGAGGGAGCAGACTCTTGAGGAAAGGCCAACGTGGGCCTGATGGCTCTGCAATCGCCTGGAATTTTCAAAGGAAGTGACCTGGCTGGAGAGGCTTCCATGGCTACTGTGGCTGGGAAGTCCAAGCCTTCTGGATAGATGGACATGGGGATGTTTTCGGAAGCATAGTTACACCCTGAAAGGCTCTTCACTTCCTGGGTGTTGTCACAGCATTTCAGAGCAGGGGGCGGGTAGGCCTGGTAGGACACTTTGGTGGTGGTGGTGATCACGGTTTGTAGGGCTGGAGCACCTGCTGGGGGAGCCCTGAGGTACCTGCAGGGAAGCTCTGTGTTATAATAAGGGTGAGTGGCCACAGCCTGGAACTGTCCATGGTCGGGCGTCTCCCCAAGGCCAGGTGTGCCAACAGCTGGTTTCCAGCCATGTTGCTTGCTGGTGAAATCAAAGCTTCTCTCAAAGCTGCTGTATGAATTGACGTTATACTGTAGCGCATTCAGATGAAGCCAGTCTGTGTCATCAGGGATCTTGCTGGAATTTGTATAAAGGGTGGGATGTGGGCTTGAATTTGTGTAACTAGGACTTGCCAATTCATAGCTGCAAGGTGGCCTAGGCAAAAAAATTCTTGGGTTTGGATATTTCTGAAAGGATGGCATTATGTCTCCTTGGAAGGTGGCTACATCACAGGTAGCTTTGTAAGTATTGGAGCTTGGGAAGGAAAAGCAAGGCTGCCCTGGAATAGCGAAGCCAGTGTCAGTAATTATATCAAACTCTTCTGGATTTTCCAAGGGAGGCATGTCGTTGAAATGTCCACTGTTGTCTTGATTCTCTCCAGACTAAAAAAATGATATAAATTTTTATTTGTAAATAAAAATGTAAGTTATGTAGACGCCCTCATCTGTAACAGTAGCCAACCAACCAAGTAAAAACAAACTTCCAAAGGAACAGTTGTGTGTTATGAGTGCTGTACTGCTCTGGTACGTGATTTGGACACAGGGTCCAAGGGCTGCAGAACTTGACCTTGCTCAGGCATGAAGACCACACTGCCGAAAGAAGAGAGTTCAGGGTGGCCAGGCAGGGTAGGTCTGAGTGGCAGATGGCTTTGTGTTTCCTCATTCTATATTCATAATAACAGAGTCACAGGAGACTGACACAGACCTGGGTTCAAATCCTGACTTTGTCCTTCATTAATGAAACAAATTACTTAATGTCTCTGAACCTTAGATTCCTAATTTTTAAAATTTCAATAACAACCACATCCTCTTAAGTCCTTTGTGACTGTTTCATGTGTGAAACTCTTAGACCCTATGTCCCTGGCACGTAGAAAGTGCTTGAACACTGGTTTCTCTTATCCCCAGACTAGCACTGCCAGCTTGGTATGATTTGGTTGAAAAGCCAAACTGGATCAAGTTGCCCCAAGAAGTTTTATTTGTTCTGTGTGAACAATGCGAAGGATGCTCTCAAGGATACACTGATAACTCACTGTTGATATGCACCTATTTCTCTCTTTATTAAAACTGGATACCTGCCCATGTATCAGGCTGTCAGCTGTCAATGACTATAGAGACAGTTTGCTTTTTTTTTTTAAGAAGAAGAAATTAGAAACCCTATCCAAAATGTGGATTCAATGGCATTATGTTGGAGATATAATTTTCACATAAAATAAAACCTTTCTAAGTAATTTATGACATCCATATTTTACATAATTAGCAGTGTATTTTGTGATGAAAGTGAACACTGACCAGTGTCATGTCAGCTCCCCATTACCTCTGGTTCTCGAATTCTCTTTTTCTGGGGTTGGTAAAAAGAGGCCATTTGTCTCTTGATGGCGCTTCTTCTAGCTTCCGTCTCTGATTTGCTCTCTGGTCTTGGGTGATCATGAACTCCCTTGGCCTGCATTAATAAGGAAATAAACCATATCTTTATTCTGCCAAAGGAAGCTGGCGACGTTTGTCAAAAATTGATGTTTTTTTCCAATACCTCAAGTTGTTTTTTGTTTTTCCAGAAAGAGAATAAATTATTGAACTAATAACACAGCATCGTTAATAGATATCTTAAAAGATTACCTAACAATCCTTTCCCCATATTAAGTCAGCTGTAACTGTAATTTGGTTTACCATCTCTTGTCTTTACGGCACCACAGAAGCTGAGCTCATTCCTGGGAGCCGGGTAAGGCTCTGGGAGCCCCAGTCCCGATTTCTGACCGTGAAGCTTTATTTAGATTAGTCTAGAGTTCCTAAGGCACATGGCAGGTGGTCTGATCCCTATCGTATGATGCAAATACCCACCACAAATTGTGATGTCCCCCCACCTACCTGGAAAAATATCGCGTTGCCATCAAGCCGCCAGAAGTTGGTGACAGGGTATCCGCTGTGCCCTCGACAGGGAATCAACTCCAAAGCGGAATGACAGTTGGGGCATGCTTTCTCTGCCAAGCCAGCGGGAGAGAAATATTAATAACTCCGACCCCAGGTGCTTTTGAAGGAAGAAAGGGGAAAATTCCTTGGGGAAAGGGAACTCGTGGCCACAGGGCCACCCCACCCCGTCCCGGCGCTGGGCGCTCACTTTGCTGTTTCAGGCGTGCCTTGTCGCAGATGGCGGGCCGCAGCTGCAGGCGAGAGCCGTCGGGCAGGGCGCAGGCCCGAGCGCACAGCACCACGCCCAGGCACGACTTCTTGAGGATGTGGCCGTTGTGGTTGTTGGTGTTGCGCATGGCCCAGCCGCTCAGGTGGCGCTGGGCCTTCTTCTCGTCGCTGCGGTAGATGAAGCGCACGTAGCCGTCGGGCCACTCGCAGAAGTGGTCGAAGTGGGCCGGCTCCTGGAAGGGCGCGCGGAAGGAAAGGACGGGTGAGCCCACCAAGCGCAAGCCGGACCCATCAGGTCTTTCATGTTTTCCCAAGCACCTTAGAATAAAAACTGGTTCTTTTTAATCCCAGAAGTGTCCTAAAACCCACAAACTGTGCCATCACAAAACGTCACCCCTCCTGTCTGTGCATGCTATTCTGACAACTAGCTATTCATTGATGTTTATAAAGTTCTTATCTTGTATTTATTTTATTATTATTATTTTTTAAAGATTTTATTTATTTGACAGAGAGAGGCAGCGAGAGAGGGAACACAAGCAGGGGGAGTGGGAGAGGGAGAAGCAGGCTTCCCACCCAACAGGGAGCCTGATGCGGGGCTTGATCCCAGGACCCTGGGATCATGACCTGAGCTGAACGCAGACCCTTAACCGCTGAGCCACCAAGGTGCCCCTAAAGTTCTTATCTTTTTTTTTTTTTTCAAAGATTTTATTTATTTATTCGACAGAGATAGAGACAGCCAGCGAGAGAGGGAACACAAAGGGGGAGTGGGAGAGGGAGAAGCAGGCTTCCCACCCAACAGGGAGCCCGATGCGGGGCTTGATCCCAGGACCCTGGGATCATGACCTGAGCCGAACACAGACCCTTAACTGCTGAGCCACCAAGGTGCCCCTAAAGTTCTTATCTTTTAAATGCTGTACAGGTGTACTAGTTCATCTAGCCTTCATAAGTCACACAGACAGGGGGTACTGTTATAATGCGTAGTTAATCCAATAGAACACGGAGGTCAGAGAGGTCAACTGACTTGCCCAAGGTCACACAGCTAGTAAGACCTGCCTCTAGGATTTGAGCCCTAGCAGTTTGACTCCAGAGCCTGTTTTCCTTACCACCATAGTAGAGCATTTCTGGGCATGTTTAAATGTTAAGTTCCAAATGAAAACATTTTCAAACTAAGCATCAAAGTGCCAGGGCAAAAAGTGATTGCAGTGTTCTATCAGTGATATGCTATTCAGTCTGTAAACATCTCCACTTTGATCCAGGGCTTTTCCTTCTGAAGTTCTCGCCTCTTCCCCAGACCTGTCGGTTACATCAGCAGTGATACCTAGAGCAACTTTAGAGAGACAAGAACAGCTTCCCATGCTCCTTCCAACTTAGCTCTCCCAGTTTATAGGGGCACAGTGATGAAGGACCTAGCCATCAAGGTAAACCCAAGCATGGGGGTGGAACCTGCCGAGCCCTGGACCTCTCCCTGGAGCGATGTGGATTGTTGCTCTTCTCAACAAAGACCCACATGGCTGAAATAATACATGATAGCTAAAAAACTGAGCACTGCTCCAGTATCCATCGTTGGTGGTCTTTGCCCATGATATGCATTATCTATACTGCAATGTCTCTCTGGTGTAGTTTAATATAAAATTGCCCTTTACTAAGCATTTCATTTTTTACTAGGAATCCAGGACCCAATCCAGCCTGTCATTTGGTTTAGTACGGTCCACAAGCTAAGAAGGACTTTTATGTTTTTTAATGGTTGGGGAAAATCCAAAGAATTAGATTTCGTGACACATGGAAATTATCTAAAATTCAAATTTCAAGACCCATAAATACAGTTGTACCAGGACATGGGCATACACATCTGTCTACGTACTGGCTATGGCTGTTTTCTGTCTGTGGCAGAATTGGGCATTTGGCACAGAGACGGTGTGGCCTGCCAAGCCACATTATGGAGTATCTACAATCCTCACGACAACCTTCCATGACGGGCATCCATACTCTTAGTTTATAGACAAGGAAGTGGAAGTTAGGAAGAGAACCTTCTACGGTGGCATAACTGGGATTCAAACAGATCTGTGGCAGCCAGGTTCCACTGGCTTTACTGGTATGATAGAGGCTCAGAAGAGTATTGTCACAGTAATAAGCCATTTGCACCCTCTCTCCCTCCCACCACCCCAAGGAAATTAGATCTAACATTTGCAAAGCAAAAATATTCTCAGTTGGACAATTCAGACTTGGATACGTGATTCGTATTATACATTCTAACAAAAATAGGTAAATGGGTAATTTTGTTTCTAAAACCACAGGGATATTGTTGAAATCACTATTAATACTAATAGGCATCATTTATCTTTTCTCAGAAATATTGTAATTGCATAGGTTAATACATTGACTTAAGGTAAGTCACAAATGAAATATATAATGATGTACTATTAACTCTCAAGTTTATACTAAATGCTAATATCTTTTTTTAAAAAGTGAATATTTCAATCGAAGGATCTTAGTAAAATAGACAATTTTCCAGAAGAGAGTATTCCATTAGCGTCCCCCTGTAAGGGTAGAGAATCACGCCCCCCCCCATGTCTCAGACCAGCTACTAAAGGAGCGACACTGAAAATTGAAGCCACAGAGACGATATTTTTAAATCAAAACAAACATGGAGGACTCAAGGATTGGGTTGCTTTGTTCTAATGTGTCGGCACTTGCACTCATGCAGACAAACACGTACACCCTGAACATGACAGAAAATCTGGCTGATAGTTTCAGATTGTTATCTAGTTCCACCACTTGATGACAGGTCATCTTAGCCCGAAACTAAGGCAAATTCAGGAACTACGTCAAGGTCATACAGTCCGTTCAGCCTTTTCTCCTTCAGTCAGCCAGAGCAAGGCTAGGAACCTGTTTCTCCACTTTATTTCCAACGGCACCTGCCCTTTTGAGATACTACACACATTCCCTGCTTAAGAACCAGTCTTGCAAAGGAAAAAGAATTCATATTGGCAGAGGAAGTCTACAAAATGCATGAAAGAGGAGCCATCTTTCCATTATTTGGAAGTGGCTCTTTTCTAAAATGCAGGGTTAGATTATTTTTCTATGAAGATTTTCCGGACAGAGGTCAGTGCAAATGAGGTGTCTTGCTGTGCTATGGTTCACTTTCCCACAAATGGTACAGGGTGACTGTAAAGTAGCAGACTTTAAAACAACTTACTACACATATGTATATGCAATAGAAAGTGCTGATCTCTTCGGGAAGCTGCATGACATTGCTAATGAATTGCTATCTGTCTGAATATCTATATGGCACGTGGAAGTCTCTTTCTCTGTGCCACAACATTGCTGGAAGCCCACCTTTGCAAATACTTGGGAAGCCACTCCTCTCGCCTTCTACCTACACCCAGGACTTCAAAGTCACTCCTAGTTTTTGCCCCAAACCAGCATGACCAAGCATAACTGTCCAGCTCACTCTCCAGACTCGGCTCTAAACTGCTTTGTTCCATTAAAACAAAGCAAACTAAAACAAAATCACCATAAAATGAAGTGATCTCCTTGTCATTACAGAAGTAAGCTCAGAAGTTAGGTCCAAAATTCAGATTCTAGAGGCTCTCTTGTCACCTGTGGTCTGGTTAGCATGACCATCCGAGCAGCCAAAGGCGTCTGCATAAATCACCCAAGTCGTGCTATTTGTTAAGGTTTGGGTCACTGTGATTTATTGTTGTACCTTACAGTTCTTCTGCATAAGAAGCAATGGTGTCTGCATTCGCTTTACCCTTCTCATAGATTTCAAAGTATGGATGAGAGAATCACCTGATTTCTACCTTGGATAAAGGAAAGTGAGGGACAGGTGTCCTGCTTTTGCCAGATGACTGGGAACTTGGGTCCTAATCGACAGTTCTCGGGACTATTGGTGTGTTTCAAA
>NC_048222.1:15488991-15502292 GCF_002007445.2 Ailuropoda melanoleuca | reverse complement strand
CCCCCCCCCATGTCTCAGACCAGCTACTAAAGGAGCGACACTGAAAATTGAAGCCACAGAGACGATATTTTTAAATCAAAACAAACATGGAGGACTCAAGGATTGGGTTGCTTTGTTCTAATGTGTCGGCACTTGCACTCATGCAGACAAACACGTACACCCTGAACATGACAGAAAATCTGGCTGATAGTTTCAGATTGTTATCTAGTTCCACCACTTGATGACAGGTCATCTTAGCCCGAAACTAAGGCAAATTCAGGAACTACGTCAAGGTCATACAGTCCGTTCAGCCTTTTCTCCTTCAGTCAGCCAGAGCAAGGCTAGGAACCTGTTTCTCCACTTTATTTCCAACGGCACCTGCCCTTTTGAGATACTACACACATTCCCTGCTTAAGAACCAGTCTTGCAAAGGAAAAAGAATTCATATTGGCAGAGGAAGTCTACAAAATGCATGAAAGAGGAGCCATCTTTCCATTATTTGGAAGTGGCTCTTTTCTAAAATGCAGGGTTAGATTATTTTTCTATGAAGATTTTCCGGACAGAGGTCAGTGCAAATGAGGTGTCTTGCTGTGCTATGGTTCACTTTCCCACAAATGGTACAGGGTGACTGTAAAGTAGCAGACTTTAAAACAACTTACTACACATATGTATATGCAATAGAAAGTGCTGATCTCTTCGGGAAGCTGCATGACATTGCTAATGAATTGCTATCTGTCTGAATATCTATATGGCACGTGGAAGTCTCTTTCTCTGTGCCACAACATTGCTGGAAGCCCACCTTTGCAAATACTTGGGAAGCCACTCCTCTCGCCTTCTACCTACACCCAGGACTTCAAAGTCACTCCTAGTTTTTGCCCCAAACCAGCATGACCAAGCATAACTGTCCAGCTCACTCTCCAGACTCGGCTCTAAACTGCTTTGTTCCATTAAAACAAAGCAAACTAAAACAAAATCACCATAAAATGAAGTGATCTCCTTGTCATTACAGAAGTAAGCTCAGAAGTTAGGTCCAAAATTCAGATTCTAGAGGCTCTCTTGTCACCTGTGGTCTGGTTAGCATGACCATCCGAGCAGCCAAAGGCGTCTGCATAAATCACCCAAGTCGTGCTATTTGTTAAGGTTTGGGTCACTGTGATTTATTGTTGTACCTTACAGTTCTTCTGCATAAGAAGCAATGGTGTCTGCATTCGCTTTACCCTTCTCATAGATTTCAAAGTATGGATGAGAGAATCACCTGATTTCTACCTTGGATAAAGGAAAGTGAGGGACAGGTGTCCTGCTTTTGCCAGATGACTGGGAACTTGGGTCCTAATCGACAGTTCTCGGGACTATTGGTGTGTTTCAAAGTGCAAGGAGAAGACACATCCCTAAACCCAACTCTGCCGTTTGTGGGTCCCTCTAACAATCGAAGACTTTCAGGGATGTAGGGGTGGGGAGAGGTCTCTCCTCAGTCTCTGCAAGCACTTGAATGCCACCAGCTCTTTTTTGGATGGACAGCGCCACGTGCGCGCGCGCACACCCGGTTTCACGCACCTGAGGCATCTGCGGATCGTTGATGTCCCAACTGAGCTTCATGCCGTAGGAGCACACGCAGTCCGCCTTCTGTCCCACTTCCACCAGCATCTGTCCCACCTTGGCCTGCGCTCTCCGCCAACGATCCTGAAAGATAGAAGAAAAAAACCTAGATGGGCAAGGTGATGTTTTCCCTCTTTAAAAATGAATTGGATAGATATGGAAAGACAAAGACACACAGAGAGACAGAGAGAGAGAATTTATTTAGAAATCCAGAAGTGGTGGACGAGGGTTAAGAGCTCTGTTCTCCGCCGCGGTGCTGAAAAGTCTCCCCTCTGAACGCAGCGTCGGCGCCTGACAGCTGCCCGCACGTTTATAATGACACGTCTCCCCAGGCTCCGCCTTTCCTCGCTCCTCGTCAGCTCCCACCCTCCCGGCACCAGCCCTCCCCGGACAGACGTAGGAACCGAGGGAGAGGGTGACCCGAGCCCTCGGGAAACTGAAGCCAGGAAGTCTAGGGGCGAGGGCGGGGGTGGGGAGTTGGAGGGTCTCTTTTAAGTTGAAATCTTTCCCCCCAGCCCCTAACCTCGCCTCGCCTCTGGGGTTTCGGACTGCGTTTAGATGGAAGGTTTTGAGACAGAGGTTTTCCAGCAAAGTCCCCTGAGAACCGATATTCAGTTCCTAGGCTCCGTTTGTAGGAGCTTAGCCGTCGTGCGCCCTAGTCTGGGTAAATGCGCCCAAGCCAACTAACTTTGGACTTCTGCCCGCGGGTTTTGTCAGAGCTGTTGTGAGTGTTCGGGAGTCTGTGCTTTTTTTCGGGGGGGGGGGTTGGGGGCCTGGCGTCCGAAGGAATGCCAAAGGTCCCCGTGAGGTCTCGGGCCTAGGTGTACCTAGGCTCCGGAGGGGCTGCTCAAGGGACATGGACCAGTGGGGCGAAAGTCCCTAAAGTGAACCTGGAGAAGGATGGGGGAGAGGAACTAAGGGTAGCTGGACGGGGAAGGGAGGGGGTGGGCTCTGCGGGCCCCGAGCGCACAAGCAGGACGCTAGGCGCTCGCGCTCTCTTTCTCTCCGGCTCTCCTCTCAGCTCCCTCTGGGGATCAGTTTCCTTATCTGCTTTAACAGGGATTGGGACTCTGAGTTCTCAGTAGCCATGCACCGGAAACAACGTTTTTTTAAAGATCGTCTTTACTGGTATTGTCGCGGAAATACCCCCATTCCATCTGGGGAGGTTTTCTAGAGCCTGGAGGAGCCAGGTGAGAGGGCGCAGGACGCTATGGATTCCCCGGGACCGACACCAAGAACTCGTCTGTTTATCCGCCTCATTGGGGTGATTCCGGTACCTGGAGGCATCCAATAAAAGAAATCGTTTGAAATGGCTTAAATCTCTTCGTAACCACTCTGAGCGGCGAAGGAAGTGTTTTCCCGGAATTTTTTCTCGCGCCTTTGCTTTGCAGGCGGCACGCTTCGGGTGGTTCCCAGCCCTATTTAGAAAAGAGCCGCCCTGAAGGCCAATCACTGTTAGAGGGGGATGCTTGGACCTACGTCCCTCCAAACCCCGAAGCCGGCGCGCCCTAGATCTGGACGTCGCCCAGCACGCTGCGGGCGCACAGAGTGATGCTGCCTGGGATCCGGCCGGCGGCGGGCCCTGGCCAGCACCTCTTCCGGGACCAGTGTCTTCGTTTGGCCAAAGGCGGAAAAAGCAGACGCTCCTTTAACTCACAACCTGCGCTAAAATAACTGTCCTCGCGGTCCTCTCACTTCCCGGTCAAGGGCACAGTCAGGTCTGTTAGGAAAGTCAATTCAGTAGTGAGACGCTTTTCAGAACCACCAGCCACGGGCAGCCGAAGGCTCCGGCGACGGAAAATGCCAGTTTTGGGCAGTTTCACGAATTTTCTTCTTTCTCTAGTGCCAAGCTGGATGCTCCTCCCAACCGGAGGCGAAAAGTCCACGCAGAAATAAGGGACTTGTTCATCCCCCAGCCTCTCCTCTCCCAAAGTTCTCTTTTCTGAAAGATCGTGTAGGTTGGGGTTTCCGATTAAAATCACTCTCCCGTAGTCGCCACGAGAGTCGGGAAGGAAAAGAAAAGAGTGTCCACTCTTCCCCCAGGAATTCTGTCGGCAGATTTTCATCAGATGAACCAACTGCCGAAGCGCCGGCCATTCCTGTCCGTCAGTTACTTTTTATGCTGTTTGTCTTCCAAACGTTAAAATTATTCACCCTTTTCTTTTACGAATACCTATTAAGTTAATTGTGATAAGTTAAGGTAATATATACTTTTAAATGTTTTAACATAACTTCGAAGATAATTTAAAATCACCTCTGAGCCTGCATAGACGTTAATTTCAGATCTTATTGTGAAGACTATTAGAATCTTTCTTGTCTATACAATCTTGGAATGTTCCTAGAGAGTCTTTACCCTTCAAAAATAAAAATACATACACTTTTTAACGTTAAAGCCAAATCAATTAATTATATACCTTTTGTTCTAAATGGCTTCTGGTGTCCAGAGAAATGTCATAGAGTCTCTGCCATTATTAGTTTCAGAAGAATTAAAATCTTTATTTCATGTTGCTCTAAAATTATGCCTCAGTAAAACGTTAGTAAAAGAAGTTAATTGATGGGCACCTGGGTGGCTCAGTTGGTTGAACATCTGAGTTGATCTCAGCTCAGGTCTTGATCTCAAGGTCCTGAGTTCAAGCCACAGGTTGGGTGTGGAGCCTACTTTAAAAAATAAATTTAAAAAGCTAATTGAAGTGAAAGTTTGAAAATAAAAATAAATAAGTAGTGGTTTTGTCTCTTGTGTGGTCTTACATTTCTCCAGAAACTTTGAATGCATTAGCAACCCTATAGTTTGGAAGGATATGTTTTCCCCAAAATTTCTGTAAATAATTGATTAGGAAGATTTGCCTATTATTAAGCAAACAGTAATTTTATTACATTCCCATTGTTATTTTATTCAGTAACATCAAATGCACTTAAACTGTATTTTGGTAATTGTTTGTTACTATCCTATTTTTTTTTTCCTGCACTAGGATTTTCATTGATTTAGAACACTGTATTTTCACAGCTGGCTCTTCCTTCATTCCTATTTTGATATAGTAAAAGCCCATTCATTCAAAAACAAAGGAAGGAGGCTTTACATTTGCTAGGCTTAGATAAAAATCAGGAAATTAATGTAAGTATATTTACATCATATTGGCCAGGAAACAGATACGATGATCTTTGAAATAAGTATCATTTTGATGGGACCGCAGGTGTCGGGGCTGACCTAGGCTGACCTAGCAGAGATTCTGGTTCTAGTAGGTCCTGCTTTGCTGTCAACAAATATCTTCTGTAAATATCTTGACATGAAATACCCGTAGTTTGTAATTAAAACACAAATTGATTTTTACACAAGGAACGTTTAGATCTGAGGGGTCGTTTGGTTTGTTCTAAGAAAACGCCAGTCCAATTTATTTTTGCCACTGTTTACCTAAACAGGTGGAAACCTGGCCATTAGTCCACACCCTAGCTGGGTTAAAGGAAGTAGGTAGAAAACAAGCAGAATGGATGAAATTATTTGTTTGCTTTTAAAATTTTTTCTGTTTTGTTTGGTTTTGTTTTTGACTGAGTACACCATGTTATTTTAAAAAAGTCGGCTTTTGTGAATCCTGGAATATTCGCACAATTTCAGGTACAAATCTGATTCTTAGGGGAAAATCCAGTTTTAATCTGTATCAATAAGAACAGACCAAAGACCGTTCATCCAGCTGTTAAAGGTGGAGAGAAAACTGCCGGCTTCCGCAAAGGAGACTTGTATCAGTCTCGAATTCCACAAATCAAGAATGTTTACATGACGTTGTTCACGTCCTCTGAGAAATCGCTTTAAGGTGTGCGTGCGTGCGCCGCGGTGGCCTGACCGGGATTGCTAATTACTTGCAAGGGTATCTTGCGTCTCAAAGAGGGGTTTAGTAAGCTTCAGGTGCGGCTTAAATGATTAGCGTCCCCGGCGAGGATTGGAACTCAAAAGCCGCGGGGGTCCCCGGGCCCTCGCCGTAGTGCAGTCCAGCCCGCCTGGGTTTTGGGCAGCAGAACCACAGGAGGCTGAGCGCGGCGAGCTTGCGAGGGGCGCTCTGGGCTGAGAGCTCGCGATGCGGGCGGTGAGTGAGCCTGGGAGGGCCCGGGTTTGGTCTAGGCCTCACTCCGCGGTTCAAGGGGGGTGGGGGTGGGGCGCAAGGACGCGTGGTCCGTCGGGCTCTGGGTGCCGAGGCTGGCGCGTTCTCCTCCAGGGACCCGGCACCTACTACCATGCCGTGACGCCTGGGGAAGAGGGGGGGGGCGGGGGTGAGGGGGCTTGAGCCCTTCAACCTCCTTACGTTTGCTTGGAGTTTATCGGGAGCTTTCACTGAGGCAACCAGGCAGGAGAGAAACCTCTGATCCCTTGCTCAGAGAAGGGGAAACTGGAGAATTAATGTTTAGAAGGCAATGAGATAGTTCTCAATTTGCTCCGGATGTTTTCCCAGCCCCTGTTGCTCTGTAGACCACGCGGTGACATTAACCCATCTGGGCCCCGGATCTATGGTCCCAAGTGCGGGGACTTGGACTACCTGCCCTGTGGGTAAAGTTTTCTAAAACGCCTCTGGCCCGGATTTGGGGGTGGATTGGTCCCGCCAGTGCTTCCACTTCTCAACATTCGTTTAACCAAAATCACTGCTGGTGGAAAAAAAAAAAAAGGTCAGGATTTGGGTCTTTGAATTCACCCAACATTTCATATTTGTAAATAATACTATTGTAACATATGCTGACATTCAAGGACCTTGGTCAAGTACATATAGAAGTAGGACTGTGGGCCCAAGCTAGATTTTTAAAAAAAAACCTCTTTAGAAGATCTTTGGAGTCGATTTTTTTTTGTGTATTGTACTTTTAAATGTTGGGGTGAAGCGAGCAGATGAAATGCTGTTATTTAATGTAGCATAATGTGTTGTGAAAACCGAGGTGGCAGACCCGGGGATTATACTTGAGGAAAAGGTGTAACAACCCGCTACTAAAGGTCTTGTGAATTCTCTTTTGGTTGTTGTTAATATTTGATCCTTGGAGCTGTGGTGAAAGTCCCAGAGAAGTATTTAAAACTCACTGAAGTCAGAGACCTAAAGCTCAATCTCCTGACTGGGCTTGAAACACTCTTTCCAAAACTTCATTTTATAAGCTCTCATTCCAAAAATGGTTCATTAATCCAAAGCCTTCTGTTTTATATTGTCACTACAGAGTTTGTCTGTCTTGTGTGGTGGTTGATTGCAAGGATGTTTGCTTTGCTTCTTGGGAGAGTCTGTATTTGTCATGGTTCTAAAGAAGGCTAGATACATTATTTCTAAGTGGTGTGTTACTTAGACCTGTAAGCAGCATGAGCAAACAAAAAGTTTTTGTTCAGGATGACAATATGAAGCTTCATTTCTTTTATTTTTTAAATCTTGAGATGCATTTCGAGACATTTTTTTAAACAATGTTTTTGTACACAGGAAGAGGAAGGTCCTTTGCAGGCTGTTGAGGAAGATGCTGGGAGTGAAATTGCCCCGGATGCTTTCTATGTAAAGATCAAGCTTATTTTGGGGGGGGTACTTGGGGGTGGGGTGTGTGCATGCCCTCTTTCTAGTTCTGTTTGCTGGGCTGTCAGCACAGTCGTTCCTCAGTTGCTCAAGCCAGAGGTAGAGAAATCTTTCCTCCTTCTCCTTCCCTAATCTACATTCAGTTTATCACCACGCCTTCGAGTATCCTACCAAGATCATAGTCTAAACTATCTTGGGCCAGGTACTATTCTAGGTAGACAGTATTGAACAAAACAGATCTAATTCCTGCCCTCATGGAGCTTACAGCCTGGGAGAGACAAAGAAACCGGTTACCAACCAAAGGGAAGGAATAGGAAGAAAAGGAAGAGGGTATCATCATGGAGAACTGAGAAAGGCACTTGCCTTACTTGAGATAGTCTTGGAAGATGGACCTAAAAAGGGGATATTGAAGCTGAGATTGAGGGTAATGAGGAACCAGCCAGGTAGAAAGTGGTGGGGAAAAAGCAGTCTGGGCATAGAACAGTCAGTGCAAAGGTCCTGAGGCAAAGCAGAATTTGATTTTTTTTTTTTAATTTCAATGTAATTTAACTTTGGGTTTTTTTGTTTGCTTTTGTTTTTTGACTTATTAGTAGGGAAGTCAGGCAGAAGAAGTTGACAGATCAAATCATGCAGAGCCCTGAAGACCAAGGCAAAGGGTTTGGAATTATTCTGAGTGCAGGGAAGCCAAGTAGAGTTTTAAGCAGGCAGAGGCCAGAGCTTCTGAGTCAGAGAATCTGAGTGTAAATCTCAGCTGGCTGATCTCATGCACGTTCTTAACCTTTCCCAGCCTTGCTCTTCCCAGATAAAGAATCTGTCTTTTCAGGGTGTGGTAAGGATTAAATGAGAACATCTGTGGAACACTCTTGGCACAAAAAGGTTCACTTAAAAATGCGCTAACTTAAAAATATTCCATCTACATGTTTAATTTCAAATGCTACTTTTCCATTTAAATCAGTACCAAGAATATGTGGAATTTGGGGCTGTATACAGTAAAATGCCTCCTTATTAAAATAATACTGTATATTGGTAATTTATCCTGGAATAATGAACTGAGTATCATAACTTTATAGTACAGATACTTAACGAAGTGTCTGTTCAAATTATGTATTTAGAAGTAGGTCTTGGCTGATGTTCGGGTGAATTTCATTCGTAATGACAATTTACATACTTAGTCAACTCTCTGTAATTGTGGAATTCATTTTCTTCTATTCTGATCATTTATGTCCCTTATAATAGGTTTGCATTTTTTAGTGTCTTAGGATTCCTAACATTACTGAGGATAAAGTCTCTTCTCCCAGAGATCTATACTTCTTTTTTTTTTCTTTTTTTAATAATATTTTTTTATTATATTATGTTAGTCACCATACAGTGCATCCCTGGTTTTTGATGTAAAGTTCAATGACTCATTAGTTGCATATAACACCCAGTGCACCATGCAATACGTGCCCTTCTTACTACCCATCACCAGCCTATCCCATTCCCCCTTCCCCTCTTAACCCCTCAGTTTGTTTCTCAGAGTCCATAGTCTCTCATGCTTCATTCCCCCTTCTGATTACCCCCCCTTTCTTTATCCCTTTCTTCTCCTACCGATCTCCCTAGTTCTTATGTTCCACATCTTCTTTATCCATTCATCTGTTGAAGGACACAGAGATCTATACTTCAAGTGTAGTTCTCCCTCAGCCAGTGGCTCTCTGATTTAGCATGTAAGAGAACCCCCTGAAGGCCCCCCAAGTGTTTCTGATTCCTAATCAGTTCCCAGGTGATACCACGCTGTTGATGGTCCACGAACCACATTTTGCAAGCTGTCTTAAGCCAACAAGCTCAATCACTGGCTAAATGATTTACTGTTCAAGATATAACTATATTTATCCTCCATTACTTCCACATTGAACTATTGATGCTAGAAATAATACTTTGAAATAAATGTTCTGGGGGGGAAATAATTTACAAATTATCAACTTTCCAGCTTCAATCACTGATTATTGATGAACTCCATGATAAAGGATTTCAGAAAATAAAAGAATATTTTGAACAGCGAGCAAGCCACGTTCCTCAAAAATACAATCATCTTGTATTCTACCATCTTGACAGATCAATAAATAAGGCAAGTAAAGTTGTTTTTGTGGGGAGAATACCAATGTGTAATTATTTGTAAGGCTTCCTCCGCCCCACCCCCTGGCCAAGTTTTATTGAGGTATAATTGACACACAGCACTTTAAGGAGTGCAGAATAGTGATTTGACTTACATGTTTTGTGAAATGATCACCACGATAAGTTTAGTTAACATCCACCATCTCCTATAGATACAAAATAGAGAAAAAAATTTCCTTGTGATGAGGGGCACCTGGCTGGCTGAGGCAGAAAGGCAGGGGGTCAGGAGTTCGAGCCCCACTTCGGGCATAGAGATTACTTAAATAAAACCTAAAAAAAAAAAATTGCGATAACTTTTAGGATCTACTCACTTAATAACTTTCATTGTAACACTTAGTGTGGTCTAATACCCAGGAACTGGAGAAAAATGAATTTCGGTATGTTTCCCTGTTGCTGAAATGTATTCAGCGATTCTTCATTGACGGCCTCAAACAAGGCGAGCCTTTGCTAATTCAGCAGGGACTAATCCCAAAGATAAGTGTCTTGTTTTAATTTTGTATGGCTTTGGGTCATTTAAAGAACTGGGATGAAACCAGTTATCTAGTTTGGTTGTTTCTGTTTCTTTGAAATCGAATTTGAAAAGAAATTGGGAATGATGCTTATTTCCTCTATCAGTCAAAGATCAAGTTCAGTATAGGTTTCCTGATACGTGCTGAGTGCTTTGGGAGTGTGCAGGAATGAGTCAGACCTACCCTCTTCTCCCCTTGACAAGCCAATGCTGTAATCGCATGTTTTAATTATTTTAGTGAATTTCACTTGGGAATAGAGGATGAGTAGGGAGTAAACTATATACTCCCTCCCCCAACCCCCATCAAAGGCTCTAAAGCTATTTTAATAGACACTAGTAACAAGATTGAATCTGGATAAATAATCAAATACTTCCCTTTGCCACAGCTCATTTTTCCGACTTCAAAACTCTGAACTCTGAAAAATCCAAGAGCAAAAATATTTTTTGCTTATTCTAATTCATGCAGTGGTGACATTTTATCCTGTTAGGGGTTAGCCACAGGGTAATATTATGAGTGCCATGACAGTGGCATCTGAAAGCAAAGCAGAGTTTGTGGAGTCTCTATGCTACCCCTCTTTTCACAAGGAGATTTTGCAGCCCTTAGATACTTGATTGGTTGGTGAGGAGGTGAGGGAAGACAGAAGGGCAGGAGAGTGATCTGGCTGGCTCTAAAAGCTTTGTTTTTTGTTTTTGTTACCCTCCCCCCCCCTTCTGCCCCTGGACTCTAGTACCTGAAGTTTATTAAGACCAGGTTGACTCAGGGAGATGTGTGCCCTTTTTTACGGTAAAATACCTCTAACTATGTGGCCCCTCTACACCAGGCTTTCCCTAACTTCTCTCAGGGACTTTAAAACCGTTTGCAGGGCAGGGGAAGAGCTAAGGATTTTGCTTAGGCAAAATGTATATATTTCATTTTGCATGTAGTGCCACCGAACTCCCTCATTTACTTATTCCGGTTAACAGGAAATAGAACAGTATGTCCCAGGGGTAACTTGGAACCTTAAGCTGACTTGTTGTTGTTTCTTGTTTTTTTATTTTTTTTTTGGTTTGGTTTTTTTTGTTTTGTTTTGTTGGTGTGGTTTGTGTGATTTTGGTTTTTTTTTTTTTTGGGGGGGGGGCGATGAGTTGGGATCTGCTCCAACATGAATTTTCTATTTAGATTTTAAAATACCCTTCCGAGATTTAAAGAGTCAGGTCAAATTTCCACTGGAGTTTTGAAATCAAATGGGACTTTCCATATTCCATTGGAATTCCAGTTGGTGATGGAAATTTCAAAACCAGAACTTAGGCACATTCTAAAGCATGTTCTGTTTCATGTAGGTTTCGGCCAAGAAAAGTAGATTGTTACTATTAAAGTGGATGGGACACTGGATTCTACACTTCTAAAGCCAATTATTTTTGCAGGTCAACACAAAATAAACTGGGAAATTATTCTCCCTAGAATAAGAATTTTCTATGGAAAGAAACGTATTTAGTCCTGTACCCTAAGATCCTGGAGGATCAAGCAATGTGTCCTATACCGTATACATAATGAGTGGTACCTATTACAACTGTAAAGAATGATTTTGTCTGGCTTCTGGTAATCACACAGCTGTGGGGACATGTATGATCACAGCACATAAGTAGGTCCAGGGAGTGAATTTCTAGTCCCAAGTCTTGATCAAATAATGTGGCTTTGCCTTCACTTCTCTGTATCTGTGGTCAATATATTTTGGGGAGGGGAGAGGGGGATAGGATTTGGGGTGGTACGTGGAATAGTGACAAAAATGTACTTAAAATCATAAAATTCGGGACACCTGGGTAGCGCAGTCGTTAGGCGTCTGCCTTCGGCTCAGGGCATGATCCTGGCGTTCTGGGATCGAGTCCCACATCGGGCTCCTCCGCTGGGAGCCTGCTTCTTCCTCTCCCACTCCCCCTGCTTGTGTTCCCTCTCTCACTGGCTATCTCTGTCAAATAAATTAAAAAATCTTAAAAAAAAAATAAAATTCGGAGTATGAATATAGGAAGGGGGAAATGTCACCTAGCGGTGAGTTCCATTGTATAGAAGGCTTTTTTCCCCCTTAAGCTGTTGGAGAAAAGTTTGCCTCAGAAGGTGGATGACTTAATCTAACACCCTTCTTCGCCTGATTTGAGATCAAAGAAACATCACTTGGAACTTAGAAGTTGCCCTCGTCCCATGCTGTGAATTAGAATCTCCTGGAGCGCTTTAACAAGCACTGCCTGGGTCCCACCACCAGAGATTGTGGTGTATTGGGTCTGTGATGGGTCCTGGGCATCAGGGTGTTTCAAAGCTCCCCAGGTTTTCCTAATGTGCAGTCAGGGTTACGAACGGATTGGTTTGTCCACGGTCCCCAGCTGGGGTGCTTTGGGTTCTTGGCTCCAAACTGGACCAAGTTTCCAAGGCTTGCTCCTATGAGCGTTTTTCATTACAAACTCCTTACTACATGTTCAATTGATAATTTCAAACTAGGCATGCAGAATTTTTTCTTTATACGCAAAAATGGTCCAAAGATGGCCTTTGCTTTATGAACAAATGTTCTTGGAGGGTTTTCATAAGTTTATTTTAAATCCTACCATCCTAGCCATTTCATATGAATGTAGATATACGTTCCTACAGGAAACAAATCCCCAGTTAGCTGGAAGCTTTTGATAAAAGACAGACTTGAAGCATATATATTGTACTAGCATATTTCTGGAGCACTTTCCAAATTCTGTATTTCCTTTGATTAGTTTGTTTTCTACAGTCTCCCGGATAACAAGAATTGCTGTTGTGTTGGGGAGGCTTATTTATCTCTTAATCTTTATTCACTAGCTCCTATATAGGACTTTCCAGCATCAATCTTGGTCAACTCTTGCTGGTATCTGAGAACAACTCTTTAGCAGTAGGACTTCATTCTGGAGAGTTCTCCATGGAGGTCTTAGAGCTAGGTCTAACTGAAATGTTATAGAAACCAGTATTTAAAGCTATTTTGCTCTAGTAAAGGATTTATGAAACATTATGGAATAGGCAGTAGTTATACAGTCCCAGAAGGTTCCATCAGTGTTTCTTCTCTTGTGTACCTGGTTTCCTGGTTTGAAAAAACAACAGAATTTCTGACCATGGCAGATCCAGCGTCCGACTCCTCCCTGGCTGATGTTACGGAAGACTTCTTTGATACAGCCTTGGTAAGGATGAGGGTGGATGTCTCACCGCACAGAGATACTGTTGATTATTTGCAGGAATCAAGTTATTTATAAAACTGGTGTTTTCTAAGATGTGGGTTTTACCAAGACTCATATTTTATTAAAATATTATATGAAATAGAAACCATATCTAACTGATGCTATAGAAAAATGAAGCTGTTTATTTTCATGTGTACATTATTCACCTGTTTAAGGATGATAAGCTGATTTTTTTTAATCTTTTTAAAAAAATTTTATTATGTTAGTCACCATACAGTACATCCTTAGTTTTTGATGTAATGTTCTATGATTCATTGTTTGCATATAACCCCCAGTGCTCCATGCAATACGTGCCCTCCTTGATACCCATCACTGGGCTAGCCCAT
>NC_048222.1:15481653-15487397 GCF_002007445.2 Ailuropoda melanoleuca | reverse complement strand
TTTTTTTCTTTATACGCAAAAATGGTCCAAAGATGGCCTTTGCTTTATGAACAAATGTTCTTGGAGGGTTTTCATAAGTTTATTTTAAATCCTACCATCCTAGCCATTTCATATGAATGTAGATATACGTTCCTACAGGAAACAAATCCCCAGTTAGCTGGAAGCTTTTGATAAAAGACAGACTTGAAGCATATATATTGTACTAGCATATTTCTGGAGCACTTTCCAAATTCTGTATTTCCTTTGATTAGTTTGTTTTCTACAGTCTCCCGGATAACAAGAATTGCTGTTGTGTTGGGGAGGCTTATTTATCTCTTAATCTTTATTCACTAGCTCCTATATAGGACTTTCCAGCATCAATCTTGGTCAACTCTTGCTGGTATCTGAGAACAACTCTTTAGCAGTAGGACTTCATTCTGGAGAGTTCTCCATGGAGGTCTTAGAGCTAGGTCTAACTGAAATGTTATAGAAACCAGTATTTAAAGCTATTTTGCTCTAGTAAAGGATTTATGAAACATTATGGAATAGGCAGTAGTTATACAGTCCCAGAAGGTTCCATCAGTGTTTCTTCTCTTGTGTACCTGGTTTCCTGGTTTGAAAAAACAACAGAATTTCTGACCATGGCAGATCCAGCGTCCGACTCCTCCCTGGCTGATGTTACGGAAGACTTCTTTGATACAGCCTTGGTAAGGATGAGGGTGGATGTCTCACCGCACAGAGATACTGTTGATTATTTGCAGGAATCAAGTTATTTATAAAACTGGTGTTTTCTAAGATGTGGGTTTTACCAAGACTCATATTTTATTAAAATATTATATGAAATAGAAACCATATCTAACCGATGCTATAGAAAAATGAAGCTGTTTATTTTCATGCGTACATTATTCACCTGTTTAAGGATGATAAGCTGATTTTTTTTAATCTTTTTAAAAAAATTTTATTATGTTAGTCACCCTACAGTACATCCTTAGTTTTTGATGTAATGTTCTATGATTCATTGTTTGCATATAACCCCCAGTGCTCCATGCAATACGTGCCCTCCTTGATACCCATCACTGGGCTAGCCCATACTCCTCCCCCCTCCCCCTGAAACCCTCAGTTTGCCGATTTGCCTTCAGTAAGCTGATTTTTAGTAGTGATTGGAAGTCAAATAGGATTTCTCAATTTTTTTTTCTACTAATGAAAGTCAACTCCTGCCTGTTAGAGGAATATCAGCACTAATGAATTAATACAAGCTTTGCTTTTTCCTCTTACTAGATTATTTCCAGGAGTAGTAGTAAAGGTAAGTATATTATTTACCACTAATTGGCTATTTACTCTTCTTTAGAATATTCTAGTATAATTATTTGTCTAAATGACCTATAAAAGTAAAACGGTTTCAGTATTTGGATTTATTGACCATCTCAGGGTAGTCCTACGGCAATGCAGAGATTTTATTATAATGTCTTGGTTTGCCTGAGGTCCGTATTTTGTCTTAAATATTTTTAATGAGGGGCACCTGGGTGGCTCAGTCGGTGAAGCGTCTGCCTTAGGCTCAGGTCATGATCCCAGGGTCCTGGGATCCAGTCCAGCATTGGGCTTTCTGCTCAGCGGGGAGCCTGCTACTCCCTCTCCCACTCCCCCTGCTTGTGCTCCCTCTCTGTCAAAGTCTTAAAAATATCTTTAAGTACAGTTGACCTATAGTTTCAGGTGTACAACAGTGATTTGACAATAACGTACATCACTTAATGCTCGCCATGTGAGTGCAGCCGCTGTCGTCATACGGCATTATTGTGGTATTACTGATTTAGATCCTCCTGTCTGAGAAGGCACTCGAAGACCAGAAAACAAAGCAGGCACACCCTACTGTTGACAGTTTTATTCAGGATAATTGACTGATGGGGGTTGGAGGGTGGGATCAGGCAGACAAATGATCCCTGACCTAGGCAGCTATTGGCTGCCAAGTCCAGACCTCAATCTCCAGCTTGTAGAGAGCGAGGGGCATGGTGGTCCGGTCTCAGCGTAGTCCTCTCAAGTGGTGCCATCTGTGCGCCAGAGGACCTGTACCAGCTCTCTGCGGAGGGGCCTTCTGTGCGTTGCTTCAGGGAAGATTGGAACGAGACTGCGCATTCCAGTCAGATCACACCTATCCTCCGTGGGGCGTGGAGCATGGAGCTCCGAGGCAGGTCATTGTGCGGAAACGAACAAGACAACAAGATGGAAGACGAAAGATGGCGATAGTGTTGTCAGCACTCCTACAGCTGTACTTCTCATCTCTGACTTGTGACAGGAAGTTTTGTAACTCTCCCTCCACTTTATCTACTTTGCCCATCCCCCCACCCACCTCCCCTCTGGCAACCACCTTTGTTCTTTGCATTTAAGAATGTGGTTTTTTATTTGTTCATCTATTTCATCTGGATTCCACATGGAAGTGAAATCATCTGGTATTTCTGGCTTATTTCACTTTGGATAATACTCTCTAGGTCCATTCATGTTGTTGTAAATGGCAAGATCTCCTTTAACGTTTGAGTTATAGTCCATAGTATACACCATATCTTCTTTATCCATTCATCCACTGATGGACACTTGAGTTGTTTCCTAGTTTGGCTGTTGTAAATAATGCTGCTATAAACATAGGGGTGCGTGTATCTTTTCAAATTAGTTTCTTTTTCTTTGGGTAAATACCTAGTAGTGAAATGACTAGATCATATGGTATCTGTAATTTTTTGAGGAACCTCCATACTGTTCTCCTGAGGGGCTCTACCAGTTTACATTCCCACCAACCACACACAAGTGTTCCCTTCTCTCCACATCCTCACCAACATCCGCCTTGTATATTCCTGCCTCCTTTGTTGTAGATTGACTAGATGAGTAGGAGTTTATCCCTGGGCTCTCTTCTGTTCTATTGCACTATGTATGTATTTTTGTGGTAGTACCATACTGCTTTGATTACTGTAGCTTTGGAATATGGTTTGAAATCTGGAAGCATGATACCTCCATCTTAAGATTGCTTTGGCTATTTGGTATCCTTTTTGGTTCCATACAAATTTTAAAATTATTTGTCTAATTCTGTGGAAAAAAAACCCATTGGTATTTTGCTAGGAATTGTATTGAATTTGTAGATTGCTGTGGGTAGTATGGACATTTAAACAATATTCTTCCAATCTATGAGCACAGTATATCCTTTTGTGTCTTCAGTTTGGGTTTTGTTTTTTTTGTTTTTTTTGGTCTTCCTGTTCTTAAAGTACAGGTCCATCACCTCCTTGGTTAAATTTATTCCTAAGTATTTTAATGCAATTATAAATGGAATTGTTTTCTTAATTTGTCTTTCTGCTAGCTCATTATTAGTGTATAGAAACACAACAGATTTCTATATATTGATTTCTTTTTTTTTGTAGCCTGCAAATTTGTGCATTTGTTTTTTGATAGTTTAATTTTCAGCTTTTCTGCCCTTCTTTAAAAAAATTTAATTCCAGTATAGTTAACATATAGTGCTATATTAGTTTCCGGTGTAAACATAGTGATTCAACAATACTATACATTACTCAGTGTTCATCACAAGTAGACTCTTAATCCCCCTCACCTATTTCAACCATACCCCTGCCCACCTCCCCTCTGGTAACCATTGGTTTGTGCTCTGTATTTAAGAGTCTGGTTTTTTTTAGTTTGTCTTTTTTTCCTTTGTTAAATTCCACATAGGAGGGAGATCATATGGTATTTCTTTCTATGACTGGCTTATTTTGCTGCACATTATACTCTGTAGAACCATTCATGTTGTTGCAAATGCAAGACTTCATTCTTATGGCTGAATATCTCTCATACACACACACACACACGTACGCACGCATCTTTATCCATTCATTTATCAGTGGACGCTTGGGCTGTTTCTATTAAAGTGGTTATTGTAAATGCTACTGTAAACATAGGGATACATACATCCTTTCAAATTAGTATTTTTGTATTCTTTTGCTAAATACCCAGTAGTGTGATTACTGGATCATAGGATACTCCTATGTTAAAGTTTTTGAGGACCCTCCATACTGTCTTCCACAGTGGCTGCTTCAGTTCACATTTCCACCAAGAGTGCAAGAGAGTTCCGTTTTCTCTGCATCCTCACCAACACTTGTTGCTTGTGTTTTCAGGTTTAACCATTCTGACAGTTATGAGGTGCTGTCTCATTGTGATTTTTGATTCGCATTTCCCTGATGATGGGTGATGTTGAACATCTTTTCATGTCAGTTGGTCGTCTCTATGTAGCCTTGAGAGAAATGCCTATTCATGCCTTCTGCCCATTTTTCAATTGGATTATTTCTTTGGTGTTGAGTTGTATTAAGTTCTTTATATATTTTAGACACTAACCCTTTACTGGATACATCACTAGCATATATCTTCTTCCATTCAGTAGGTTGTCTTTTAGTTTCATTGGTTGTTTCCTTCACTGTACAGAAGCTTTTAATGTTGAAGTTCCAGTAATTTAGTTTTTGCTTTTGTTTCCTTTGCCTCAAGAGACCTATCTAGAAAAATGTTATGGCTGATGTCAGAGATCTTACCGCCTGGGCTCTTTTCCAGGGTTTTTATCATTACAGATGTCACATTTAGGTCTTGAATCCATCTTGAGTTTATTTTTGTGTATGGTGAAACAAAGTCATCCAGTTTCATTCTTTTACATGTAGCTGTCCAGTTTTCCAGCAGTATGTGTTGAAAAGACTAGACTGTCTCTTTCCCATTGCATATTCTTGCCTCCGTTGTCAAAGATTAACCATATGATCATGTGTTTGTTTGTGGGCTTTCTATTCTGTTTTATTGATCTGTATGTCTGTTTTTGTGCCACTACCATACTGTTTTGTTTACTACGGCTTTGTAGTATAACTTAAATTGTGATGCCTCCAGCTTTTTCAAGGTTGCTTTGGCGATTTGGGATCTCGTGGTTCAATACAAATTTTAGGACTATTCTAGTTCTGTGAAAAATGCTGTTGGTATTTTGATAGGGACTGAATAAATCTGTAGATTGCTTTGGGTATGTGGACATTTTAGTATTCTTCCAATCTATAAGCATGGAATATCTTTCCATTTGTCTGTGTCCTCTTTAATTTCTTTCATTAGTATTTTTTTAGTTTTCAGAGTACTGGTCTTTCACCTCTCTAAGTTTATTCCTAAGTATTTTGTTTGGCGCAGTTGTCAGTAGGATTGTTAATGTTTCTTTCCTGTTGCTTCATTATTAGTGTACAGAAATGTAATGGATTTTTGCACATTGATTTTTGTATTCTGCAACTTTACTGAATTCATTTATCAGTTCTAGTTTTTTGGTGGAGTCTTTAGGGTTTTCTATATGGAGTATTGTCATCTGCAAATATCGTGTTTTAATTCTTCCTTTCCAGTTTGGATGTCTTTTATTTCTTTATGTTGTCTAATTGCTGTGGCTGGGACTCCCAGTACCATGTTAAATAAAAGGTGAAAGTGGGCATCCTTGTCTTGTTCCTGACCTTAGGGGAAAGCTGTTTTCCCCCCATTGAGTATGATGTTAGCTGTGGGTTTTTCATAAAAGGCCTTTATTATGTTGAGGTGTTTTCCCTCTAAACCTACTTTCTTGAGGATTTTTAAAATTATGAATGGGTATTGTACTTTGTCAAATGCTCTTTCTATACCTATTAAAATGCTTTTATTTCACTGATGTGCTATATCCCATTGATTTGTGAGATACCGAACCACCCTTGTGTTCCAGGAATAAATCTCACTTGATCAGAGTTAGTGACTTTTTTTTTTTA
>NC_048222.1:15442066-15479627 GCF_002007445.2 Ailuropoda melanoleuca | reverse complement strand
TCTGAAAATATCTGTTAAGTCCATCTGGTCCAGTGTGTCATTCAAAGCCACTATTTTCTTGTTGATTTTTCTGTCCATTGATGTAAGTGGAGTGTTAAGTCCCCCGCTATTGTATTACTATTGATTACTTCTCTTATGTTTGTTATTAACTGATTTATGTATTTGGGTGCTTCCATGTTGGGTGTATAAATATTTACAATTGTTATATTGTTGAATAGTTCCTTTTATGATTATACAGTGTCCTTCTTGGTTTCTTATTAGCCTTTGCTTTAAAGCTAATTTTTTCCTATAGAAGTATTGCCAGCCGAACTTTTTACATCCATTTGCATGATAAATGTTTCTCCATCCCCTCACTTTCAATCTGCAGGTGTCTTTAGGACTGAAATGAGTGTCTTGTTGGCAGCATATAAATGGGTCTTGTTTTTTTCATTTGGTTTTTTTAATCCATCCCATCACCCTATGTCTTTACATTGAAGTGTCTAGTTCATTTTTATTCAAAGTAATTATTGATAAGTATGTATTTATTGCCATTTTGTTACTTGTTGTAGTGGTTTTTATGGTTTTTCTGTGTTCCTTTCTTGCTCTCTTCTCACAATTAGTTTTCTTTAGTGATATGTCAAAACTAGAAAGGAATTCAAGTGTATCTATTACTAGGTTTTGATTTGTGGTTTCCATTAGGTTTGTATAGAACATCTTCTGCATACAATGGTCTATTTTAAGTTAATAGTTGCTTAAGTTTGAACCCATTCTTTATTCCTCTCTTCCCACCCCTGCTTTGTTTTAGATATATTGTTTCCTATTTTGCATCCTTTTATTTTGTGAGCCCCATGACTGATTTTTTTTTTTTTTTTACAGGCATACTTACTGCTTTTGTGCTTCCTTCTTTTATTATTCTTACTTGTGGTCTTTCTTTCTACTCAGAGTCCCCTTTTTCATTTCTTGTAGGGATGGTTTAGTGGTCATGATAGTTGGGAAACTCTCTCTTATTCTGAAAGATAGCCTGGCTGAATAGAGTACCATTGGCTGCAAATTTTTTCCTTTCAGCACTTTGAATATATCCTGCCACTCTCTTCTAGCCTAAAAAGTTTCTGCTAAAAGAGCAGCTTAAAACCTTATGTTTTAAACATATATGTAACTATTTTGCTGCTCTTAAAATTCTCCTTATCACAACATCTTGCCATTTTAATTACTATATGTCTTGGTGTGGACTTCCTTGGGTTGATTTTGTTGGGAGTGCTCTGTGCCTCCTGGATCTGAATGTTTCCTTACCCAGATTAGGGAAATTTTTAGCTATTTCTTCAAATAGAATTTTTAGCTATTTCTTCAAATAGAATTTTTAGCTATTTCTTCAAATAGAATTTTCTGCCCCCTTTTCTCTCTTCTAGCAGATTTTACTATTGTGTGTGAACAAACTGGCTCTATAATTGAATTTACTACCTTAATTATATGATTACTTTTACTGTGAATTTTTTTCCTCTTATAATTTTCTTCAATTTTCTTTTTGCCATTTTTAGTATTTATGTGTCTTGATGTAGATTTCCTTGGGTTCGTATTGTTAGGATTTGTTTCCTCAATCTGGATGTCTGTTTTCTTCTTCAGTTTAGGGAAGTTTTCACTTATTTCTTCAAATAAGTTTTCTGACCCTTTCTTCTCTTCTAGGATCCCTACAATGTGAATGTTACTATGCTTGATGATGTTGCTGAGTTCCCTTAACCTATTGTTATTTTCATTTTTTGCCATTCTGCTTGATTCTTTTCCATTACCCTGTCCTCCAGATCAGTGAGCTGTTCTTTTGTCTCCTCTAACATGCTATTGATTCCCTCTAGTTTTTTGTTTTATTTGTTCTTGTTACTGAATTCTTCAACTGATTGTTTTATATTTTCTATCTTTGTTGTTCTCACTCTCATCCACTCTTAAGTCCAGTGAGTATTTCTATAACCATTACTTTCAATTCTCTATCATATCGCTTATCTCAATTTCTTTTAGCTCCTGTGCTGTGATTTTTTTTTTTTTTTTGTCCTGTTCTTTCATTTGGGACATATTCCTGTTTCCTCATCTTGTTTTTTCTATGTGTTAGGGAGGACAGCTATGTCTCCTAGTCTTGAAAGTAGTTGCCTTGTATAGAAGTTCAGTGGTTCCCTGTAGTGCCATGCCCTCTGGTCATCAGAACCACACAAGCTAGGGGTGTCTCCTCTGTGGGCTGTGTACAGCTTACTGTTGTGTCTAGCTGTGTTTGTTTTCAGCCCAGTCAGCTACAATGACCCACTTTGCCTAGCGTGGGTATGCTGGGGCGGGTTTGGTCCATGCAGCATTTAGAGGCCTGTGTAAGGCCTCTGGGATGTAGGTGGGTAGGGTCAGCAGTCAGGCTAGTTGCCTGCAATTAGCCCCTGTGCACGCATGTATGTGTGTATCAGATGACCAGCCTTTCTCCCTGTGTGACTCAGAGGCTTTCACTGGTGGTGGTTGGGGGGGGGGGCGAGGTTAGCGGTCAGTCTAGGTATCTGCAGTCAGACTCTGTAGCAAGCACACCTAATGGCAGGGCTTTCTCCTATGTGACCAGCTAAAAGCCTTGACTGCTAGAACTGTGAGCAACTGGTGTGCGGGATTATCTCCTCCTCTCTCCAGGGCAGTGGTCGCTTTGGAGTGGTGCTGGTCCCCACACCCATGGTGTGGTGTGGGGTAGGAGCCACTTCATAGGGATAGCTGCTGAGGCATGTGGGTCGGATGGGGCAGGTCTGTAAGGGAGCCCTGGGGGGTGGCGCATGTGGTCCTAGCAAGATCGGAGGAGAGTGTGACTGTGGGCTCCCATAAATGGTCAGTTATGAAAGCTGAGGGAGAGGAAGAGAAATGGTGCCCACCAGCATTACTGTTCTTGGAGAAGTCTCCTAAAGATTCCTGCCCTTCCGCCACATATTCTGAGATTAGTAAATAAATCTCTTCAATGTATGCCCCAGGTACTTTTAAACTGCTGCTTTCGGGCCGTGTCTCAGGCCAGGTTATTTATTACGCTGGTTCTTTGAGGGTGGGAACTCTTTCGTAGAATTCCTCTTCTTTTGAGTTTTTGTGATAAGTCACATGCTTCTTAAATCTTTGTTTCCTGAAGGAAGCACTTTTTTAAAAGTCCCTTTTCTGCTACCTAATGGCAGTGTTCCTCTTTCCCTTTTGTAGGGCTGCATTCTCTTTACTATGTAAATGAAAAGACTGACATCTGATAGCTGCTAACTAAGAGGGTCCATAATGTCTTTAGGATCCTCTGTGGTCCTTCTGGGCTGTGTTGAAATCTTCTCAATTTTTAAACTGGCAGGCAAGTTGTTGGCACAGCTCCTAGCTAAACTTCTGCTTTCCAGAGGTCATCCAGCAGTATCAATCTGGCTTTTCTTGATGGAAGAGGAATCATGTTTATTTCTATTTTCTGGTTTGGGTTCCTACAATTTCACGAGTTCTATGGGGGGTAAATATATGACATGTGCAATTTTGATATATAGATAGGTTCAAATATGATAATCAATGATGCTATGACCTTACCATAAATCTTTGCACTTTTCATAAGTGTGTATGTTGGCATTTTATATCTTAATGTGCATAAATAAAATCATAAATAGTTTAATCATAGAGGATAATCACATACCCCCCTTTTTTTTAACTATGTACGTACCTAAAATAGTTTCTATCCTTATGCTGTTAAATAAAGGCTAATACTTTATTCAACCCTGCTTCTGTTAGCCTAAGACCTTAAAATTTTTCTTAAAAAAATACACAAATCTAAGAACAGAAAACCGTGTGCAGTAGCTACCCTTTGTACAACTGTCCCTCAGTCTGAACAAAAACAAGTAGCTTTACTTGAGATAGAGTACGTGTAACACCGTGTCACACAGTCACACTTTGGGTATGCTGCTGTTTTCCTCAGTGAGGGTCTGTGCGATGCAAGTGTATTTTGTCCCTGTTTTATTGCCCAGATTGTTTTAATTTCCAAAATGTTTACTGCTCTGATGGTTTTTCCAGTCTTTGCCTCTTCCTTTTTCGTGGGAATCATTTACTTATTCTTTTAAGGATCAATTTGATTCTTCTAAAACTATGCTTTCAGGGAAAATCCAGATGTTGGAGTCCTTCATATTTACCTTAGGATTTCTGGTGACAGGAAAGACTGTGAATCATCTGATTCAAAAGGAGGTGAGCTGCAAATAACAGAACTGGTAACAGCTGCTCTAAAGACCTTAGAGAGGGCTGTGCAGGAGGCCTCCATGTTTCTTCCCTGTAAATACTTTCTCCAACTCCAGGCTTTGAAAACTTTGAACACCATTTTGCATACCATGCCTCGGGAGGAGCGAAGACGACTCCCCTTGTTGGAAGGCCCATGTCGTCTTATGTAAGTGACCTGGTACTTGATTATGGGATGATGTAAGGGTGAAACCTCTCAGGATTGTACTGCCTCTGTCTTTGTTCTCCTTGGACGGGATGCCTTCATTGCTTTCTTCAGTAAATGTTTTGTGTACCTACTGTATACAGGCGCTGTGCTAAGCAATGAAGGAGGACTAGGGGAAAAAGCTAGACTTCACTAAGTTCTTCTTTTTTGCTAATATGTTAAGTTTGTGAGCTGAGCTGCTTTCTTGGGCTATAAGTTATTTTTCCCCTGTGAATGTGAATTAAATTCTCATGGGAGAACATTAAGACTATAGACTCTGGAGCCAGACTGCTGGGCTTCAAATCCTGGTTTTGCCACCTCACATTGCTCACCTATCAAATGGAGCTAACCATAATCCCCGATTGATAGTTATTATACAGGTTGAATCAAGCAACCCATTGAAAGTGATGAGCATGTTACCTAGTAGCAAATGCTCAAAGGCTACCAACTTTTAGCTGTGGCACTGGAATTTGTATAACTTACCAACAATGGGGGAAAAAAATCAGTGGATTTTTTTTTTTTGATGACCTAGTTATAATCATGTGGTTCTTGGAATGTTGGAAATTTAGAGGTAAGATTGTAGTGTGTGGCCAAGGAAAGAGCAAAACCAGCACCCTATTCTAAAGTTTGAACCTAAATGTGTTATGTTACTGTGTTAACAACTAACCAGCATCATGGACATATTGTGGGATGTCATCATTCATGTGACATGCAGCCATGACTGAGAGGAAGGGCAACCAAGTTCGTCATATTGTAGGCCTGAATGAAGTGATGGTGAGCATGGAGCTCACTGCTCTCCTGTTTGTTCATTTAACTAGTGTTTGCAGGATGCAGTTTTTCTACTGAATATTTCCTAAAAAATATGTGACTAGATTAATCATCACTCTTAATGTTATATTTAGAATTGGCAAACACCTGACCTGATTGTTTCTCGTAAGTTTTCAAACTAATCCTCTGGGCCTGCCTGATTTTGTGTCCTAGAAAGTCCGGAATGTTCTGGACTTCAGGTTAGACATAAAATCTGCAAGCACAAAGCAGTGGTACTATTTTAAAGCTTCTTTTTAATAGTAACAAATTGATCTGTGAGAAACTGCACTACAAGATTTCTTGGCCAACCTAATCTTTAAAATGGGAGTTATTTCGACATTAAAAGACCAAGATCATACTGGTTAGCATTTAATTGAAATTGTTAAATGAATATATAATATGGGAGTCTGTTGTTAGATGTAATAGGGTTAAATTATTACACGATAAATGATAAATTCATTTTTTAAAAGCAGTTCAAGAGCTCACTGGGAAGACTCACAGCCCTACTGTAGCATTTCTTCCAGGTGTCAACTATGTTTTGAAAAAGATTATACAAAAAATATATTCACACAAGTTGGCGAGGTGACTATAAAATTGTAGAATCTTAACATTCGATAATCTTCAGACATCCTCTAATTGAATTCACTTTACAGAAGGAGAAATAGAACCCCTGAATGTATAATAACTCTAGCTTCTTTTAAAAAGTGCATTTAAGTCATTAACATCTAATTTTTCCATAAAGATGTATTCTTGACATTTAAGAAATTCTTTTTTTAAAAAAATATTTTATTTATTTATTTATTCGACAGAGATAGAGACAGCCAGCGAGAGAGGGAACACAAGCAGAGGGAGTGAGAGAGGAAGAAGCAGGCTCATAGCAGAAGACCCTGAAGTGGGGCTCGATCCCAGAACTCCAGGATAATGCCCTGAGCTGAAGGCAGACACTTAACTGCTGTGCCACCCAGGCGCCCCAACATTTAAGAAATTCTGATGCTAAGAGACAGAAAAATAAACAAAAATAAAAATTAAAAAAAAGTGTATCAAAGTTAAGTGTCTTCCCCCCAGTGTGGCTAAGAGATCTGATAGTCATAAGAATTATATGTGTTCCTTTTTTATTGATTTATAAAATAATGGTCTAAGAACATAATTATAAAATTCCAAAAATATACTAAAAGACCTACAATACCAATCTTTCTCTTAGCCCTGAAATAAATGGTTCATTTCATCAAAAAAAAAAATTCTGATGCTGAATTTGAAATAATCTCAAAAATACACACCTTGGTGGGGGGTGCCTAGGTGGCTCAGTCCGTTAAGCATCTGCCTTTGGCTCAGGTCATGATCTCAGGGTCCTGCGATCGTGCCCTGTGTTGCGCTCCATGTTCAGGGGGGAGGCTGCTGCTTCCTCTCCCTCTGCCCCTCCCCTCTGTTCGTGCATGTGCTCTCTTATAAATCTTTTTAAAAAATCTTTTAAAAAAATATATCTTGGTTTTAAATTTTAATGCCAATATAGTAAAGTTTTATGTACACTTCAGTAAAATGTAATTTATCTAAATGTTTCAGGAAAGACCTTGCAAGGACAATCTTGACTGTGGGTGGTAAGAAGTATTTAGAATTTTAAATATTTGAGTATTACATATTAGACACTTGGGGGTTTTGTGAGCATCTTAGAACTATGGGTAAAAATTATGGTCAAATAGGAATAGCACTGCATTTTTAATTTATTATAAAAAGTTTCGCATGCTGAAAGCCATAAAGAATAATTAATGAATAGTCATCTCCTCACCAACTAGCCTAGTCAAATCTTATTTTGGCACATTTACTTTTTTTTTTTTTCCCTTAAGTAATACAAACCAGTTAGATATAAAGCCCCCTGTGTACATGTCCCTGATCCCACTCTCCTCTACTTTGGTAGTGGTGATCCTTGCCTTGGATTTGTTTTTCATTCAAAAGTATGTTTTCCGACTTTTAGTCTATTCATAAACGACGTAAATTATTTTTTTCCTAGTTTCTATTTAAATTCTAGTTAACATATAGTGTAATATTGGTTTCAGGAGTAGAAGTTAGTGATTCATCACTTCATACATTGTTTTGCAAAGTTTAAAAGCATTCTATAAATGTCCTCCTGTTGTACGTATCCAGCTGCAACTTTGCTTTTTACCCTTAAAATTATTTGAATTTTAAACACGTTATATGTAATTTTTATCAGTTGTGAAATATCACAATTTATGTTGATTCTATTTTGTAGTATAAATATTTTTAAGCATGTTTGAGTTGCTTTTGACGAGTGTTTTAATAAAAAATGTAAAATGCAGAAGTATGTTTTAATTGTTATATGCTAGTCTATTTAGATTTTCTGCTAATGTTTCTTAAATATTTAAGTAATAATGCTCTAGGATACATCTTACTGCTTATAACCGTAATGTACAATGCTAGTCTTCTAAGATGGAATTTCTTAGAACAAGTGCTAATCTGTAGGACTCCCTTTTTTCCCCTCTTCTGCTTTATGCCCTACCCAGAATGATCTACCTACCATGTTTTCAATCTCTAGATTATGACCAGCAGGTTGCTCTTTCTGAAGCATTGTGTAGACTGACCTTGAAAAAATCAAGGGTTGAGCTTGTCCATGAGTGGTTTGAAGATAATGTCATTGCAGAAGCTTTCAAAGAAATTAAGGATCGAGAATTTGAGACGGTGAGATTCCTGGTCATCAAAAGTCCATTTAACTAATACATATTAAACAACTTCAGTGTTTCCCTCAACATTGGGTTCAGGGGAGGAATTTTTCTTAAACTAAGAAGTGATTGAGTGAATAAGTAGCTGTTCTTAAGCTTCCTGTTTCCCATTTATGTGAAATGATCTGAGGACTGTATGAACAGAATAACTGTGAGCCAAACATGGGCATACAGATAACACTTTTTAGGTAATTTGGACCAGAGACAGAACGATGTGAATATGATGGATGATGGATCCAGTGCAAGAAAATGTCATGGAGGGGGGGAGAGCTGAAAGAAAAAATGTGCATTTCAGCCTTGTACAGAGAAGCTGGGGCAATTGAGGGGAGGCTGAAATTGGCATGGGGTGCTCTAGTTGCATAGGAGTATTATGGGTAATTGTGTTTTGAGCCTCTCTATTTTACGAATAATTATTTCCAGTGTTTTCCATGCAATCTGGGCTCATGGTAATTGTATCCCCAAATAGCACAAAAATAGCTTATAGTCTTGGTTCATTCTCACCTTTATCCTAAAATAGCTAAAATGTTTTTCCTCTTCTTTCTAAAAGTTCTTAAAATGAGGCTTAGGCCCTTAGGAAAAAGTAAAATTCTTAAAACCATGCTCATGTTGAACCAAGCCTTTCTGGTCAAAACTTCTCTGCAATTAGAATTTTATTAAATCTGAAATTTTAAATATACTAAAATCATTGAGCCTACTGCCACATAGGTGGTAGTTGTTAAGCCAACTAATCAAATTAGTATTGAAGTTGATCTCAATGGAAAGACCATAGGCCTCAGGTTTGAGTACCACCTCCCTGGCCTACGTGACGTATGCATTTTGGTAAGGTAGTTGCTTTACGAAGCCTACTGTCATTATCTGTGAAATGGTAATAAAACCCATCTTAAAGTTGTGAGAACTGAGTGAGAGAAACCAAAGTGCCTGGGATGTTGCAGACTCAGCGGTTTGTTCCCTTTTTCCTCCACGTCATTCCCTCACGGGAAGGGAAATTTCATGAAAATAGGTCAAAAGTAACATTTCTCAAATCATTTCCCCACAGAGCCATTGTCTTCTTAATGGAACTAATTTTAGGTCAAGGCTTACATTACTGCTGTCTGTTTAGTGCTGCATAAAGATGCAGGGTGTAAGGCTGGACTATAGTAGCCAGTCCTCCCCAAGAAAAGGGACAAAAGCCTGGGTTGGTGTCTGTTCAGCTTTAGTATTTTGGAGGCAACAAATTGATCTTACTTGCTTCTCGTCAGGAGAACTCTCTAAAAATAATCCTTATTCTCTGAACCTGTATGAGGAGAGAGAAACCAGGAGGGAATGGGATAGAGAACTCCTCATAAGGAAAAGTGGCAGTGGATAATGCATCCAGAATAAACCCAAAATTGATAAGTTTACAGGTTTGTGGTTGGCTCATTCTGGGCAATGTTAGCGAGGTGGATGCCCAGTGGGTTAGCGAAACTATAATCTAGGTCACTAGTTAAATGTATACGGTGAAATGTAACTGTGCACATAACCTTTGGAGACTTAAAGCATTCCTTGCTGAAAATCTCCTGGCTGGGGTTTCCTTCTAGAATTTGGGTCTGAAGCTTCCTCTTTCTAACACAAAGTATTGTTTTAATTAACCTGTAACAATGAATCTTGGTGGAACCTTGTGATGTTACCGGATCCTGGGAACTTAAAAGCAAACACTAGCTTCTATATGTGGTAAAAATATTTAAAACTTTTTTCCTTGAAGTTTGCATTATTTCTTTGAAGGATTGTAGACGGTTTCTCAATCACCTAAACAACAGACTTGGTGATGAAAGAAGGTAAGTATGTCTCTGGGTGTCATTTTATTAACTAGTCTTATTTTGAAAATATTAGAAATCTAGGATCTGTTTTTATTTCAGGAGAGAAGAGAAGATACATAGCTTATTGATCACTAGTAGATTATCCACTGAATAGAAACATCAGGAGATTAGATCCGTTCTCCACAGTGATTCACTTGTATGTGTTTAAAAATGATCTATCATTTTTTTTAAGCATATTTACTCATGACTTGGAATATTTTTGACATGTTCCCTGGGAGATTTTATGAAGTGATTTTCTGAAGATTTGAAGTCAGTGGAGATAGTTTTATTACGAAGTTCTTGGTGAGAATTTGCTAAATTCACTCCTTTCATTGGAATCTTGCCCAGCAACTAGGCAGGGAGATAGTACCAGTAAGCCTGGCTTGTAGACCAGTAAGCCTGGCTTGTACTCTTGCCAGATGGAGATGGAAAATCTACCCAGAGTAGTATCCATTTGCAGGTTTAAGGCCATCTTCCATGCTTCGTGCGAAGAGATTTAATCGCGTACCCTAGATAAAAATGCTAATTGTTAGAGAACATCTGTATGTTGTGTTTGGGATCCAGCCGTATTTATATTTTTTACATTGTGAAGTGTTTTGCAGGGTCTATTCATTTCCGTGTATTGCTGCTTTTGCTGATGGGCATGAGGTATGTTCCTCTCTGGGGGCTGTGAAAGTGGTATATATGGGTCTCAGAGACCCATAGTTAGGTATACATAAATAGGCCAAACTGCTCTCCCTATGAAAAGGGGCTTTTTAGAAAAGGAAGCTTACTTCTTTTAGAGGCCTCAATTCTGAAGCCTTTCTTCGGCTGTCTTCTCTCCTACCATAACTGGGATGCATTACTAATAAGTTTAAGGGTCCTACTGTTAATACCAGATACAGGAATTTTAGGGTTGATACTGTGTTCATGAGATCTATAACAGGAATCTGGCATTATTTTGCCCTATTAATGGGTACCATTATTCATGCCTGTATTGTAAGGAAAGGGGCAATTCTCTTCTTTCCATCCATTTGATGCTTCCCACTTTACCCACAGAAATTGGGGGCCCTCTTTTTGCTAGATACTTCTACCTTGTACTCTATAGTCTCAGGGTGAGCAGTTTCTTTTTACCACCACCTTTGGTTTCTGAAGGAACAAGGTTAACCTACAACATCTCCATGGGGGATAAATTCTTCAAAGGCCTCTGAACCTTGATTCAGCTGAGGTTTCCTGGACCTTGTCTTCAAAATGTCCTAATCAACCATTTCTTTGCTTTGGGTTTAGAGGCTGTTTCTTGGCCTCTGTGAGCTGAGCCTTTAACTCCTGACTATACCACAAGTTTCTTCTCCCTAGAACGGATTTGAGTAGCCTGATTGACTTCTATATCTCTATTCTTTTTTTTCTTTTGGTTATCTGAAGGTTCCAGTATCTGCTTGGTGGTGGATGTTTTGTTTTTTTGTTTGTTTGTGTGGTTTTTGTGTGTGTGTGTGTGTGTGTGTGTGTATTTCTTGGACTTTTAAATTTCCATCAGCTTCAATCAGCGCCCTCAAACTGGCTTCCAGTAACATACATTATAGGTTAAAACCTTCATTCAACAGCTATCTAGCTGTAAAAAAAAGTAGGCACAAATGATAGAAAGATGTCCAAGAAATGCCATTTTCAGAAAAACAAATGGTCTATTTTTTTTTTCATTCTTAAGGTATAAAAACTATTCATATACTTTCTTGTATGTTTAGAAAACATCTGGGAGGATACAAACACATTGTTAATGTCTCTGGAAAGGTAGCTCTGGGAAGCTGAAGACCAGAGAAGGAGAGATTTACTGTCTCTATGAACAGAATACCTTTTGAAGCTTTTTTTTTATTATAAGCACATAGTTATTTTACAGTCAATTAAAATGAAAGTAACTTAATCTTCAAGTCTTACTATATCCATTGGAGTAGAGCTAAGGTAGATGGCAAATAATCACTTATATTTGATAATACCTCCATCTCTTGAAGTTTCCATCCCTATGCAGTATGGATTGTTTCTGCTTCAACATAGGACTATTTTCTCATTAATGCTCTCTGGGGGGGGGGGGGAGAAAGTTTATGGGGATAGAGNGGGTAGAAAGTTTATGTGGATAGAGTCCTCTGACACATTTAAACATTTTTTTTTAATGTTAAGCTAAGGATAGTGGCTGTGTGTGTGCGTGTGTGTGTGTGTTTTCTTCCAGAAATACCTTAGTTATATAAAGTTGAGTCCTTCCTCCTGTTTTGCAGAAGTAAGGCAATAAAGACATCCTCTAATATTAGAGTAGTGTTTTCCCAAGAAAAGCAGAAGCTGTTTTTAGTGGAATAATTTCCCTTTGAACCTTTAACAGGGTATGTGTACAGTTCATCCCAAAATTATATCTTACAGATGAGAAAACCAGAAGATGAAAAACTAGAGAAATTTTGGATTGACTTTAACCTCGGAAGTCGGAGTGTAACTTTTTATATAGACAATACTAAGGTAACTGTGTTTGATTCCTACTTAAACCTAAGTCTTAGAGATTGCTCTTATGCAAGTATGTTATGTGCTCATGAATGTAACTTGTTTTTTTCTAAGAGTGCGCTGTGGGACTCAGTAAGGCTTTTGAAGGACGCAGTGATTAATTTCAACATAAGAGGTAAGATGATCATTCTAAACTACCCCACATTTAGTTCTGATGCTAGAGCAGATTTTGAGGTAGGAGGGAGATGGAATAGTGTGGTGGAACACTGCTCAGGACCAGGATGCAGGGGCACAAGGTTGGGGACTCCTTCACTTTGTGACTTTAGGATTCAATTACTTGCCTGGTTTCTTCTTCTTTCTTTCTTTCTTTCCTTCTTTCATTGTAAAAATAGTTATAGTGACTTAAACTTTAAAACAGTCAATCAGCATATGAACCAGCAATTTCACTTCTAGATAGCAGATTGAAGAGAGAGTAGCATACCAATGTTCATTGCAATATTATTCACAATAGCCAAGAGGCAGAAGTGACACAAATGTCCATCTACGGGTGAATAAAGAAAAGNCAAACTTTAAAACAGTCAATCAGCATATGAACCAGCAATTTCACTTCTAGATAGCAGACTTGAAGAGAGAGTAGCATACCAATGTTCGTTGCAATATTATTCACAATAGCCAAGAGGCAGAAGTGACACAAATGTCCATCTACGGGTGAATAAAGAAAAGTGGTATATATGTGTGATGGAATACTATTCAGCTTTAAAAGGGGACGAAAGTCTGACGCATGCTACAACATGTCTAAACCTTCGGGATATTATGCTAAGTGAATAGGGTAATCAAAACAAATATCATAGGATTCCACTTATGAAGTATCTCTCAAAGTGATAGAGACAGGGACTAGAGTAGTGGTTATCAAGGGCTCTGGAGAAGAGGAAATGGGAAGCTGCTGTTTAATGGGTAGAGTTTTAGATTTGCAAGATAAAGTTCCAGAAATCTGTTATACAACTATATGAATATACTTAATGCTACTGAACTATATATTTAAAAATGGTTCACATGGGAAATGTTTTATGCCGTAACTCAAAAATTGGGAGTAGGGAGGCAGATACTTATAACCAGAACGGGAAAGAATCTCAAGCCGACTCCATGCTGAGCATGGAGCATGACATGGGGCTCAGTATCACCACTGTGAAATCATGACCTGAGCTGAAACCAAGAGTCGGGTGATGCTTAACCCACTGAGCCTTCCCCGAGTTGTTTTTCTGCCTTCTCTCCAGAAGCAGTTAGTGCCCTCTGGGCTCTATCCCAGCCATGCCCAGTGACCTTTAAAACTCCAGACTTTAAGCCCTGCTGGTTGACAGCCATCAGAAAATTCAGCCCTTCTCATTTCCAAGCCAATGGCTTTGGGGAAATGTACTCCTTGTGTGCTCCCCTGTGTACTTTCTCTCTCGCCCTTCATTGAGACCATGGCTCCCTCCCCACCACAATACCAGGGATCCATACTTCCTACCTTCTTCAATGTGACCTCTTCTCTTGCTTTGGTTGTGGAATTTGTTCTGCCCCCTCCTCAAGCTGATTTTTGGGGTATTTAGGATGATTCGATAGTTACCTAGTCATGTTTGTAGGATGAGATAAGCCTAAGGTCGTCCTATTCCACCACCATTTTTTCTCAACAATGTGCATTCATAACATCATTCCTCCGATCCTGGAGGGAAGTACCCAGTGCACCTCCAGGGGCCACACAAGGAGGTCAAGGCAGAGTGCAGACAGAGCAAGTCTTTGTTTTAAAGTCTATTTTGATAGAAGTATTTCTACCCCAGCTTTCTTTTCACATCCATTTGCATGACAAATGCTTTTCCATCCCTTCACTTTTAATCTGCATGCATCTTTAGGTCTGAGATGAGTTTCTTGTAGGCAGCATATAGATGTGTCTTGCTTTTCTTTCTTTTTTTCTTTTTTTTATCCATTCAGTAGCCCTCTTTTGATTGGAGTGTTTAGTCCATTTACATTGAAAGAATTACTGATGGGTATGTATTTATCGCCATTTTGTTACTATTTTATGGTTGTTTATGTAGTTCTTCTGTGTTCCCTTCTCTTGCTCTTTTCTCTCAGTTTGCTGGTTCTTTGGAGTCATATGCTTGGATTCCTTTCTCTTTATTTTTTTTTTAAATAAATCTGTTATTGGTTTTTGATTTGTGGTTACCATGAGGTTTATAAACTTATACAAATAGTAATCTCTACTAAGATGATAGTCACTTACGTTTAAGTCCATTCTTTACTCCTCTACCCCTCATGTTTTAGGTATATGGTATCATACTTAACATCCTTTTATTTTGTGAATCCCTTGACTTATTTTTATAGATATGCTTAATTTTACTGCTTTTGTTTTGCACTTTTCTTACTCATACTTATGGTCTTTCCTTTCCACTCGGTGTCTTTAACATTTCTTGTAGGGCTGGTTTAGTTGTCATGAATTCTTTTCACTTTTGTTTCTGGGAAATTCTTTGTCTCTCATTCTATTCTGAATGATAGTCTTGCTGGATAGTGTTCTTGGTTACAAGATTTTTCTTTTAGCACTTTGAATATATCACGCCACTCCCACTGGCTTGCAAAGTTTCTGCTAAAAAATCAGCTGATAGCCTCATGGGGTTTCCTTTGAATGTAACTTTTCTCTTGCTGCTTATTTTTTTAAAGATTTTTATTCGACAGAGCACACACAGAAGCAGGGAGAGAGACAGAGGGAGAGGGAGAAGCAGGCTCCTGGCTGAGCAGGGAGCCCAGTGCTGGGCTCGATCCCAGGACCCTGGGATGACCACCTGAGCCGAAGGTAGATGCTTAACCAACTGAGCCAAACCAGGCACCCCTCTCTTGCTGCTTTTAAAATTCTCTTTATCACTACTTTTTGCCATTTTAATTATGTATCTTGCTGTAGACCTCCTTGGGTTGATTTTGTTGGTGGTTCTATGCCTCTTTGATCTGGATATCTGTTTCCTTCCCCAGATCAGGGAAATTTTCAGCTGTTATTTCTTCAGATAGATTTTCTGTCTCCTTTTCTCACTCTTCTCCTTCTGGGATTCTTATAATGTGAATGTTACACTTGGTGGTGTTGCTGACTTTCCTTATGTCTATTTTCATTATTTTTCTCTCTTCTGTTCAGCTTGATTGCTTTCCATTACTCTGTCCTCCAGGTCACTGATATATTCTTCTTTTAGTCTACTCTTTATTCCCTCTAGTATACTTTTAATTTCAGTTATTGAGGTCTTCATCTCTGATTGGTTCTCTTTTGTCTTTTTGTTGATGGTCTCACTGAGTTTTTCCACTCTTTTCTCAAATCCAGGGAGTATCTTTGTGACCATTACTTTAAATTTTCTATCAGGAATATTATCTATTTCATTTAGCTTTTGCTGTAATTTTATTCTTTCATATGAGACATAGTCCTCTGCTTGTTTTGTCTAACTCTGTGTTTCTATGTGTTGGGAAAGTCAGCTATGTCTCCTGCTCTTGGAAGTAGTGGCCTTATGAAGAAGAGGCCCTGTAGTGCCCCATCCCCTGGTCATTAGAATCTGACACTTCATGAGTATCCCCCTTATTTGTTGCATGTGTCCTATAGTTGTGGATAAGCCACATTTGCCTTCAGTCCAGTTGTCTGCTATGGCTCTCTTTGCCTGTTGTGGCAGGGTTTGGTCCCTGTGTTTTTAGTGGGCATATCTGGGGCCACATTGAGCTTGAGTTGAGTCAGACCCAGGGGTTTGTGAAATGGCATAGTACCAATGTGCAGGGCATTTTCCCTGTATTGTACCCTGAGAAGCTTTCATTGTTTGGAGGGGGCTGTGGTCAGACTAGATGTCTGCCCCCTTCCCTCACTCCCCACAGTGGGACTGGTACATGGGGTACACTTTCCCTCTCTAGAGCAGGAGTCACTTGGAAGTTCTGGTGGCTCTTGAGGCTGCTTGCACACTGCCAGGCTTGTGATCTCTGTTCAGATGAGCTCCAGCCAAGGGCATATTGGAGTGAGCAGATCCTCAGGAAAACACAGGGGTGGGATGTGTGGTGCCATTGAGTCCGACACACGTTAAAAATTCTATGGTAGGGGTGCCTGGGTGGCTCAGTCGTTAAGCATCTGCCTTCAGCTTGGGTCATGATCCCAGGGTCCTGGGATCGAGCCCTGCATTGGGCTCTCTGCTCCACTGGGAGCCTGCTTCTTCCACTCCCACTCCCCCTGCTTATGTTCCCTCTGTCGCTGGCTGGCTGTCTCTCTGTCAAATAAAAAAAAAAATTCTATAGTAGCTCATTAAAAAGGTAAAAAGTAGATTGATTTTGACATATTGTATTTCACCCAATATATCCTAAATATTGACATTTTAACATGCAATCACTATAAAAACCTGAGATCTTCTGCCTGCCGTGTGTGTGTGTGTGTGTGTGTGTGTGTGTGTGTGTGTGTGAGATGTCCTCACAAAGTGGTGATGTGTTTTATGCTCATAGCACATGTCAGTTTGCACTGGCCATGTTTCAGGTGTTTAGGGGCCGCAGATCCAGACCCATGTGTCTCAATCTTCTTCTCTTCATTCTCCTCATCTTTGATCCTTAGTTTTGCCTGTTCTTTCAGGCAGTTTTCTCTTTTCTCTCCTGCTGCTTGTGACTCAGCTTGTAGTTACTATGGCTTATTGTTGACCTCCTCATGAATTTTGGTCTAAGCTGCTTTCGGAAACCAATTACTATTTGTCAGAGAGCTGATGTCCTGGTAGGAGGCCCTCAAGGAGACTGTTATCTGAGACACAGGTGCCTCTAGGCACACAGGAGCCTCCTCTTCAAGTGGGGTTTATTGAGATGGAGGATTATTCAATTTTTGTATATGGTGGGATAATTTTTATTTTGAACTTTTAAAAGTAAGTGATACCAGCGAATGAGAATGAATGTTTAGTATATTGGAGAGTAAACTATGTGTGTCAGGTGAAAGCTTTGTATTCAAAAAATGCTCCTTACAAATCAGATGAATTCTATAGAAGTCCAAACCATCTCCTTTGCTTTGCTGCTAAGGTGAGTTACTTCCTATCTTTGCAAGATCAGCTACATAATCATATTGTGTATATTTGCCTGTATAAACACAGGCACAAATGTGCATCTAACAAAGATAACGTCAAAGTAACTTTAATATAATTCCTTTTCATCTTATTGCAAAAAAAATCTAAACAGTTGACAAATATCCCCGTGCAGTTATTTATAGAATCCTATAATTTTTCAGTATGTTGATATGCATGTGTATACTTCTGTCTTTTGTTAGAAACGGAAAATATGAAGATCCTCATTATTTGCCTGAAGAAGCCTATTAATATTGGCAACAAAGAAGTGTTGAAAATAGAAATCCATTTTGATTTGCAATTCAATATATCACAAGCTTCCATGGAAGCGTTAGGAGAAGACAAACAGGTGGCAGATTTAGTTCTTCTTGATTACTTGAAAATGTTTTAGTATGTTTCCCTGTCTCTAACTTCCTTGTTGGGTTTTGATGTGAACATTTGCTCAAACAGATAGCTTGATCTTCGGAATGTCATGTAAGAAGAATTGAAAAATCTGGGTGCTAATTCTGGTTCTTTTTATATATTATTGCCTTATGTAGGACACAAAGCCTCTTTCTGCCTTCAAATGCTTTATTCCATTTATTGCAAACAGTTAAATTTTCTAGGATAACATCACCACCTCACCACATTCTTCCAGAGTTTTGAGGATACTTGCCTTGGGCTTCTTAGCATTTCCTTCTCTCCCTCTGGCCCTTGAGGACCAAGGGGAAACACTAGACATAGCATCTCTTGGGGAGTTGTTCTGAAGTTCTATCTCCTGGTGTTATGGTGAAATGTTCACCTCTTCTAGACTCCTCTGGCCTCCAGATCTGACTACAGTGTGTCCTATCTATGTCCAAGAGCACAACACCTTTCTTTATCACAGATGGCAGGCAGAGCAAAGATATTTGTGACAAAAAGACCTAAGATACTGTTGTAGTGGCCATTAGAAGGTTGAATTAAGAGGTCAGAGACCTGAGGGAAGAAGCCTAGGGCATATTTCTTTTTGGCATTAAGCTGTTTATGAAGACATGTTATATTCTACAAAGTGCCCTGCAGCAGAGTTTCCGAAGACTCACCCCCTGAAGAGACCATTTCATGGAGGAGCATGAGAAATAGAGTAGAATCAATCACTTAATAAAAAAAAAATACCTCCTATATCATGTTACCTATGAATTGGCCTAACACTGATGCTAGACTGGCTGACGCCCCAAGAGGGAGGGCCTCCAGCTCCTCACCAAGGGGGTTCTTGGCTTTATGGGAGAACAAATAAAAGAGCAAGCCATGTAGAGAAAAGGACAAAGATTTATTAAGTCTTGAAGTAAAGGAACACCTTCACAAAGTAGTAGTCTCTCCTCCCAGATGAGGAAGCAGACCCAGTCCCCTTCCCCCTTGCCTCTAACAAAGGGTTTTTGTGTGTTTGAAATTACCTAACTGTTTAGGGACAGGCTTTTTACTTTGGGTTTATCATTTACACTTGGCAGTAAGATTCACTTCCTCTAATTCATGTTTGCTGTGTTGTGAGCCTCAAGATTTCCTTAACAAAATTAAGAGTTTACTTGTCTTTAAAGGTCATGTGGATTTTTGGCTTCCATTTCAGATGTTACCCGACCAGACAAGAAGCTCCTCAGAACTTTCTGGTAAATCTGAGAAAGAAGACCCTGACATTCCTAGCGACCGTGAAAGAGAGACAGGTATACTGGGAAATAAAACTACTTACTCTGAATTCCCTTTAAAAATAACGATAAACCCTTACTTGAAAGAGGTCACTGCAAGCCTGTGGTGCGTGAGAGTAGTAAATATACCATTATACTACAGAGAACAAAGTTGCTAGTCACCTTGAATCATTTTCCTTCCCCAATAATACATTGTCTTGTGGGTCATTTGGAAATGACAAAAGAGAAAAAAATGATAGTCGTGGCTTGAGGCAGAAGATGGGGGCATGGAAGGGCCTGGCTATCCACAGAGCTGACCCTGCACAGATCTATTAGAGTCATATCCCAAAGCTGTTTCTCAAAGTGCCCGTAGGTTTTGGACTTGGAAGTTTGATGCAGGGTGTAATTACCAGATCTTACCAATAGATGGCAATGTACCTGCAGTGTGAGGTCCCATGAAGAGCAATTGAAGAATGTGTTCACCATGGTGCATGGTTATTGTTACCACTTTTAATGTTCTTTTCTCTGTGCATAGACCAGAAAGAAGAATCCACCAAGCTGGCGGAGTTAATGAGTGCCAGAGATGACCACTGCCTAATAACTCTCCCCTTAAATGACCAGTCTGAGCCTGTTGTGAGTATGGGATCCTGGGTATAAGAGTCTGAACTGTGTCTACCAGGATGCTGACAGGGGGAAGCCACCTCTCCTGGCTTGTGGTGTATTTTTTTCCCCTAACCAACTATTTTTCTCTCTTTTTGACCATCCTCTCCTTTTAGATCTGTCTTGCCTGATGTGTTTATATGTTCTCTTTCACACAACTTGGCTCTCCCATGGAATGTGTGACTTGGCTGGCTTTGCCTCAGGCCCTCACTTGGGATCTGGAGACCAAGATATAGGGAAAAAAAGTCTAATGTTTAGAGTCAGACCTGGTTTTCACTTACTAGATAGAGGAACTTGGGAAAATTAATGTCACTGAGTCTGAGGCTTGTCCTCTATAAAAAGGAGGTAATAGCTGGTTCAAACTGTAGCCCTCTTAGTTACTATATGTTTTGTTTTTAATCATAACCTACTGCTTAGCATATACAAGTATTCAGTCCTCATTGTCTTATATTTGATTACATGGGTATTATACAGAAGTGTAACGATAGTATTTTTGATACTGACAAATCTCCTGAGGGCAGGTTTATCAATTTTTTGGAAGAGCCAACAGTCATTAATCATTAGTCAAAGAGCCTGATATCTTTGTATTTAGTAGAAATGCTTTTCTTTGGATAAAGTAATTCCAAAAGAATTTTAAAGGAGAGACTTCAAAGGCACCGTAATCATTATTTTTTTCTACAGCAAAAAAATATAGCAGATAGTTCACCTGAAAAACTGAAACTGGATGACCCACAACAAGGTCAGCTTTTAAAAAAAATCTATCCTAAGACTTGAGTGGCATACTTAAATGTTTACTTGAGAAGCTTAACAATTTTCATTTTTAATTTTCATGATTGGAAGTCACTTCAAAACATGAATATTCTTCAGATTTACAAGAACCATCAGTAAAAATTCAAGATCCTGAATTAAATGACAAATCTAGGTATGTGATTTTCAAAATTAATAAACCATGTTGATTGCTATTAATGTGACTAGTTAATGTATAAGTCATCCGTCTCTCTCTTTTCTGCAACTGGCCACACCCCACACAAGGAGAGACCATTGTGTGCAGTTTTCTGTGGACTGATTTGAGTAGTGCTGGGATGTTCTCCTGGCCTATAGATCGCTACTGTTATACCCCTCGTGATACGCTTGGTGATGGATTTCTCCCCAGCCATGAAACATGTATCACCTGGCATTAATTTGCTACTTTTCCATGTAGGCCAATGACGAATGGTTCATAGGACAAGTAATTTCTTATAGCTTTATATAGACAATTAGAATAAAATTGTGCATATTTCAAGTATGCCATTTGAGTTTTGACATATGTCTACACCAAGGACCATCACTACAATCGATATAATGAACCTATCCATCATCTCCAAGATGTTCTTGTCCCCTTTGGAATCCTACTCTCTTGCCCCTTCTGTCTCCCTTACCTGCCTCCTGCAATCACTGATCTGCTTCTTGCCATGATAGGTGAGTTTGCAATTTAAAAAATCTGATATAAATGGAATCAAAGAGCATGTACTCTTTTTTTTCTACCAGCTTCTTTCATTCAACATGATTTTGAGATTTATCCATGTTGTGTGTATCAATAATTCATTCTTCTATATTGCCAAGTAATAGTTCCTTCTTGGATGGACCACAGTTTGTTGACCCAGTCACCTGTTGATGGCCATTTGAGGTCCCAGTTTTTTGTTATAAGTAAAGCATTTGGGATCATATATGTAAGCCTTTATATGGATGTCTATTTTCTCTTGAGTAAATACACAGGAGTGGAATGACTGGATCATTGGTGGTGTATGTTAAACTTCTACGAAACAACAACAACCACCCCTGCCAAAATGTTTTCTAAAGTGGTTAAACCATTTAACATTCCCACCAACAGTCTTTGAGAGTTCTAGTTGCTCACATTCTTGCTAATACTTGGTAATGTTAGTCTTTTTCATCTTAGCCATTCCAGTGGAAGTGTAGTGGTCTTTCATTGCGGTTTTGATTTGCATTTCTGTAATGACTAGTGGTGTTGAACATCTTTGCATGTATTTTCGTTCCATCTTTATCTCCTTTTGGGTAATAGATCTTCAAATCTTTCACTATTAAAATAGATTACTTGCTTGAAGTGTTCTTTATATATTCTATATACAAGTCCTTTATTAGATATGTTTTACATACATTTTCTCCCTGTCTGTGGTTTATTTATTTATTTAAAGATTTTATTTATTTATTTGACAGAGATAGAGACAGCCAGCGAGAGAGGGAACACAAGGAGGGGGAGTGGGAGAGGAAGAGGCAGGCTCATAGCGGAGGAGCCTGATGTGGGGCTCGATCCCATAACGCCGGGATCACGCCCTGAGCCGAAGGCAGACGCTTAATTGCTGTGCCACCCAGGCGCCCCTGTGGTTTTTTATTTATGTGTCTTTTTTAAATCTTTCATGCATAGGTATTGACAAGGCCTGCTGTACATAACTAATACAGCTTATTGTTAGACACCTAATAACCTTTACTAAAATCATTCAATTCCATATACTTTATTCAGTCTTCACCATATCCTTAAGGAATGTATTATTTATACCTCCATTTGCTAAAGGAGGAAAGGAGGACAACAGAACTTAACGACGTATCCCTAGAAGGTGTTGGCTTAACATGGCTTTAAAGAGCAAAAGTTCTTAGTTTTTATTAAGCTCAATTGATTTTTTTTTCCCAATTGATTTCTTTTATACTTTATGCTTTTTTTGGTGATTTGCTTAAGAAATCTTAGGCAAACTCATGATCAGTTTCCCTACATTTTTGTTCCCCTACACTTTCTTCTAGGGGTTTTATAGTTTTAGATCTTATTTCAGTTATAAAGCATTTTATGTTAATTCTTAAAATTGTGTGAAGAAAGCATTTTCCCCCTTTTTCTCTCCCTTCCCTCCCTTCACTTTTCTTTCATATGGCTGTCCAATTATTCCAGATCATTTATTGAAACAATTATTTTCCCCCATTGAGTTTTCCTGGAAACTTTAAAGAAATCAATTGACCATATATGTATAGCTCTATTTCTGAACTGTGTACAGGCATGCCTTGGAGATATTGCAAATTCAGTTCCAGATCACCACAATAAAGGGAGTGTTGCAATAAAGCAAGTCAAATGACTTGGCTTCCCAGTGCATATGGAGGTTGAAATGACATTATACTATAGTCGATTATAAGTCTGTACTAAGTATGCAATAGCATCATGTCTGGACACTCACTGTATGTACTTCAAAAATACTTTTATTGCTTAAAAATGCTATCTGAGCTTTCAATGAACAATCTTTTTGCTGATAGTGGCTCTTGCCTCCATGTTGATGCCTGATGACTGGTCAGAGTGGTGGTTGCTGAAGGTGGGGTGACTGGCAATTTCTTCAGATAAGGCAACAATGAAGTTTGCCACACTGACACTTCCTTTCATGAATAATTTCTCTGAAGCATGAGATGCTCTTTAATAGTTTATTCACAGTAAAACTTCTCTCAAAGTTGAAGTCCGTCCTCTCAAATCCTGCTGCTTTAACTAAGTTTATGTAATACTCTAAATCCTTTTTGACCTCTCAAGAATCTTCATAACATCTTCACCATGAGTAAATTCCATCTCAAGAAACCACTCTTTCAAGTTTTATCGCAAGATTCCAGCAGTTCCGTCCCATCTTCAAGCTCCACTTCTAATTCTCTTGCTCTGTCTACCACATCGGCAGTTAGTTCTCCACTAGAATCTTTAACCCTTCAACGTCATCCATGAGCATTGGAANTTCCAGCAGTTCCGTCCCATCTTCAAGCTCCACTTCTAATTCTCTTGCTGTCTACCACATCGGCAGTTAGTTCTCCACTAGAATCTTTAACCCTTCAACGTCATCCATGAGCATTGGAATCCACTTCTTCCACACTCACGTTAATGTTGATATTTTAACCTCTTCCCACGAATCATGAATGTTCTTACTGACATCTAGAATGGCGAATCCTTTCTAGAAGGTTTTCAACGGACTTTTCCCAGATAGGTCAGAGGAATCAATATTCATGGCAGCCTTAGCCTTATCAAATACGTTCTTTTTTTTTTTTTTTTTTTTTAAAGATTTTTTTTTTTTTTTTCTTCAGAAACAAGCCACGGGAAGGGGAAACAAAAGCGGNGAGTGGGAGAGGAAGAAGCAGGATCATAGCAGAGGAGCCTGATGTGGGGCTCGATCCCAGAATGCCGGGATCACGCCCTGAGCTGAAGGCAGACGCTTACCCGCTGTGCCACCCAGGCACCCCTCAAACACATTCTTAAATAAGACTTAAGTGGAAATGACCCCTTGATCCATGGGCTGAAGAATGGATGTCGTTAGCAGGCCTGAAACAACATTCCTCTTGTTGCTCATCTCCACCAGAGCACTTGGGTGACTAGGTACACAGGCAGTGGGCAGTAATATTTTGAAGGGAGTCTTTTCTTCTGAGTGGCAGGTCTCAACGGTGGGCTTAAAATATTCAGTAAACCACATTGTGAACAGATGTGCTGTCATCCAGGCTTCGTTCCATTTACGGAGCACGAGCAGAGTAGATCTAGCATCCTTCTTCAGGGCTCCGGGATTTTGGAATGGCAAATGAGCGTTGTCTTTAAGTTCAAGTCAGCAGCTGTATTACTCCCTAACAGGAGACTCGGCCTCTCTTTTGAACCCAGGCATTGAGGTTTCCTCTCTAGCTATGAAAGTCCTAGATGGCATCTTCTTCTATTTGAAGGCTGTGTGTCTACATTGGAAATCTGTTTAGTGTAGCCACCTCCAATAACTATTTTAACTCGATCTTCTAGATAACTTGCAGCAGCTTCTGCATCAGCACTTGCGACTTTACCTTACACTTTTATATTAGGGAGATGGTTTTTTCCCTTAAATCTCATGAACCAACTTCTGGTCTGTTCCAACTTTTCTCCTGCAGCTTTCTCAGCTCTCTAAGCCATCATGGCTTAAAGGAGAGTTGTGGCTGATTTGGTCTTCTGTCCAAACCACTAAAACTAAAACTGTCCAAACCACTACTGTAGCTCATCTTGAAATGAGGTAGTGTTGGTCTTCAACTCTGTAAGTTGTCTTGACTATACTTAGTCCTTTGCATCTCCATATAAATTTTATTTTGTTTATTTATTTATTTATTTTTTTTAAAGATTTTATTTATTTATTCGACAGAGATAGATACAGCCAGCGAGAGAGGGAACACAAGCAGGNTTTTATTTTTTTATTTATTTTTTTTTAAAGATTGTATTTATTTATTCGACAGAGATAGATACAGCCAGCGAGAGAGGGAACACAAGCAGGGGGAGTGGGAGAGGAAGAAGCAGGCTCATAGCAGAGGAGCCTGATGTGGGGCTCGATCCCATAACGCCGGGATCACGCCCTGAGCCGAAGGCAGACGCTTAACCGCTGTGCCACCCAGGCGCCCCTCCATATAAATTTTAGAATCAACTTTACAAAAAGTCTTCCAGGTTTTGACTGGGATTGTATTAACCTTATTGGTCATTTGGAGAAGAATTGACGTCATAATAGTGTTTTCATGGTCTCAAGCATGGTGCATCTCTTCATTTCTGGAGGACTTCTTCAATTTCTCTCAGTAATGTTTTATAGTTTTAAATAAATAACTCAGATAAACTTAACAAAAACATACAAAAGTATTTCATATTCTTTGCACTCATATTCTTTAAAAATTTCTATTACTGGTTTCTTATCCTATAGAAGTGCAGTTGATTTGTGTATATTGATCATATATCCTACAACCTTGCTAAACCAACTTAATACTTTTCATATTCCATCTGATAGAATTTTATCGTTATATATGTTTTAAGTACTTAATTTCCAATAAAGTGTAAGCAATAAACAGCTTTTTCTTCTATAGTACATCCCCAGAAACAATTGTGGGCATGATACTTGTTTACTACATAAGTGAACATATTACTTTGACTTTCTCATTGTTCAACGCTCCTGAGGAGCCACATTCGATTTTTTTTTTCTCAGTTTTGCGATATAATTGCCACACAAACCTATAGACGTTTTAGGTATACAGCATAATCACTTGATGTGTGTATATATATTGCAAAATGATTACCATAGTAAGTTTAGTTAACATGAAGCTCCTCATAAAATTACAATTTTTTCCCTTGCAATGAGAACTTTTAGGATCTACTCTTGGCAACATATACCATATGTGTATTACATCCCCAGTATTTATTTATCTTATAACTGGAAGTTTGAACCTTTGACCACTTTCATCCACTTCTGACCACCCCTACCCTCCCAACTTCCACTTCTGGTAACCACAAAATTGATTTTTTTTTTCCTATGAGTTTGGTGCTTTATTTTTTTAATTCAAGTATAATTAACATACAGTGTCATATCAGGCTCGGGAATATAATATAATCATTCAACAATTCTATTCATTTCTTAGTGCTCATCAAGACAAGTGTTCTCTTAACCCCCTTTATCTGTTTCACCCATCTCCTCACCTACTGCTCTTCTGCCAACCACCAGTTCTTTATATTTCAGCATCTGGTTTTGTTTTTTTTGTTTTTTTTTTTTTTTTAAAGATTTATTTATTTATTTGACAGAGAGAGAGACAGCCAGCGAGAGAGGGAACACAAGCAGGGGGAGTGGGAGAGGAAGAAGCAGGCTTCCTGTGGAGGAGCCTGATGTGGGGCTTCGATCCCATAACGCCAGGATCATGCCCTGAGCCGAAGGCAGACGCTTAACCGCTGTGCCACCCAGGCGCCCCTCAGCATCTGGTTTTTGTTGTTGTTGTTTTGGGGGTTTTTTTTGGTTTTGTTTTTTGTCTCCTTTGTTTCTTAAATTCAACATATGAATGAAATCATATGGTATTTGTGTTTCTCTAATTTCACTTAGCATTGTACCTGCTAGGTCCATCCATGTTGTTGCAAATAGCGTCTTTTTTTTTCTTTATGGTACGTAAAATGTACATATACACCACATTTTCCTTATCCATCTATCAATGAGCACTTATGTTGCAGTTTTAAGTTGGGCTTTTAATTCCATATATAAGTAAAAACAAATAGTATTTGTCTTTCTCTGACTTACTTCACTTAACATAATATCCTCAAAGTCCATCTATGTCATTGCACGTTGCAGGATTTGCATTGTTAGGATGAAATAGTATACCACATCTTTATCCAGTCATCTATCAACAGACAAGTTGTTTCCATACCTTGGCTATTGTAAATAACACTATAATAAACATAAGGATGCAGATATCTCTTCCACAGTGATTTAGTTCCCTTTGGATATGTACCCAGAAGTAGAATTGCTGATTCATAGGGTAGTTCTATCTAAAAATTTTTGAGGAACCTCTGTACTAGCTATTTTACCTTCCATACTGGCTGTACAATTTATGTTTCTGCTAATACTGCTCCGGGGTTTTCTTTCTTTCCACATCCTCACCAACACTTGTGCTCTCCTGTCTTTTTGATAGGAATTCTAACAGGTATGAAGTAATACTTCGTTGTGGTTTTGATTTTTATCTCCCTGATTAGTGATGCTTTGCATGTATATATTAGCCATGTGATTATCTTCTTTGGGAAAAAAACCTTCAGATCCCCCACATATATTTAAATCAGGTTGCTTGGTTTTTTGCAAAGGAGTTGTAGGAGTTCTTTTTATATTTGGTATTAACCCTTACCAGGGTATGATGTGCAAATACTTCCTCCCTTTCTGTAATTTGCATTTTTATTCTGTTAATTGTTTCTTTTGCTGTGCTGAAGCTTTTTAGTGTGATGTAGTCCCAGTTTTTTAGTTTTTGCTTTTGCTTTTGATGTTACATATAAAAAATTGTTGCCAGGACCAATGTCAAGAAGCTTTTTCCCTGTGCTTCCCCCCACCCCAGATTTGTGGTCTCAAGTCTTATGTTTAAATCTTTAATACATTTGAATTAATTGTGAGTATTGTACCAGAGGAGTCCCATTTAAGTCTTTTGCATGTGGTTATCCAATTTCCCTGCATCATTTATTGAGAAGACTATTTCCCCATCGAGTGTTCCTGGCTCCCTTGTTAAATATTAGTTGACCAAATATGTCAGAATTACCTCTGGTAATATTCTTCTGAAAGCTATTTTGTATGACATTAATATGGCCACTACTGCTTTCTTTTTCTGGTTTAAGTATGGCATATCTTTTCCCATTATTTTACTTTTAGCCTTTTTGGGTCTGTATATTTAAGGTGGGTTTATTATAGGCAGCATTGGTTTTGCTTTGCTATTTACCTGAATATGATAGTCTGTGTTCTTATTGGGATATTTAGACCATTTATATTTTATATGATATGGTTGCATTTATATCATATTGTGCTATTTGTTTTTGATTTGTTGTGTCTTTTGCTTTGTTTTGTTCCACTTTTTTTTTTCTGTTGTGTTTTGGATAAATGGAATATATTTTATGGCTCCATTTTCTCCTTTGTCAGTTTTTTTGGTATAACTTTTCTTTTTTTAGTGGTTACTTTATGATATATATAATATACACACACATATATAATATACACACATATATATAATATACACACACATATAACATACACAAATATATATAATATACACACACACACGTGTGTGTGTGTGTGTGTGTGTGTGGTGTGTTTAACTTACCACCCATAACCTTCAGATAACATTATATTGGTTTACACATAAGCCCTTAAACACAACTCCAGGTTTTTCCTACTTTTATCATACAAATTACTTTTATGTTATAAACCTCTAATTATTGCTGTTTAAAATAATTCTAATTTTAAAACACTTTAAAAATAAGAAAACTTACTTTATGTTTTATCACATACTTACCATTTCTCCTGCTCTTCATTCCTTTGTATAGACAGAAGTTTTCATCTGGTATCATTTTCCTTTGCTTGAAAGTCTTTAATATTCTTGTTCAGGTCTCTTAGTGATTAGTTCTTACAACTATTACGTGTTTGATACTGGGTATAAAATTTCTAGGCTAACAGTTTTTTATTTCAGTAATTTAAATATCTTGCTTCATTGTCTTCTCACTTCATTGTTTCTGGTGAGAAGTCTGTTGTATTTCTTATATTCCCTTATATGTAAGGTGACTTTTTTTCCCTGAGAGTGCTTTTCAGACTTTCTCCTTATTAATAATTTTAAGCAATTTAATTGTGACATGATCTGGTATAGGGTTGTTTTTTTTTTAATGTTGAGCTTAGGGGTTGTTAAGCTTCTTGGTATGTTGGTTTATAGACTTTTATTAAATATAGAAAATTTCAGGGGTGCCTGCGTGACTCAGTAGGTTAAGTGTCTGCCTTCAGCTTAGGTCATGATGCTGGCCAGGGTCCTGGGATGAGGCCCCCACATTGGGCTACCTATACAGCAGAGAACCTGTTTCTCCCTCTCCCTCTGCCTCTCCCTGCTGTGTGTGTGTGCACTCTCTGACACATAAATAAATGAAATATTTTTTAAAAAGAAAAAAATTTTCAGTCATTATTTCTTTAAAGATTTAGCCTTTCTTTTTTCCCCTCCAAGTTCTCCAATTATACATATATTAGGCTATATCACACAGCTTACTGATGAATTGACCTTTTTCCTGTTTCATTTTTGTTTTTATTGCCATATCTTCAAGTTTACTAATCTTCTGTAGTATCCAACTGTTCTTAATCCCATTCAGTGTACTTGTCATCTCAGAAATTGTTTTTCATCTCTAGAAGTTTTTTGAGGTTTTTAACATCTACTTAACAACTTCAAGCTATCCTCAACTTTCTTCAATTTATAACAGTTATAATAATCATGTTCCATAATATACTTGTCTGCTAGTATATCTCTTGTGACATTTTTAAGTAGATTTCAATCAATTGATTTTCCTTCTCATGATGCATTTTTTCCCTGCTCTTTTGCATGCCTAGTAATTTTTGATGATAGAATTCGTGAGTTTCTACCTGGTTGGTAATTGGATATTTGTGTATTTCAGTAAATTCCTTGTACTTTATTCTGAGATGCGGCTTAGTTATTTTAAAGCCAAATGATCCTTTTTGAGGTTTGCTTTTAAGCCTTCTTAGGTGAGAGTAAATTAGCCTTTAATTTAGGAATAATTTTTCCCTACCCCTGATTTCAATATGCTTGTGAATACTATACCCAATGTTCCATGAGTTAAAAAGGTTTCTCTGTGGCTAATAAAAACCCAAACTATTCCCAGTCTTTTGAGTTCTGAGGATTATCTCTGTCTTTCCTTGAAATAGTTCTTTCCCCAGCCTCAGGTAGCCTTATATGCATGATTGGTACTTCTATTATTAGGGTTCTCCAGGAAAATGGAATCAATACAATAAATATATAGGAAGATTTACTGCGAGGAATTGGCTCACATGATTATGAAAGTTGAGAAGTCTCACATCTGCCATCTGGAGACCCCGGAAAGTCAGTGATGTAATTGCGATTACAAGAGTCCAAAGGAAGTCTGAGAACCATGTAAATGGTTGCTCACTAAACTTATTTTACTAATGGGTCATGACTTGTAGTTTAGAAAAATTGTAGCTTAAAATCCCTAATATAGGCAGTAAATTGAAGGGGTTTGCAGATAGGGCAAAAGGCAATAAAACTGATTGACTGTAGACATTATCCAGGCAAGAGATAATGGTAATTCTATTCAAGAGTTTCTGGAGGAAGAATGGATTCACTGGCAGACAGAGTGGATATGGTGGTGTGAGGGAGGAGGTGGACACTGTGTAAACCCCTAAGATACTTAGCTTGGCTAACTGAATAATTAGGGAATGTGGGAAGGTTCAGGTTTCAGGAAGATTTGTAAGTGTTGAATGTAGGTGCTAGGCTGTGTTAGCCATGTTTGGGGGCTTAAGGGAAAGATCTGGATTAGAGTTAGAAACTCAAATGACACAGTATCTAGATGTTTTAGGCATCATCATTGCACTTGATTTGATAACTATTCCTTTTAAAGTATGGTGCTCATTACTGAACCCTATATTCTAAGCATGTTCTGGTTAAAGCAATTGGCTATTAATTTTTTGGCTTTGTTTTCTGCCTTTCTAGCCAACTAAAATTGTACTGTATAAGATATTTATATTAACATCTCTGCTTTTTCTTCAACTTGCCTTTTTGAATTCTGATTTTTCCTATCAGCTTTCTCTTTCAGGCTCTTATTTGATAGTATGACAGCTTGGCCTTTTAGAATTTTATTCAAAATATGAATAGGTCTTTGACCTTATTTCATTCAAACTTAACTGCTTTACCACTTGGCTTTAAAAATAATCTTGTAAAGCATAGGGTGTAGTTCTTTTTGTATTTTTTTATCTGGTTTTTTTACCAGGGTAATGCTTGCCTTGTAGAGTGAATTTAGAATCTTTCATTCCTCTTTTATTTTTGGGAGTAGTTTGAGAAAAATCAGTATTATCTGAAATTTAAATGTTGGTAGAATTCACCTGTGAAGCCATCTGGTCCCAGATTTTTGTTTGTTGGGAGTGGGATTTTTTTTTTTTATTACTGATTTAATTTCTTTGCTAGTAATTAGTCTGTTCAAATTTTCAGTTTCTTCCTGATTCAGTTTTAGGTTATATGTTTCTAGGAAATTGTCCATTGTCCAATTTGTTGGCATATGATTTTTCATAATATTCTCTTATAGTTCTTTGTATTCTTTTAAAACAGGCTTTTATTTAGAAGATTTATGTTCAAAATCTGGCTATATGACTAACTTGTTGAGTAATCTTGTTTATTTCATTTGATTATTTTAATTTAAAGATTTTAGCATGAGAGAGAGAGCACGCATGCATGTGCTCATGAGCAAGCATGAATGGGGAGAGGGGAAGGGGGAGAAGCAGACTCCCCGCTGAGCAGGGAGCCCACCAAGGGGCTTGATCCCAGGACCCTGAGATCATGACCTGAGCCGAAGGCAGACACTTAACTGACTGAGCCATCCAGGTGCCCCAAGCCTTTGTATTTCTGTGGTGTTATTTCTTAATTTCTGATTATTTGAATTCTGCTTTGATAAGTCTGGGCTAAAGGTTTATCAATTTTGTTGATCTTCTCAAAGAATCAGCTCCTGGTTTCATTAACCTGTTCTATTGGAAGATTTTTTTTTTTCTGTCTCTATCTCATTTATTTCTGCTTTAATCTTTATTATATCCTTTCTTCTATTGGCTTGGGCTTTGTTTTCCTTTTATTAGCTCCCTTAGGTACAAGGTTAGATTGTTTGAGATTTTTCTTGCTTTTTGAGGTAGGCCTATCTTGCTATAAAATCTTCACCCTTGGACGGCTTTTTCTGCATCCCAAAGATTTTGGACTATTGTGTTTTCATGTTCATTTGTCTCCACGTAATTTTTTTATTTCCTTTGATTTCTCAGTTGATGCATTCATTATTTAGTGGCTTATTTAGCCTTCATGTATTAGTATTCTTTCCAGATTTTTGCTTAACATGTGATCTATTATGGAGAATGTTCTATGTGCACTTGAAAAGGTATAGTCCACTGTTTTAGGATAGAATGTTCTGAATATATCTGTTAGATTGATCTGCTCCAATGTGTCATTCAAAGCTATTTCCTTGTTGGCTTTCTGTCTGGATGATCTATCCATTGACATTAGTGGTGTGGTAAAGTCCCCTACTCTTAATCATAACTTCTGTCTTCATTATGTTTGATATTAGCTGCTTTATGTGTTTGGATGCTCCTGTGTTGGGTGCATAAATATTTACAATTATTATAGCTTCCTGGTGGATTGTTTCCTTTATCATCAAGTAGTGTCCTTTTTTTTCCTCTTGTTATAGCCTGTTTTATAGTCTATTTTGTCTGAAATGAGTATTGCTACCTCAGCTTTGTTTTCACTTCCATTTGCATAAGGTTTTTCCATCCTTTCGCTTTCATTTTGCATGTGTCTTTAGGTCTGAAGTGAGTCTCTTATAGGCAACATATGAATGGATCTTATTTTATCCATTCAGTTACCCTATGTCTTTTTATTGGAACATTTATTCCATTTATACTCAAAGTAATTATTGATAATTGTTGATAAAATGTACTCATTGCCATTTTACTTATTTTGTGGATGCTTTGTAGTTCTTTGTTCTTTCTCTTCTTTTGTGGTTTGATGGCTTTCTTTAGTGATATGCTTGGATTCCTTTCTCTTTATTTTTGGTATATCACAGGTTTTTGATTTGTAGTTACCATTAGGTTTGTATATAACATCCTATGCAAAGAGTCTATATTAAGTTAATAGCCACTTAAGTTTTAACCCATTCTAAAAGTACTAAATTTTTACCCCCTCCCCCTGGACTTTTTTTAAAGATTTATTTGAAAGGGGGTGAGGGGCAGAGGGTGAGAATCTTCAAGCAGACTCCCCACTGAGCGTGCAGCCCATCATGGGGCTTGATCTCACTACCCACGAAATCATGACCTGAACCAAAGCCAAGAGTTGAATGCTGAGCCAACTGAGCCACCCAGGTGCCCCTACACCCTCCCCCTGTTTTATGTATATGATGTCATACTTGACGTGTTTTTGTTTTGTGATTCCTGGATCAATTTTTTTAAGTATAATTGATATTACTGCCTTTGTGCTTAACCTCTGTGCTGGTTTTATAAGTGATGAACCTACTATTTTTATTATTTTGCATTTACCTGTGAAAACTTTTCCTTTCCTAATTTACTTACCCGATTATGGCCTTTTCTTTCCACTCAAAAAAATTCCCTTTAATGGTTCTTGTAAGTCTTGTTTAGTGGTGTTGAGCTCCTTAACTTTTGTTTGGGAAATACTTTATCTCTCCTATTCTGAATGGTAGTCTTGCTGAATAGAGTATTCTTGACTGTAAGTTTTCTCCTTTCAGCACTTTGAACATATCATGCCACTCTCCTCTGGCCTGAAGATTGTCTGCTGAAAAATCAGCTGATAGCTTTATGGTATTTCTTTTTTATGTAACTGTTTTCTGTTCTCTTGCTCCTTTAAAAATTCTATCACTGCTTTTTGTCATTTTAATTATTATGGCTTGGTGTGGGCCTTCCCGGGTTGATTTTGCTGGTGTTTCTCTGTGCCCCTTGGATCTAGATTTGTTTCCTTCCCCAAAGTAGGGAAGTTTTCAGCTATGATTTCTTCAGATAAATTTTCTGCCCCCCTTTACCTCTTCTCCTCCTGAGATCCCTATAATGCAACTGTTATTTAGCTTGATGATGTCTGAGTTCCCTTCACCTATTCTCATTTTTTATTTTTCTTTGTTGTTCAGCTTGATTGTTTTCCATTACTGTCTTCCAGCTCACTGATCTGTTCTCTCTAGTCAACTATTCCATCTAGTGTATTTTAATTTCAGTTGAGTTGTTTATCTCTGACTGGTTCCTTTTATATTTTCTCTTTGTTGGAGGTTTCTTCGAGGTCCTCTACTCTTTTCTCAAGTCCAATAAGTATCTTTATGATCATTACTTTGAATTCTTTATCAAGCATATTGGTTATCTCTGCTTCATTTAGTTCTTTTGCTGTGATTTTTGTCCTCTTCTTTCATTTGTGACCTATTCCTCTGTCTCCTCATTTTGTCTACTTTTCTATATCTGTTTCTGTGTTAGTCAGCTGTGTCTCCTGCTCTTGAAAGTAGTGGCCTTATGAAGAAGTCTTATAATGCAATGTCTCCTATTCACTAGAATCAGACACCTTAGGGATGTCTATGTGTGTCATGTGTACCCTACCAGTGTTGCTGAGCCATGTTTATCTTCAGTCAGCTACAATGGCTCACTTTGCCTTTTGTGTATAGTGTTTGGTCCCTGTGCTGCTAAGGGCCAGTGTTGGGCTTGTAGTTGGGTCAGACCAGGTACCTGCCCTCAGACCATCTCCTGGGCCTGCAGTTGCACTGAATTGCAGAGCACTCTCTCTATGTTGTCCCCTGAGAGGCTTTTGTTGGTGGGCAGGGTCTGCAGTCAGAACAGATGTCTGCCCCAGTACATCTGTTAGGGTTGCAGTGACCACAAAACTATAAGGCTCTATCTTTGTGTTGCCCCTGTGAGGTTTTTATTGGAGGACTGTGCCAGCAGTCAGATCAGATGTCTGCCCCCAGCCCACCTCTGGGACTGCAGCAAAAGTGGTGTGTATTGTTATCTTCCTGTTTTCCTCAGAGCAAGAGTCACTTTGGAGTGGTGTTGGTCACTGTTGGGGCTGCTTGCAGAATGAGATGTATCGGGCATTGCTTTGAGGAACTCCTGCCAAGGGTGGGGGTATAGGTTTGATGGGGTGAATGGATCCACAAGAGAATGTAGGGGTGGGGTCCATGATGTTAGCAAGTTAGATGCTTGCAGGTGTCCAGGTATCTAGGCTGGGGAGGAGGGAGAGGAATGGTACCAATCACCTCTTCTGTTCTTGGAGAAATATCCTAAAGATACCTGCTCTTCCAGTGCACATTCTGAAATTAGTAAATTTTCCTATCTACCCCACGTGCCATTCAAATTGCTGCTTCTATGCTGTATCTTGGAGGGATTGTAGGTTATACTGGGGTTTTTAATGGTGGGGACTCAGTTTCCTATCACACCCTGTCCCCAGCCTTCCCAAAGCCAAGCCCACTGATTTTGAGTACCCAGAATTAAATGCCACTAATTGTAAAAACTCGCAGAGGTAAGCCCAACTAGTTTTCATAGCCAAATGTTACGGGGACTCCTCTTCCCTGTGCAAGTCCCCCATGCCTGGGGTGCCTGGGGTGGAGTCTACTTCTCTCCCTTCTCCATCCTTGTGGTACCCTTGATGGGAGTTTCGTTCCTGATATTCCCACTATGCCCTTCTCACTGTTTTTGATGTGGCCTGCTCTCTATGATTAACCACACACAGTCTGTTCTGTCAGTCTTTGGGTCACTTTCGGGTTAGTTGCACTGATGTGGCTGTTATCTAGGTGCTTTCGTGGAATGAAGTGAGCTTAGGATCCCCCTATTCCACCATCTTCCCCTGCATTTGGTCTTCATGAACTTACTAGTTTCATTAAAATCCATTGGTCTGTCTTGCAATTTGAATCAATCTTTTACAAATGCATGGTTTTGTGACCTCATTCATTAGTTGGTTATAAAATCTTGAGTTATGCAGCTTTTAAAAATGTTGATGCATTTTATTACCCAACATAAAAAAATCACATTAATACCCCCATTAATTTCGTCAGAAATGCCTCAAGTATTGGGCAGTGTTGCGTTGGCAGATCTGAATTTTTCAAATTCAGATTTTCACTGAAAAGCTTGAATTTTATCCTTGGCAAAATATGTTGTCAGTTCTGTTAGGCTTACTTCATTTGTTTTTGAGAAAATCTCTGCCATCAACTGTCAGTTATTCTTTCACCTAAAGTTAGTGTTTCATGGGGGAAAAAAGTACTAGTCCGTCTCATGACTCAAATGATCACAGAAGTCCTTTTCCTTGAAACAACCTTTGTACTTACATGTGTAACGGAAGTGCTCTATGTGTCTTTCCCATTTAATCCCACAGAATATAGAGACAGTTGCTCAAGGTTTGAGATTTAATGAAGGTGGTAATTTTTACTGCTTTTCCAAGGTATTCTTAAGTGAAACTGGATTGTTGTGTTGTTTTTTTTTTCCTTGCAGGTGTGAGATGGTAAAACAGCCAATGACTGCTAGTACAGGTTGATGCCACTAGCATGATCCACGTTAAGGCATCATGAGTTTTATCCATATTGGTTTTGCACCAACAGAGTAAATGCCAACACAGTGAAAAGTGCAAATAAAGTCTTCTGAAGTTGTTTCTGACTTTGTGAACTTCTGGATGGATGTTGAGGGTCCCCAGAAACCTATACTAGATATTAAGCTTAACTTATACAAGATTTTCTTCTTGTAGAGGGGAAAATCAGGTAATAAAAAATGCCTGGGTGCTAAAATCAAAATAAAGCAGGGTTTCGTGACAGAGGGGCTTTCTTACCTTGGGTGGTCATTAAAGACTCCTCTGAGAAGGTAACATTTAAGGTGAAACCTAAGAGCAAATAGAACAGGACAGCTGGCTCAGGCTCCGAAGCGGAAATGGCTAAGGAACAGAAAAAGGACCACGTTGTTAAGCATAGTGAGTGAAAGGGACTTGGTGTGAGGGAAGGTCAGCGAGATAGTCAATGTCCACACTAGATTGGCCTTAGAAACCAAGGTAAAGAGCTGGCTTTTATTCTAAGTTTGATGAAGACTTGGAGGGGATTGAGCCAAGGTGAAAGGGGACAGCCACCTTGTACTGCCCCCAGGAGATGCGTCTTCCCCTCTTCCAATTCCTTTCTTCGCAGATGACTATATCTAGTTTTGAAATTGTAACTGCTGACTGTAAAGTTGTGAATGTAAGTGGAAAAATCCCAAAAGATTGCATATGGCATGATACTCTTTATAAAATAAAAATAACTTCTAAAACACTATAGTCGTGAGAACTATATAAAAAGGAAACCAAGGGGATAATAAATTAAGAATAGTGATGACCTCAGATAAGGGAGTCAGGAGGACCAGTTCAGGGAAGGCCACACAGAGATGTAGGTCCTTGTCAGAGCTCAAGTTCTGATGTTGTGTGGTGGTTTCTTGGTGTTTTACCTTATTAAGAACAAAAGAATGAATGAAAGTAGGCTGGCCATGAATGGGTCAATAATAAGAGTCTACCAGGATCTTGACAGGATCATGACTGACCCAAATTTATGCACTTGGGGTTTAATATAAAAAGGAAAAAAGAGTGGAAGAAACAAATCTAACATCTTTTTAATTTCTTTACAAACCAAAATACAACNGGTTATAAAATCTTGAGTTATGCAGCTTTTAAAAATGTTGATGCATTTTATTACCCAACATAAAAAAATCACATTAATACCCCCATTAATTTCGTCAGAAATGCCTCAAGTATTGGGCAGTGTTGCGTTGGCAGATCTGAATTTTTCAAATTCAGATTTTCACTGAAAAGCTTGAATTTTATCCTTGGCAAAATATGTTGTCAGTTCTGTTAGGCTTACTTCATTTGTTTTTGAGAAAATCTCTGCCATCAACTGTCAGTTATTCTTTCACCTAAAGTTAGTGTTTCATGGGGGAAAAAAGTACTAGTC
>NC_048222.1:15394244-15441986 GCF_002007445.2 Ailuropoda melanoleuca | reverse complement strand
TAAGAACAAAAGAATGAATGAAAGTAGGCTGGCCATGAATGGGTCAATAATAAGAGTCTACCAGGATCTTGACAGGATCATGACTGACCCAAATTTATGCACTTGGGGTTTAATATAAAAAGGAAATAAGAGTGTGGGGGCGCCTGGGCGGCACAGCGGTTAAGCGTCTGCCTTTGGCTCAGGGCGTGATCCCGGCGTTACGGGATCGAGCCCCACATCAGGCTCTTCTGCTATGAGCCTGTTTCTTTCTCTCCCACTTCCCCTGCTTGTGTTCCCTCTCTCGCTGGCTGTCTCTATCTCTGTCAAATAAATGAATAAAATCTTTAAAAAAAAAAAAAGGAAATAAAAGAGTTGGAAGAAACAAATCTAACATCTTTTTAATTTCTTTACAAACCAAAATACAACTTCCTAGCTCATTCTGACCATATATGTGTAAATATCAACTATAGCATCTGGTTAAGAATTTTGGGTCCCCAGGTAAAAGTACTTGGGTTCAAATCTTTGCTTTATGTGCAACCTTGGACACAGTACTAATCCCTCCAGGCCTCCATGTCTTCATCTGTAATGTGTGATAATAGCAGAATCCCTCTCCTAGGGTTGTTGAAAAAACATAATAGGATCACACCCATAAAGTGCTTGTTACAAGTTTTCTGTCGCATTTGCAGGGCAGGTGAAAATTCTCTTTCCTGTAAATGCTCCCTGATTCTTTCAATTTGTTATTTTTATTAAAGTATAAATGACATATCACATTGATCTGCAAATATTGAATCACCCTCGCATCCCAGGAATAAATTCTACTTGATTGTAGTGTATGATTTTTTTTTTTCAAGTACTGTTGGACTTGGTTTGCTAATACTTTGTTGAGCATTTTTGCATCTATATTCATGAGAGATACTGGCCTGTAGTTCTTTTTTTCTGGTGTCTTTATCAGGTTTTGGTATAAGGGATGATACTGGCATTGTAGAATAAATACAGAAAATTTTCTTCCATTTTTTTTTTTTTTGGAATTGTTTGAGAAGAATAGGAATTAACTCCTCTTTAAATGTTTGGTAGACTTTACCTGTGAAGCTGTCTGGTTCTGGACTTTTTTGGGGTTTGGGGGGAGAGTTTTTTGACTACTGATTCAATTTCATTGCTGGTGATCGTTCTGTTCAAATTTTCTATTTCTTCCTGCTTTAGTTTTGGTAGATTATGTTAGGAATTTGTTTCTTCTAGGTTGTCCAACTTGTTGGCATAGTTTTTCATAATATTCCCTTACACAATTTCTGGGGTGTTAGTTGTGGTTTCTCATCTTTCATTAGTAATTTTGAGTGCTCTCACTGTTTCTCTCTATTGAGTCTTGCTAGGGGTTTATCAATTTGATTGATCTTTTCAAGGAACCAGCTTCTGGTTTCATAGATCTGTTGTTTTGTTTTGTTTTTGATTCTATATCATTTATTTCTTGCCCTAGTCTTTATTATTTCCTTCCTTTTGCTGGATTTGGGTTTTGTTCTTTTTCTAGCTCCTTTAAGTATAAAGAGTAAGATTGGGTCATTTGAAATTTTTCTTGCTTCTTGAGGTAGGACCGTATTGCCAAAAACTTTCCTTGTAGAATCACTTTTGCTGCATCCCACAGATTTTGGAGAGCTGTTTCCATTTTCACTTGTTTTTATGTAATTTTTAAATTACTTCTTTGATTTCTTGGTTGATCATTCATTTAATAGCATGTTATTTTATCTCCATGTATTTGTATTCTTTCCAGACTTTTACTTGTCATTGATTTCTAGTTTCATAGCACTGTAGTCAGAAAAGAGCATGGTAGAACTTCTATTTTTTTTTTATTTGTTGAAACTTGTTTTGTGGCCTAATACATGATCTGTTCTGGAAAATGTTCCATGAGCACTTAAAGGATATAAATTCTGCTGTTTTAGGATGGAATATTCTGAATATGTCTGTTTAAATCCATCCGGTCCAGTGTGTCATTCAAAGCCACTGTTACCGTGTTGATTTTCTATTTGGATGATCTGTCCATTGATGTAAGTGGATTGTTAAAGTCCCCTACTATTGTATTGCTATCAGTTATTTTATGTTATTAATTTTATATATTTGGGTGCTCCCATGTTGGGTGCATAAGTATGTACAATTGTTATATCCTCTTGTTGGATTTTCCCTTTATTATAGTGTCCTTCTTTGTCTCATCTTACAGCCTTTGTTTAAAAGTCTATTTTGTCTGATATAAGTATTGTTACCCTGGCTTTCTTTTGGTATCCATTTGCATGATAAATGTTTCTCTGTTCCCTTACTTACAATCTGCAGTGTCTTTAGGTCTGAAATGAGTCTCTTGTAGGCAGCATGTAGATGTATCTTTTTTTTTTTTTAAGGGTTTTTTTTTTTTTTTAAGATTTTATTTGACAGAGAGTACAAGCAGGGAGAGCGGCAGGGAGAGGGAGAAGCAGGTTCCGCTGAACAGAGAGCCTAGTGTGGGGCTCAATCCCTGGACCCTGGAATCATGACCTGAGCCAGAGGCAGACACTTAACTGACTAAGCCACCCAGGTACCCCTGGGTCATTGTATTATTATTATTATTATTATTATTATTATTATTATTATTTAATCTAAGGTCATCCTCTGTCTTTTAAGAGGAGCATTTTGTCCATTTACATTCAAAGTAATTGTTGATAAATACCTATTTATTGCCATTTTGTTACTTGTTTTGTTGTTTCTTTAGATTTTATCTCTTGCTCAATTTCATGGTTTGTTGGCTTTCTTTAGTGATATGCTTGGGTTCCCTTCTCTTTATTCTTTGCATATGTATTGGTTTTTGATTCATGGTTACCATTTGGTTTGTATATAATATCTTCTGCACATAGCAGTCTATATTGATGGTTACTTGAGTTTAAACCCATTCTTTAGTGATTAAACTTAAACCTCTGCCTCCTGCATTGTAAGTATATGGTGTCATATTTTACATCCTTTTATGAATCCCTTTCTGACTTTTGTAGAAATCTTATTTTTACTGCTTTTGTTTTTCACTTTTTACTTATGGTCTCTCTTCTCAGAGTCTCCTGTAATATTTCTTGTAGGGCCAGTTTAGAGGTCATGACATCCTTTAGATTTTATTTGTCTGGGAAACTCTTGATCTCTCCTTCTATTCTGACTTATAGCCTTGCTGGACAGAGTATTCTTGGTTGCAGGTTTTTTTCTTTTAGCATGTTGAATATATCATGCCACTCCTTTGTGACCTGCAAAGTTTCTGCTGAAAAATTTGCCAATGGCCTTATGGGGTTTCCCTTTTATGTAACTTTCTTCTCTCTTGCCGCTTTAAATTTTTTTTCTCTATCGCTACTTTTTGCCATTTTAATTACTTTGTGTCTTGGTGTGTACCTCCTTAGGTTGAATTTTTAGAGGGCTCTCTGCTCCTGGGTCTGGATATCTATCTCCTTCCTAGATTAGGGAGGTTTTTAGGTATGATCTCTTCAAATAAATTTTCTGCACCCCCCCTTTTTCTCTTCTGGAACTCCTATAATATGAATGTTATTATTTTGATGGAGTCACTGAGTTCCTTAAGTCTGTTCTTGTTTTGCATAATTTTTTCTCCATTTAACTTAATTACTTTCCATTACTCTTCTAGGTCATTAGTTCATTTCTCTGCTTCATCTGACTTATTTATTCCATCAACTGTATTTTTAAAATTTCATGTATTGAGTTCGTCATCTGATTGGTTCTTTCTAATCCCTGTGTTAAGGGGCTTACTGATCTTCTGTATTTTTTTCCTCAAGTCCAGTATAATCTTTATTACCATTACTTTAAATTCTCCCAGACATATGAGTTACATATGTTTTGCTTTGGTATCATGCTGTGGTTTGGTTCTGTTCTTTCATTTGGAAGAAGTTTCTCTGTCTCCTCATTTTGTCTGGCTTTGTGTGTCTGTTCCTGTTAGGAAAGTCAGCTACTTCTCTTGCTCTTAACGCTAATAGCTTTATAAAGGGAGGTTCTGTAGTGCCCCGCAGTACATGTCTCCTGTTTCCCAGGGACTAACACTTTAGGGAGTATCTCCTATGTGTTCTGTGTATGCTCTGCTTTTGAGTCTTGGCCTCTTTTACCTTCAGTCCAGTTGTCTGCAGATGCTCTCTGCCCATTGTGGGCAGCAAGGTATATGGTGGCCTGCTTGCAAAACGAGACTTGCCCCTGCTGGAACTGAGTTCCTATAAGATGTGGGAGTCAGGAGATGTGGTGTTGGCAGTGTGTGTGCTGGTCTTCTAGGGAAGGGGGCCTGTGGTGCCAGGATGGAGGCAAGTGTGACTTGGAAGTGCTGACCCACTGAAGTGCAATGGGGTTGGGAGTAAAGGTAGTTGGGGTTTGGTGCAAGCAAGTTAGGTAAGGAGTACCAGGGCTGCTTAGGTGGCCATTGTTTATGCTGGGGCATGGGGGAGGGAAATGGCATCTGCCAGCTCCCTTGTTCCTGGACAGGGTTGCCTCATGATCCCTGTCCCTTGCAACTCTGAGATGAGCAAAACCTTCTCCCATCAGCTGTCAGCATTATTCAAACTTAGTGTTCTGTACTGTCTATGCACAGGCTGTTTCTCTTGCTGTCTCTTTGAGGATGGGAGCTCTACTTCCCACATCCAAGCCTGCCAATTTTTAAAATTCCAAGCTTTAAGTCCTGCTGGTTTTAAAAACATACAAATATAGTCTCTCATTTTCAAAGGCAAATATTAGAGATTTGTCCTCCCTGTTCATGGGCTCCCCAGTGTGAAAGTCTGATTTTTGCCCTTCTCTACAACACTGGCCCAATCTCAGTGGACGGCCACTGTCTCATTCCCAGACCTTCTCTTTGCCTTTCCTCCCTTCTTTCATGTGACCTCTTCTGACTTTGTGTAGTTTGTTCTGTCATTCTTTGAGTTTGTTTTGGGGTGGGTATTTATGCTGACATTGGTATTATCTACTTGTATCCATGGGACAAAGTGAGCTTGGGGTCCTCCTACTCTATCTTCCCAGCCAACTCCCCAAACTGATGGTTACCAGAGAAGAGATGCGTAAGGGGATGGGGGAAATTGGAGATGGGGATTGAAGAGTACATTTATCAAAAACATTTATCATAATTAAAAAATAAATGATACTATATAAAGAAAACCCTATGGATTCCACCCCCCCCAAAATACTAAACCTGGCAAATGAATTCAGTAAAGTCACAGGATACAAAATCAATGTGCAGAAATCTGTTGCATTTCTATACAATAATAATGAAGCTGCAGAAAGTGAAATTAAAACAATCCCATTGACAATTGTACCAAAAACAAAATATTGGGGTGCCTGGGTGGCTCAGTCCATTAAGTGTCTGCCTTTGGCTTAGGCCATGATCTCAGGGTCCTGGATTGAACCCTGCATCAGGCTCCCTGCTCAGTGGAGAGTCTTCTCCCTCTCTTTGTCCCTCCCCACTGCTCGTGCTCTTTCAAAATCTTAAAAAAAAAAAAAAAACAAACAAACAATAAAATACGTAGGAATAAACTTAACCAAAGAGGTGAAAAACCTATACTCTGAAAACTATAAATCATTGGCCAAAAGAAATTCAAGATGATGCAAAGAAATGGACATTCCATGCTCATGTGTTGGAAGAACAGATATTGTTTAAAATGTCCATATTACCCAAAGTAATCTACAGCTTTAATGGAATCCCTATCAAAATACCAACGGCAATTTTCACAGAACTAGAACAACCCTAATATTTGTATGAAACCACAGAAGACTGAATAGCCAAAGTAATCTTGAAAAAATCTTAGAGGTATCACAATTCCAGATTTCAGTTTATGTTACATGCAGTAATGAAAACAGTATGGTACTAGAATAAAAATAGACACAGATTAATGGAATAGAACAATACCCAGAAATAAACCCACAGGTAAATGGTCAATTAGTCTTCGACAAAGGAGAAATGAATATACAATGGAAAAAACTTTTCAACAAATGATGTTGAGAAAACTGGATGGGCAGCCACATGTAAAAGGATGAAACTGGACCACTTTCTTACCATACACAAAAATTCAAAATAAATTCAAGACCTAAATAGGAGACCTGAAACCATAAAAATTCTAGAAGAGAGCACAGGCAGTAATCGGACATTGGTAATAGCAACATTTTTCTAGATGTCTCTGGAGACAAGGGAAATACAAACTATTGGGACTACAGCAAAGTAAACTTCTGCACAGTGAAGGAAACCAACAAAACTAAAACACAACCTATGGAACGGGAGAAGATATTTGCAAATGACTTATCTGAAAGGGTTAAGATACAAAATACATAAAGAACTGATAAAAGCTCAACACCCAAAAAACAAATAATCCAATTAAAAAATGGGCAGAAGGCATGAACAGACAGCTCTCCAAAGAAGACATCCAGATGGCCAATAGACATATGAAAAGATGCTCAACATCACTCATCAGGGAAATACAGACAAAACTACAATGAGCTATCACCTCTTATCTATGAGAAGGGCTAAAATAACACAAGACCCAACAAGCGCTGGCAAGGATGTGGAGAAAAAGGAACCCTCGCGCACTGTTAGTGGGAATGCAAACTGGTGCAGCCAGTGTGGAAAACAGTATAGAGGTGTCTGAAAATGTTAAAAATAGCACTACGTTATGATCCAGCAATCTCACTATTGGGTATTCACCCAAAAATTAGAAGGGGTATGTGCACCCCTGTGTCTATAGCAGCATTATTTACAATGACCAAACTATGGAAGCAGCCCAAGTGTCCGTCAATTGTGAACTAATAATTTTTAACATATAATTATATTTTTAAAAGCTTTAAAATACCCAACATAAAATTATCTCAACCATTTCTAAGTGTACAGTTCAATAGCATTAAGTACATTTACATTGCTGTGCAATCATCCCCACTAGTTAATCCACAGAACCCTTTCATCTTGCAAAACAAACTCTTTACCCATTGTTTTGTATTGTTGACATACAACATTGGTTTCAAGTGTATAACATAGTATTTCAATAATTATATACATTACAAAATGCTCACCATGTGTACTTACCATCTGTCACCATACAAAATCATTACAATATTATTGACTATATTTCTTGTGCTGTACTTTTCATCCCCATGATTGATTTGATAACTGGGAGGTTGTATCTTTTAATCTCCTTTACCTATTTTGCCTCCCCCTGGTCCCCCCCACAGACAACCACAAGTTTGTTGCTGTACTTGAGTCTGTTTTGTTTTTTTAGATTCCATGTGTAGGTGAAATCATATAGTATTTCTCTTTCTCTGATTTATCTCACTTAGCGGACTACCCTCTGGGTGCATCCGTGTTGTCACAAATGGCAAGATTCCATCATTTTATGGCTGAATAATATTCCATTGCATATATCTACCACATCTTTATCCTTTTATCTATCAGTGGACATTTAGTTTGCTTCCATATCTTGGCTAATGTAAATAATGCTGCAATAAACATGGGGGAACATATATCTTTCAAATTAGTGTTTTTGTTTTATTCAGGTAAATACACAGAAGTGGAATTGCTGGATTGTATGGTATTTCTATTTCAATTTTTTGAGGAGACTCCATACTGTTTTCCATAATGGCTGCACCAATTTACATTCCCACCTTTTCTCCACATCTTCACCAACACCTGTTATTTCTTGTTTGATATTATGCATTCCGATAGCTGTGAGATGATATCTCATTGTACTTTTGATTTGCATTTCCCTGGTGATTAGTGATGATCATCTGTATGTTGGCTTTGGGAAAATGTCTATTCAGGAACTCCAACTATTTTATAATTGTCTTTTTGGTGTTGGCTTATATGAGTTCTTTATATATATTGATTGTTAACTCCCTACCAGATAAATCATTTGCATATACCTTCTCATTAAGTAGGCTGTCTTTTCCTTTTGTTGTTTTTCTTTGCCGTGCAAAAGCCTTTTATTCTGGTATTGTACCAACGTTTGGTTTTTGCTTTTGTTTCCCTTCCCTTGATCTGAGACAGATCAGGAAAAATATTGTTATAATCAATGTCCAAGAGTTTACTGCTTATGTTTCCTTCTAGGGTTTTTATGGTTTCAGGTCTTCTATTTAGGTCCTTATTCCATTTGAATTTATTTATTAATTAATTTGTTATTTATTTCATGATGTAGGAAAGTAGTCCAGATTCATTCTTTTGCATGTAACTGTCCAGTTTTCTCAACAGAATTTATTGAAGAGACTGTCTTTTCCCCATAGTATGTTCTCCTTTACTGTAAATTAATTGACCATATAAGTCTGGGTTTATTTCTGGACTGTCTGTTCTATTGATCTATGTGTCTATTTGTGTGCCAATACTGTACTGTTTTTATTACCACAGCTTTGTAGTATAGTTTGAAATCTGGGATTGTGATACCTCCATTTTTCTTATTTCTCAAGATTGCTTTGGCTATTTGGGGTCTTTTGTGATTCTATACAAATTTTAGGGTTATTTGTTCTAGTTAAAAATATGGTGGTATTTTGATGGAGATTGCCTTGAATCCGTAGATTGCTTTGGATAGTATGGACACTTTAACAATATTATTCCAATCCATGAGCACAGTATGACTTTCCATTTATTTGTGTCACCTTTAGTATCTTTCACTAGTGTTATATAGTTTTCAGAGTACAGGTCTTTCACTTCTTTGGTTAAATTTATTTTTGGGTATTTTTTGGTACAATTGTATATGGGTTGTTTTATTAACTTCCCTGCTAGTTCATTATTAATGTATGAAAATGCAACAGATTTCTGTATATTTTGTATCTGCAACTTTACCAAATTCATTTATTAGTTCTAATAGTCTAATCATTCTAATAGTCTTTACAGTCTATATATGGTATCATTTCATCTGCAAATAGTGACAGTTTTACTGCTTCCTCATGAATTTATATTTATTTCTTGTCTGCTGCAGCTAGGACTTCCAGTATTATGTTGAATAAAAGTGACAATGGACATCCTTATTTTTGTCTTGATTCTGATCTTAGTACTCTAAGCTTTCAGCCTTTCACCATTGAGTTTGATGTTAGCTGTCGGTTTATCAGATATAGCCTTTATTATGTTGAGGTATGTTCCCTTTAAACTTTGAGAGTTATCATGAATGGATGAGAATTTTGTCAAATGCTTTTTCTGCATCTTTTGAGGTGATCATATTACTTTTCCCTTCATTTGGTTAACGTGGTGTGTATCACAGTGGTTGATTTGTGGATATTGAACCATCTTTACATCCCTGAAATAAATACCACTTGATTATGGTGAATGATCCTTTTCATGTATTGAATTCAGTTTGCTGATTTTCTTTGAGCATTTTTGCATCTATGTTCACCAGGGATATTGGTGGTGGTTTTTTGTTTTTGGGTTTTTTTTGTAAACTAACTCTGTGCCAATTAAACTATAGCTCCCTACCTCCCTCTCCCCCATCCTCTGGCAACTACCAATTTCCTTTCTGTCTCTGAATTTGACTACTGTATGTATACCATATAAATGAAGCCCTACAGTATTTGCCCTTTTGTGTGTGGCTTGTTTCACTTAGCATAATGTCTTCAAGATTCATTCATGTTGTAATTTTTGTTAGCATTTCCTTTCTTTTTAAGATTGAGTAATATTCTATTGTATGTACATACCACATTTTATTTATCCATTTTATCCTTTGATGGACACTTGGGTTGCTTCTACCTTTCAGCTATTGTCAATAATGATGCTATGAACATGGGTGTTTAAATATGTTTGAATTCCTACTTTCAATTTTTTTGCATATATCCAGAAGTGGAATTTATGTATCGTAATGTATCATATGGTGTAGTCTAGTTTTAATTTGAGGGGAAACTGCCATGCTGTTCTCCATAGCAACTGCATTTTACATTTCTACCAATAGTGCACAAGGGTAAGAATTTCTCCACATCCTTGTCAACACATTTTTGATAGTAGCCATGCTAATGCATGTCAGGTGGTATCTGACTGGGGTTTTGAATTGGATTTCTCTAATAATTAGTGATGTTGAGATTCTTTTCATGTGCATATTAGCCATTTGCATATCTTCCTTGGAGAAATGTCTATTAAATTTCTTTGCTTATTGTTAAGTTGTAGGAGGTTTTTGTTTTGTTTTGTTTTGTTTTTTGGGGTATTTTTTGGGCATATTTCAGATATCAACTATTCATCAAATATATGATTTGAAAATATTTTATTCCATTTTGTGGGCTGTTTTTTTCCCCACTCTCTTGGCTATATCTTTTGATGAACAGAAGTTTTTAATTTGATAAAATGCAATTTATCTATTTTTTTTCTTTTGTTGGCTATGTTGTTGGTGTCCTATTCAAGAAATCACTGCCAGCCAAATTCAGTGTCATGAAAGTTTTTCTCTTTTCCTTCTAGGAGTTTTATTGTTTCAATGCTTACATTTTGGTCTTTGATCTATTTTGAGTTTATTTTTATATTTTTGTAAAGTAAGGTCTAACTTCATTCTTTTGCATTTGAATTTTCATATTTCTCAACACCATTTGTTGAAGAAATTATTCTTTCTCCCATTGAATGGTCTTGTCATCTTTGTCAAAAATCATTTGACCATATGTGAAAGGTTTATTTCTGCATACTCTCTTCTATTGTTGGTCTCTGTGTCTGTCTTTATGGCAGCACCACACTGTTTTGACTGTTATTTTGTAGTAAGTTTTAAAATCAGGAAGTGTGGGATCTTCAACTTTGTTCTTGTTTTTCGAGATTCTTTGGCATTTCTGAGTCCCTTGGGATATCACATGACTATTAGGATGGGTTCTCATCTTTCTGGAAAAATAATTAAGATTTTTATAGAGATTGTATTGAATTTGTAGATTGCTTTGTGTAGTATTGGCATCTTAATAATAGTGTCTTCCAATCCATGAACATAGGCTATCTTTCCATTTTTCACCTCCTTGAGTATACGCCTAAGTAATGTATTATTTTTGATGCAATTGTAAATGAAATTGTTGTCTTAATTTCCTTTGCAGATTGTTCTTTGTTGGTGTATAGAAACACAACTGACTTTTGTGTGTTCTTTTTGTATCCTACAACTTTGTTGCAGTTAATTATTAAAGGACTAATAAGTAAATTTAACAAAATTGAAGGATGCAAGATATACAAAAATCAAGTTTCTTTCTATATGCTAGCAACAATCAAATTTTTTTGAAAAACAACACCATTTATAAAAGTATGAAAAATTACATACTTAAGGATTAATTTGGGAAAAGATTTGTAAGATTTTTACGCTGAAAAGTACAGGGTATTGCTGAGAGCTATTAAGGAAGATCTAAATAAACAGAGATACTGTATTCATGGGATGGCAGACTCAGTCAATATTGGTAAGATGCCAGTTCTTCTCAAATTGATCTATATAGGCTTACAAACCCAATTCAAATTCCAGCAGAGATTGTTGTTTTTGTTTTTAGAAACTGGCAAGGTATTTTTAGATTTCAGATGAGAATTTAAAGGTCCTATACCTCCAAAACAAATTTCAAAAAGAAAAAAAAAAGACTAGTACACTATATGTTTCAAGACTTAGTATAAAGCTACAGTAATCTGGGAGTATGTTGTTGCCATAAAGGTAGATAAATAAGTATAACAAAGCAGGCAGTCTTCCTATGCATATACGGATAGCTGACATGTGACAAAAATGCAAAGACAGTTCAGTGGAGAAATGATCATTTTTTCTAACAAATTGTGCTAGAACAATTGACTCTCCATATATGCAACAAAATCAAGGATCTTAAGTCTTTACATTCCACCATATAAAAAATTAAAAATGGATTCAAATATAAAAACCTATTTGAAAGAAAGCATAAGAAAAAAATCTTTGTGACCTTCCATTAGGCAAAGATTTTTTAGATATAACACCAAATTACAGCCCATTAAAAAACAGATAGATTGAACTTAATCAAAATTAAAAGCTCTACTTAAAAAAAAAACCCAAGAGAATGAAGGGACCAGTTACACACTTGAAGAAAATATTTTTTTGTTTTTATTTATTTATGGGGCAGAGAGGGAAAGAGAAACTGAAGCAGACTCCACACTGAGCACAGAGCCCAACATGGGGCTCGACCCCATGACCACAAGAGCATGACTTGAGCTGAAACCAAGATTCAGGCATTAACCAACTGAGCTACCCAGGTGCCCTGAAGAAAATATTTGTAAAGCATATATTTGTTACAGTCCTTGTACCCAAAATATATTAAGTACTCTCATTCAATAGCAAAGATATAACCCAATAAAAATATAGACAAAATATTTGAACAGCTACTTCACTAAGAAAGATCTATAGTTGGTAGGTAAGTACTTGTTCAGCATCATTAGCTAGTAAGGAAATATAAATTAAAATTATAAAATACTGCATACATGTGGTAGAGCAGCTAAAATGAGAAATACAGACTATACCAAGTGTTGGTGAAGATGTGGAGCAACTGGAGCTTCATACATTGCTGGTTTTTTTTTTTTAAATGGTAAATATGCACATATCTTATGGCCTAGCTGTTCCAATCCTAGCTGTCTACCCAAGAGAAGTGACAGCATATGTCCCCACAAATGAACATTTATAGCAACTTTATTTGTAATTATCCCAAACTAGAAACAACCCAAGTGTCCTTTAATAGGTGAGGGATAAACTGATTTTGGTATATCCATATGGTGGAATACTACTCAGAAATGACAAGGAATAAACAACTGATATATACAACATGAATGAATCTCCAAATGAAAGAAGCCAGACAAAATGTATACATGTTGTATGATTCCATTCATATAAAATACTAGAAAATGCAAACAAATTTATAGAGACTAAGTAGATCAATGGTTGCCCAGAAATATGGGCGCATTAGTTTTTTCATTTGTTTTTGGTTTTCATTATGACAACACTTCACATGAGTTCTACCATCTTAACACATTTTTAAGTGCAGAACATGGTATTGTTAACTGTAGGCACAATGTTAAACTATGGATGTCTAAAACTTATCTTGCATCTTGCAAAACTTTATACCTGTTGAATAGCAACTCTCTATTTCTCTCTCCAGTCCCTTCCACTCACCTTTCCATTCTGTTTCTCTTGTTTGACTATTAGATATCTCCTGTAAATAGAATCATGCTGTATTTGTCCATTTGTGACTGGCTTATTTCATGAATTTATATATCTTCCAAGTTTATCTATGTTGTTGCATATTTCAGGATTTTCTTTTTAAGGCTGTATAGTATTCACGTGTATGTATAATATTTATACACCACATTTTATCCACTTACCCACTGATGGACATGGAGATGGTTTTCATAACTTAGCTCTTGTAAATAACGCTTCTTTTGGATATACATACCCAGAAGTGGGAGGCTGGATCATATGATAGTTCTATTTTTAATTTTTTTTTTGAGGAATTTTTTTTTCATGGTGGCTATGTCATTTTATACTCCTACAAACAATGTGTAAGTGTTCCATTTTCTCCACATTTTCACCAACACTTGTTATCTTTTGGGTTTTTTTTTTTAAATATCATACCATATATCCAATGAGGAGTTAATTTCCAAAATATCTAAGGAACTCCGACAACTCAATAGCCAAAAATCAGCCCGATTTAAACAGTAGGCAAAGGACTTGAATAGACATTTATCCGAAGACCTACAAATGGCCAACAGGTATACGAAAAACTGCTCAATATTTACTGATTATTGGGAGAAGTGTTCTTGTTAAATTCCCCTTTTGATTCTAAGGAAAAGCCAGCCAGAAAATACCACTCTGTAGCATGCTACACCTCCCTGCTTGCAAACTGATTTTAACTTGGCCTTCCTGTTCTTTGTATGCCTGACAGGGAAGGGCTCAACAAAGTTTGCTTTGTTTCAAATAACCAGTTGTAGTCTGGCAGAGAATCTATGGAAATGAATTGCAAGAGAAGTCTGTGTGCAGGACGGGGTGCTTCCCATGCACTGGGCTCCTGATAAGACGGAGGACACAGAAAGGAAGAAGTTAGGGCTGGGTGATGAGGGAGGGAGAAGGTGGTGGTGGTGCAGTTCTGTTCATTTGACCTATTTTATTTTAGGGCAGATTCTGCTTCCAAGGGTGAGAGAAAGCGGGAAACAAGGATGTTGGTAATGGAGTAACCTTTCTTGTTTTAAGGCGGTACTTTCTAAATTTCAGTTATTTGTGTGTCATCTTGAAAATTTGTCACTGCTCTGGTCTTTAGTATCTCGAATTACATTTAAAGTTATCATACAAGAAATTATTTCACTTTTAAATGGAAAATTGCTTTTTGCTTTGTTAAAAAAGAGTAGAAGAAAAGTGTTAAAAATCCTCTGTTACCTGAGATTTATCCTGAATAGAACTAGAATTGTTGCGTTGAAAAGAAATTGGTTTCTTAAAAAATAGGGAATGCTTCACAAATTTGCATGTCATCCTTGCACAGAGGCCATGCTAATCTTCTCTGCATCATTTCAATGTTAATATGTGTGCTGCCAAAGCAAGCATGAAAAGAAATTATTTACTGAGTCAGTGACAGGATTTTTTTCATTCCTCTATACACCAGCTTACACCTCTTCCAAGTGCCTCTCACTTTAGCAAGCACGCTGCTCTACGTCCGTAGTCCATGCACTTTCAAAACTCTCTAATGAACATTAAATGAATTTTTAAAAAATTGAGATCATGGGCTTTAAATGAGTTAAGGCTCCTTCTGGCTTGCTTTTAGCAATGGTTGTCACTCTCTGCTGCTCAGTCTTGAGTTGGAATCCCACCAGCGAAGTTGATGAGACTACAGAAGGCTGGCTCTCTTCCCCCCCCCCCAAAATTCCAATTTAATTGATCTAGGGTGATGCTCAGGGATTCAGCTGGGATTTTATTTTTTTAAAGCCCCCTCCAAGGATTCTATGCAGCCAAATTTAAGAGCCACTGCTCTAGATTTTTGTTTTCTAAGTAACTTTCAACACCTTCTTATAGAAACCGAAAGAACTGGCAAAGCCTGCTGCATGCTTTTTTTTTTTTTAATTGTGTGCATGAAATGAAGGAATGATTTTCTCTAGAAAATGTTGAACTGCTAAACATTTCACAGTAGGAGTACTTGGGTCTTCAACAATGAATTCATCTCAAAAATAAATCACTCACCCACACCCACCTTAAAAGTTGTGGGTCATGCTATCATAAACAGGGGTGGTGCTGGTTTTCAACCTGATGTAGGGATGGCCTTGGGAGATGACTACATTTTGCTATTCCAGGCGCAGGGTGTCTCTTCCAGCTGATGCATTCCATATTTGAGAAGACTGTGAGCTACTGTCATCACTTAATATGTTTGGATTCATAAGAATCCTCCCTGCCTTAAAGCGAGAATGAACTCTTACCAGCTGAATGGTAGGGTTTCTATTGAGGCATTGGTGATTTAGGATGGGGCCCCCTGGAGGGGCACAACAGAATTCAAATAGAATATTCTTTTTGTTCAAATCAAAACAAATTCCACATTAAAATTGAGCATAAACAATTATTAGTCACAGCATTTATAAAAACTAATCCAAAAACAGAAAAAGACTTAAAAATACATAAAGTACAGTTAGATCATTGAAGAGATTAAATTTACCTTGATAGCCTAGTCTTAATTTCAAAACACTTCAGGTTTAAATAGAAATAACCCCCTTGTTCCTTTAAAATGTAGACAAGTTTGTCATTGCACAAATTATTTTTATAAATTCTTTTGTCATTTGGTTTGATATTTTGAAGGGATAGTGTTGGCATGATATTTAGATGCATCAGCTTTTGAAGAATTACCTATGACCTTTTCAGTTGCAGCTAATTGATGAGAGAAGATTCTGTCCTTTTTTTTCTGTCATCCCTTACAACAGCAGCTTGGTTGAGAATTGACTAATGAAATCTGTTTCTTCTTTCTCCTCCCCTCTCCTTAATACTGTGTCTTTTTATTATATGAGAGCCCAGTCTTCTAGAAGGAGTTGCTTCTCTTTTGTCTAACTTTGTAGTGATATGTTTAATTGTATATAAAGGGAACTAACACCTTTTCAATAGCACTCATTTATTATCTGTGTTTGTAAAAGTTTAAATACAGGAAACACCTCTTCTCAGAGAGTAATCAAGATTCAAGTAGTGGTACCAGTGAACGATCTTGGACCAGTAACCAAAAAAAGAAATCCCTAAAACCATATTCTAGTAGGAAAAAGACAAGAACCAGAAGCAGTGTAAGAGGTAAGTTTGGTAGGTGTCTTCTTTCAAGTCATTTTTCAAATAAATCAGGTATTTTTCAATTACGTGATAGGAGGAGGGCACCAAAGAAAAAATGATTATGTGATCCCCTTTCCCTGCTACAATTACATTAGACAAAAATGTACATACAAAACAGTACAAGAGAGTATGGAATTGACCAATAGTTATGAAATATGAGCTATATATAAATGGAGTAGGAGTTCAGATAAGGAGAATCTAACATGAGCTGGAATCACTAGGAAAAGCTTCAAGGAAGAGGCACGTGGGATTTGAGCTAATCCTTAGGAAAGAATAGTATTCAAAGAGGTGTGCAGAAAAGGAGCGTTCTAAATTAGGTGAAAGTACAAGGACAGATTGACACAAGGAGAGCATCAGAGGCAAGGTCTAGAGCAGAGAATTCACACTGATGGGAGGGGCTCAGGAACAAGGTGGATAATTAGGGATCTTATGAGCTAGACATTTGAGCAAGGTTCAGGATTTGGGAATTGCTTCCAGCATGGATGTATACTTGAAAAAGGGAGAAATGAGTTGTTTTTTTATTTCTCATAAGCAAACTTTTCCATTGTACACTTCTTTTTTCTTTTAGTTTTGCCATTTTCCCCTCCCAGCAGTGGCAGTGACCACGAGAAAGACCAAGTAAGTAAATTTTATCTGGGCTGCCACGTGGCCATTAGCATTAGCATGAAACAGATCAATCTGTTTTGGGTTAAATTTCATTTATTTCTCAAAAAAAAAAACCCACTCTTTTCAGGATTATGAAGATAACCAGTTTGTTGGTACATAAATCACCATCAATAGAAACTTTAAGGACTTGTAAACATGAAGTATAAATCTTGGGTAAAGACTTAAGATCTTTCTTCATTGTTCCCAAATCTGTTGCAAGATGTTTATTATGAATGGTGCTAAAATATGGGCTATATTCCTGTAAATATATGCTCTTTGAATTTACATGTTCAAATGAACTTCTTGGTTTAATTCTTCCCTTTGTTTTCAGTTTGCTGACATGATATTTCTAGAGCTTTTAAGGATTTAAACATTTAAATCTTTATTGTGTAAGTGGTTGAAATGACTTCAGGCTTCTACAAATATCAAATCTTCAAAGTTTCTTAATTCATTTTGGTTATCCTTGTTTTAAAGCAGCATAGTTAAAAATATGAACACTGGTGTTGTCCAGACAAGTTCAAAGCCAAATTTTCCTGTTAAGAGCTGAATCACCCCTCTCAACAGTTGGGTTTTGTTCCTTGTCAAATGAGATACATCAAGACTACAGATACAGTGCCAAGTATATGAGTTTTCTAGGGGGGCAGTTGCTGGGATTCTGAGGGCATCAGCAGCACCCTGCCCCCCACCCTATGCAGACATACAATGTGGTTAGTACTCAATCAGTTATCCCTCCCCGCCTGCCCTCTTCTTTCAGCTGCCCTCTGTGAATCTAAGGGGCTGTCATATTCTGTACTGACAGATTTTATAGTTTAAACCTGTGAGCCATCGTGAGGACCTAAATATATGTTGAATACTTTAAACCGATATGAGGTATCAGTTAGAAATAGGCCAAAAGACAAATTTAAAGTAAATACAGCTTTTGTTTGAAGTAAGCACCAAAGAAACATCAAAGCTTTGAGAATCCATAAATTTAAGCAATGCAACTGACCAGAAGTCTGTTGATTTTTCAGTGAGAGCATTGCTGCCCTTGTACAAATATTAACATTCAAAATTCACTCCTCTGTGTTGGCGTGTAAGGGAATAATTTAGGGCAGGGGTCAGCAAACTTGTTCTGTGAAGGGCCAGATAGTAAATATTGTAAATCTTTTAGACATATAAGATCATAAATATTTTCTCTGGTGACTACTCAGCTCTTCCATTGTAGCATGAAAGCAGCCATGGACAATACCTAAGTGAATGGGTGTGTTGTGTTCCAATAAATATTTATTAGAAGTCCAGTGAACTGTAGTTTGCAGATTCCTGATTTAGAGCAGCGGTTCTCAAACTGTAGTGATCATCAGAATGACCAGTATGGTTTGTTTAAATGCAGATTGCTAGGTTCTGTCCCCACAGTTTCTGGCTGAATAAGTAATAGATGGGATTCTGGAATTTACATTTCTGTCAAGTTCCGGGGTATTGCCGATGCTCTGTTCCAGGGTGGGGGCCCTACTTTGAGAACTTTAAAGTTGTTTTTCAGTTAGAATTATGAATTGATATATGACTTAATGTGCTTTCAACTTTGGGATCTTACGGTCTTAGTGTTTGTTTTCAAATGGAGCAAATCCAATACTTAAACCACTTTAAAGGACAGTAGAGATGTATTAGAATTTTTTGAAAACTATTCTGAGTGGTTATGAATGTTAACACTCTTAAACAATACTATATTTTAGGCTCGACATCTAACGCCATTATGGAAGGATACCTCCAGGCAGAATAATTCCACACTTCCAAAAATTTCTGGAACCAAATTTCGGGGTAGTTCTGACTTTTTAACTCCTGAAGACTCTGCCCAGAAAACAGGTACCTGACCTTCTGTTGATTTACAGAGAAAAAAAATGTATTTTAGGAAAAGTAGTTTGAACTAAACAAATTTTTTATTTCAATATCTGTTGAAGAAATTGTGACTGTCTGATCTTTAAGCAAAAGATGGAGGACATTGTGTTTTAATTTTGCAAAAGATGGATTTAACATTTGAGATTAGCTTGTGCTCTTCTACTTTTAAAGAAGCAAGAAAACTCAAATGGTGACTTACAGCAGGGATTGGTAAACTTTTTCTGTAAAGCACCAGACAGTAAGTGTTTTTTGCCTTTTGGCAACTCTACAGTTGTGGCTCCAAGTCAGCCCCAGACCGGATGTAAACCAACGGGCATGGCTGTGTTTTCATAAAACTTTATTTATAAAACCAAGTGGTAGACAGGATTTGACTTCAGGGGCCAGAGTTTGCCAACCCTTGTCCTGTTAGGTGTATCTCAACCTCTGTTGTATTTTATTAGAACTATTCACATCTTTTGTGAGGCTTGGGATTTTTGGCTTGTTCACTTTCATCATTTTGCAACTTAGCGCATCGCCAGGCACTTAACGGTCAGTAAACAGGCGACTGACAATCTCTTAGCTTGGCTGCCACTGGGAGAAAAGGAGTAAGGAAAAGAGAAAGAGAAAAATATAGCATTAGAGAGTAAGAAGAAATAAGTTAGTAGAACTATGAGAAGAAAGAGAAGGGTCACAAGCGTGAGGTAGTAGGAGACTTGCCCAAATATTGGGGGTCAAGATGGGCAGCTGTGAAAGGTACTGATTTAATTGAGGCTGTACATTTTATCTACAGATCCACAAATCTAATCACCATATGTGCTCTGAAAGATACAAAGGAGTTTTTTTTAGTATCTTTTTTTTTGATGGTAAGATTTAATAAATAGAGTGATAGTGAAATGTTATTACCTGAAGTTGCTTCTGAGCGTGTTGATTCCCTGGAAACTGTTCTAACACTCAGAACATCAAAGTCCCCACCCACTGAGCGAGCTGTCATCCTTGGAGCATTCAGAAGTTGAAGAAAATGTATCTAAGGAAAATGTATCTAAGGTACTATTTATTGTTGGTTATTCATCTGGTTTTCCAGAGTTAATATTATATTTGCTGCATGGACTTATTCCTTCTTAAGGGATGATGTAGTGCCATTTGTTTATTTTAACATATAGTAATGGCTTTTTTTTTTTTTTTTAGACTGTAGACCAAGAGTCCTTGATGAAAAGTACTAGCTTCAAACATAAACTGCAAAACCTGGAAGACGGAGGTGAGAGAATACGAAACTCTTTGCAGAATAAAGCAAAATTTGATTTTGGCAGGCTGGGCTGTTATTCCAATCACAGCAGGTAAAAAAAATCACTTTACAGAGTGACACCAGGTGTTTGAGAGAGCAGCACAATCTGCTTACCTTCTCTAAAAGTGCATGAAGGTCAAGGGGAGGGACACAGATTCACTCAGATACAAGAGCTTCTTATTTCAAGAAGCACATGGCCAGGGACCAGCGCTCTAGCCTCAAAGGAGGGCTCAGTGGGGGCACTTTCCTAAGTGTCTGGTCCAGGGGCTCTTTCCATCCCTGAGTAGGTAGGTCACTTGCCGTTTATAAAGCAATGTCCTAAAAAGTGATGTGGCCAAGTATTGAAACTTCCCAATTCGTTTTCTCAGGGTAACGGTGATAGGAAGGTTTTCAAGCTAGTTCACAGGATTGTGATTTAATACGGCACCTAGCCACTCTTTAGCATGTTCCTCAACTGTTTTCTCTTTACATTTTAAATGAAATAAGCAGGAAGATTCACACAGCTGTGTATTATGTGCAGCCTATTTAATATCAACACAGCAAACATCTGTGAACCAACATCCAGGTTAAGAAAATAAACGTTGCTATTTCAGAATCTTGGTAGGTTCTCCCCTCAATTCATCCCTGCTTCTTCCTCCTTCACAGGAGCCCGTTAGCCTTAATTTGGTGTTTGATTCCACTGTTTTTATTTTTTTCACTTCTACATTGTAAAAATATCATACCTTCAGAAGAGAATGTAAAACATGTGTACAGTTTAAAGAACAATTATAAAGTGAACGCGTATGTAACTACAACCCAGTCTGCGAACTGGACTGCTGTCACGGACCTAGAATCCTTCCACACTGGGTCATAACCCTGTTACTTCCCTCCATCCCTCAGAGAGGTAATGACAATCCTGACTTGCTTGAAAAGCTTCCTGTTGCTTTTCTTTACAGTTCTTTCTTTGTATGCATCCCTAAATAATAAGCAGTTAGTTTTATCTCATGTACAATGCAACCAAATGGCATCATACTGTGTAAATTTTGTGTGGCCTGCTTCTGCTCAAAATCATATGAAAATCTATGCTGATGGATATAGGTGAAGTATATTTTTAATCACAGCATAACATTCAGTGATATGAATGGACTATATTTATCTGTTCTGGTGCTGTGGGGCGTTTGGATTGCTTGCAGTTTGGGTTGTTACAGATAATGCCGCTATGCCGAGTTATGTACTTTTCTCTTGATACATATGTGCAAAATGTTCTCTAGGTATATTTTTAGGAGTAGAATTGCTAGGCTACAGAGTTTATATATCTTTACGAGTTTTAGATGTGCCAAACTGTTTGTCCAAGCTAGTTGTATCAATTTACTTTCCCACCAGCTATGTATAAGAATTCTGTTGCTTCACATTCTCCAACACTTGGGATTTTAACATTTCTGTCTATGTGCATGTGTGTACACATTGAAGTTTTAATTTGATTGAATATCCCTAAGGTTAAGCGTCATTTTTATATGTTAGCCATTTGAATTTCCTCTTTCATGTAGTGTCTAAAATGTCTTGCCCGTTGGTGTGGAGGATTCTTTCTATATCAGTTCCTAGGAACTCTTCATATGTTCAGGACTTGGTTATATGTTTTGTAAATGTCTTCTTCCACTGTGTGGTTTGCACTTCTCTGCATGATGCTCTCACTGTAGGTCTTTATGGCTGCTTTTGGGATAAAGTTTTTAGTTTTAATGAATTCTAATTATTAGTTTTTCTCTGTGGTTAGCAGTTTTTAGTCTTGAGAAATTGTTCCCTATAAGAAAGTCAAAGGTATTTGCATGTAATATTTCCTATATTCTATATATTTAATGTGGTATATTTAAGTACCACTAGAGGTGAGTGCCACATATTGTAACCTATATCATCACTTTAAAATATTTTCCATTTTTTGTTTTTGTTTCTTTGACCCAAAGATTATTTGTAAGTGTATTTCTTAATTCTCAATGGTAGGGGATTTTTTAAAGCTATGATTCTGTTACTGTTTTCTAGTTTGATTGCATTGTGGCTACAGAACATAGTCTGTATAACTTAAACCTTTGAAATTTTGAGATGTACTTTCTGACCCAGTACATGTCAATTTTTTTAAAGGTTAACTTGTTAAAAGAGTATAATTCACAATCACTGTAACATCTATATAAATGTATATCCATTAAGTCACTTTTCTTAATTACATTCTTCAAATATTTTATATATTTTTTCAGTCTAATTGTTCTATCAATTGTTGAGAATAGTATGTTAAAACCTCTCATTATGATTGTGGAGTTACCAATTTTTGGTTCTGTTCAATTTTGCATTATATAAAATATATGTATGTGCTTGTAAGTGTAAAATAGTATATCCATATGACATATTGAAACTTTTATCATTATAAAGTGACTCCCTTTATCTCCAGTAATGTTTTTGCTTGAAATTTATTTCTTTTGTCAAGTATTTGCATGGTATAAGTTTTTCATTGTTTGTTTAATGTATATATCCTAGTGTTGCAGATACCGTTTGTTAACAGCCTATAGCTGGACTCCCCCAGTCCTCATATAATAGTATTTGTCTTTTTACTGGAATATTTAGTCCTTTTACATTTAATGTAATATTCTTGTATCTGGATTATACCAATTATTTTGTACTTTCTGTGTGAACCAAACATTTTTTCTTTCTTGTATTATCTTGCTTAAGCATTTTTCATTTTGCTTAAGCATTTTATGTATTTTATTCTCATTCTGTTTCTCCCTCTACTCATTTGTAGTTATGTACTCTCCCTTTTCATTTATTTACTGGTTAGCTTAGAAATCATAACATACATAACTTTTTAAAGTCTAATCAATAACATATTTTCCTCTTAGATATACCTAAAGACTCTTGAATTTCATTAGCCTGCTCCAACCATATCATGTGGCAGTGTTCTTAATTTTAAACCTTAAGACATTGTATTATGTACCTAATTTCCATTTTTCTACACCTACATATTTACCATTTGGCTTACATATTTCCTGTGTCTTACATTTCCACACTTTTGGGGATCTCTTTCTGCCTAAAATACATCTTTTGTGAAGGTCTGCTAGTAGGAATGTCTCAATTTTTCTCTGTATGAAAATAACCCTTATTCTTGAATAAATTTTCACTGGTCATAGTATATATGTTGATTTGATGCACTTATATATTGGAAAATGATTACCATTAGAACATTTACCATTTTTTTTTCTTTTGTGGTGAGAACAATTAAGATCTGCTCTCTTAGCAACTTTCAAGTATATAATACTAAAATCTAACAAAACTAAGATTACCATGCTGTATATTAAGTGTTAACTAAAGTCACCATGCTGTACATTAGATCCCGACAATTTCTTAATCTTATAATTGGGTATTGTACCCCTTGACCAACATCTCCCCATTTCTCTCACCTTGAAAAATGTTAATTACTCAACTTTTGTTTATATGTTCTTGCAAAATACCAAATACATGTAATTTTATGTAAGTAGTACTGTTATATCTCATTTTTTATTTTACTCAGCAGTTTTTAAGATCTATGTTCATTGCTCTAGTACTCCTGTTATGCATCCATTACATTTTGCCTATACCCTCTCTGTGAGGGATACCAATGACTTTCAATTCCATATTATCACCAACAGTGATGGACACCATTATATATATCTTTTTATGCACCTGAATGAGAGTAATTGCTCTCCTGAATGGTATGATTATAAATTCTTACAAGAAAATGCAAAGTGTTCCTAAATTTCTCTACCTCCACTAGTAGTTGGCATTATGCAGCTTTCCGATTTTTGTCAGTCTAGTAGGGCAAACTGATGCCTCATTGTTTTTTTACATTTCCACTTCTCTGTTAACTAAGCTAAACATCTCTTTATATGTTTGTATGTCTTTTGAGCTTCCTTTTATGTAAGTTGCCCTTTCATATATCTTGCACTCTTTTTCACTAAGGTTACTGTCTTCTTTGTTTGGGAGAAGATATTTTCAATACTACAATCTATTTCTGTCTACTAAAAATGTATAAAGTTTCTTTACAGAGTAGAATTGCTCAATTTTAATGTAATCCAATTATTTAGGTTTGTTTGCTTTTTTTTCTTTTGATAGGCTAATGATCTGTTTCCTTAGATAACCAAGATATTCTATTAATTTTCTTTTATTAAGTTTAGACTTACGTCTTACACACCAAAATCTTTTATCCAGGTAGGGTTCTTGTTTTCATATGGCTTTAGTAATGACCTAGGCGTTAAGATCATTTAGTGAACTAACATCCTTTGTCTTATCTCTAAATAATATTGCCCCCCTTACATTACAATGCCTTCTCTGTCAAATATTAAGTTCCCATATAAATGTGGGTGAATCTCTGGCCTGTCTCCAGCATTTTGTAGGTCCATTTGTCTGGATTCTTACACTAATACCATCTTTTTTTTTAAAATTGTAATTTCATAGCAGGTCTTGATATCTAACAGGGAAAGTTGATTCTCTACTCTTCTTTAAAAAAAAATTTATTTAAAGAGAGTGAGTGGGTTGGGGGGAGGGCTAAAGGAGAGGGAGGGAGANCAGTTGCAGCTAATTGATGAGAGAAGATTCTGTCCTTTTTTTTCTGTCATCCCTTACAACAGCAGCTTGGTTGAGAATTGACTAATGAAATCTGTTTCTTCTTTCTCCTCCCCTCTCCTTAATACTGTGTCTTTTTATTATATGAGAGCCCAGTCTTCTAGAAGGAGTTGCTTCTCTTTTGTCTAACTTTGTAGTGATATGTTTAATTGTATATAAAGGGAACTAACACCTTTTCAATAGCACTCATTTATTATCTGTGTTTGTAAAAGTTTAAATACAGGAAACACCTCTTCTCAGAGAGTAATCAAGATTCAAGTAGTGGTACCAGTGAACGATCTTGGACCAGTAACCAAAAAAAGAAATCCCTAAAACCATATTCTAGTAGGAAAAAGACAAGAACCAGAAGCAGTGTAAGAGGTAAGTTTGGTAGGTGTCTTCTTTCAAGTCATTTTTCAAATAAATCAGGTATTTTTCAATTACGTGATAGGAGGAGGGCACCAAAGAAAAAATGATTATGTGATCCCCTTTCCCTGCTACAATTACATTAGACAAAAATGTACATACAAAACAGTACAAGAGAGTATGGAATTGACCAATAGTTATGAAATATGAGCTATAGATAAATGGAGTAGGAGTTCAGATAAGGAGAATCTAACATGAGCTGGAATCACTAGGAAAAGCTTCAAGGAAGAGGCACGTGGGATTTGAGCTAATCCTTAGGAAAGAATAGTATTCAAAGAGGTGTGCAGAAAAGGAGCGTTCTAAATTAGGTGAAAGTACAAGGACAGATTGACACAAGGAGAGCATCAGAGGCAAGGTCTAGAGCAGAGAATTCACACTGATGGGAGGGGCTCAGGAACAAGGTGGATAATTAGGGATCTTATGAGCTAGACATTTGAGCAAGGTTCAGGATTTGGGAATTGCTTCCAGCATGGATGTATACTTGAAAAAGGGAGAAATGAGTTGTTTTTTTATTTCTCATAAGCAAACTTTTCCATTGTACACTTCTTTTTTCTTTTAGTTTTGCCATTTTCCCCTCCCAGCAGTGGCAGTGACCACGAGAAAGACCAAGTAAGTAAATTTTATCTGGGCTGCCACGTGGCCATTAGCATTAGCATGAAACAGATCAATCTGTTTTGGGTTAAATTTCATTTATTTCTCAAAAAAAAAAACCCACTCTTTTCAGGATTATGAAGATAACCAGTTTGTTGGTACATAAATCACCATCAGTAGAAACTTCAAGGACTTGTAAACATGAAGTATAAATCTTGGGTAAAGACTTAAGATCTTTCTTCATTGTTCCCAAATCTGTTGCAAGATGTTTATTATGAATGGTGCTAAAATATGGGCTATATTCCTGTAAATATATGCTCTTTGAATTTACATGTTCAAATGAACTTCTTGGTTTAATTCTTCCCTTTGTTTTCAGTTTGCTGACATGATATTTCTAGAGCTTTTAAGGGTTTAAACATTTAAATCTTTATTGTGTAAGTGGTTGAAATGACTTCAGGCTTATACAAATATCAAATCTTCAAAGTTTCTTAATTCATTTTGGTTATCCTTGTTTTAAAGCAACATAGTTAAAAATATGAACACTGGTGTTGTCCAGACAAGTTCAAAGCCAAATTTTCCTGTTAAGAGCTGAATCACCCCTCTCAACAGTTGGGTTTTGTTCCTTGTCAAATGAGATACATCAAGACTACAGATACAGTGCCAAGTATATGAGTTTTCTAGGGGGGCAGTTGCTGGGATTCTGAGGGCATCAGCAGCACCCTGCCCCCCACCCTATGCAGACATACAATGTGGTTAGTACTCAATCAGTTATCCCTCCCCGCCTGCCCTCTTCTTTCAGCTGCCCTCTGTGAATCTAAGGGGCTGTCATATTCTGTACTGACAGATTTTATAGTTTAAACCTGTGAGCCATCGTGAGGACCTAAATATATGTTGAATACTTTAAACCGATATGAGGTATCAGTTAGAAATAGGCCAAAAGACAAATTTAAAGTAAATACAGCTTTTGTTTGAAGTAAGCACCAAAGAAACATCAAAGCTTTGAGAATCCATAAATTTAAGCAATGCAACTGACCAGAAGTCTGTTGATTTTTCAGTGAGAGCATTGCTGCCCTTGTACAAATATTAACATTCAAAATTCACTCCTCTGTGTTGGCGTGTAAGGGAATAATTTAGGGCAGGGGTCAGCAAACTTGTTCTGTGAAGGGCCAGATAGTAAATATTGTAAATCTTTTAGACATATAAGATCATAAATATTTTCTCTGGTGACTACTCAGCTCTTCCATTGTAGCATGAAAGCAGCCATGGACAATACCTAAGTGAATGGGTGTGTTGTGTTCCAATAAATATTTATTAGAAGTCCAGTGAACTGTAGTTTGCAGATTCCTGATTTAGAGCAGCGGTTCTCAAACTGTAGTGATCATCAGAATGACCAGTATGGTTTGTTTAAATGCAGATTGCTAGGTTCTGTCCCCACAGTTTCTGGCTGAATAAGTAATAGATGGGATTCTGGAATTTACATTTCTGTCAAGTTCCGGGGTATTGCCGATGCTCTGTTCCAGGGTGGGGGCCCTACTTTGAGAACTTTAAAGTTGTTTTTCAGTTAGAATTATGAATTGATATATGACTTAATGTGCTTTCAACTTTGGGATCTTACGGTCTTAGTGTTTGTTTTCAAATGGAGCAAATCCAATACTTAAACCACTTTAAAGGACAGTAGAGATGTATTAGAATTTTTTGAAAACTATTCTGAGTGGTTATGAATGTTAACACTCTTAAACAATACTATATTTTAGGCTCGACATCTAACGCCATTATGGAAGGATACCTCCAGGCAGAATAATTCCACACTTCCAAAAATTTCTGGAACCGAATTTCGGGGTAGTTCTGACTTTTTAACTCCTGAAGACTCTGCCCAGAAAACAGGTACCTGACCTTCTGTTGATTTACAGAGAAAAAAAATGTATTTTAGGAAAAGTAGTTTGAACTAAACAAATTTTTTATTTCAATATCTGTTGAAGAAATTGTGACTGTCTGATCTTTAAGCAAAAGATGGAGGACATTGTGTTTTAATTTTGCAAAAGATGGAGGTCTAACATTTGAGATTAGCTTGTGCTCTTCTACTTTTAAAGAAGCAAGAAAACTCAAATGGTGACTTACAGCAGGGATTGGTAAACTTTTTCTGTAAAGCACCAGACAGTAAGTGTTTTTTGCCTTTTGGCAACTCTACAGTTGTGGCTCCAAGTCAGCCCCAGACCAGATGTAAACCAACAGGCATGGCTGTGTTTTCATAAAACTTTATTTATAAAACCAAGTGGTAGACAGGATTTGACTTCAGGGGCCAGAGTTTGCCAACCCTTGTCCTGTTAGGTGTATCTCAACCTCTGTTGTATTTTATTAGAACTATTCACATCTTTTGTGAGGCTTGGGATTTTTGGCTTGTTCACTTTCATCATTTTGCAACTTAGCGCATCGCCAGGCACTTAACGGTCAGTAAACAGGCGACTGACAATCTCTTAGCTTGGCTGCCACTGGGAGAAAAGGAGTAAGGAAAAGAGAAAGAGAAAAATATAGCATTAGAGAGTAAGAAGAAATAAGTTAGTAGAACTATGAGAAGAAAGAGAAGGGTCACAAGCGCGAGGTAGTAGGAGACTTGCCCAAATATTGGGGGTCAGATGGGCAGCTGTGAAAGGTACTGATTTAATTGAGGCTGTACATTTTATCTACAGATCCACAAATCTAATCACCATATGTGCTCTGAAAGATACAAAGGAGTTTTTTTTAGTATCTTTTTTTTTGATGGTAAGATTTAATAAATAGAGTGATAGTGAAATGTTATTACCTGAAGTTGCTTCTGAGCGTGTTGATTCCCTGGAAACTGTTCTAACACTCAGAACATCAAAGTCCCCACCCACTGAGCGAGCTGTCATCCTTGGAGCATTCAGAAGTTGAAGAAAATGTATCTAAGGAAAATGTATCTAAGGTACTATTTATTGTTGGTTATTCATCTGGTTTTCCAGAGTTAATATTATATTTGCTGCATGGACTTATTCCTTCTTAAGGGATGATGTAGTGCCATTTGTTTATTTTAACATATNATATATTTTTGTTTTTTTTTTTTTTTTTTTTTTTTAGACTGTAGACCAAGAGTCCTTGATGAAAAGTACTAGCTTCAAACATAAACTGCAAAACCTGGAAGACGGAGGTGAGAGAATACGAAACTCTTTGCAGAATAAAGCAAAATTTGATTTTGGCAGGCTGGGCTGTTATTCCAATCACAGCAGGTAAAAAAAATCACTTTACAGAGTGACACCAGGTGTTTGAGAGAGCAGCACAATCTGCTTACCTTCTCTAAAAGTGCATGAAGGTCAAGGGGAGGGACACAGATTCACTCAGATACAAGAGCTTCTTATTTCAAGAAGCACATGGCCAGGGACCAGCGGTCTCCTCTCTAGCCTCAAAGGAGGGCTCAGTGGGGGCACTTTCCTAAGTGTCTGGTCCAGGGGCTCTTTCCATCCCTGAGTAGGTAGGTCACTTGCCGTTTATAAAGCAATGTCCTAAAAAGTGATGTGGCCAAGTATTGAAACTTCCCAATTCGTTTTCTCAGGGTAACGGTGATAGGAAGGTTTTCAAGCTAGTTCACAGGATTGTGATTTAATACGGCACCTAGCCACTCTTTAGCATGTTCCTCAACTGTTTTCTCTTTACATTTTAAATGAAATAAGCAGGAAGATCCACACAGCTGTGTATTATGTGCAGCCTATTTAATATCAACACAGCAAACATCTGTGAACCAACATCCAGGTTAAGAAAATAAACGTTGCTATTTCAGAATCTTGGTAGGTTCTCCCCTCAATTCATCCCTGCTTCTTCCTCCTTCACAGGAGCCCGTTAGCCTTAATTTGGTGTTTGATTCCACTGTTTTTATTTTTTTCACTTCTACATTGTGAAAAATATCATACCTTCAGAAGAGAATGTAAAACATGTGGNCTTCACAGGAGCCCGTTAGCCTTAATTTGGTGTTTGATTCCACTGTTTTTATTTTTTTCACTTCTACATTGTAAAAATATCATACCTTCAGAAGAGAATGTAAAACATGTGTACAGTTTAAAGAACAATTATAAAGTGAACGCGTATGTAACTACAACCCAGTCTGCGAACTGGACTGCTGTCACGGACCTAGAATCCTTCCACACTGGGTCATAACCCTGTTACTTCCCTCCATCCCTCAGAGAGGTAATGACAATCCTGACTTGCTTGAAAAGCTTCCTGTTGCTTTTCTTTACAGTTCTTTCTTTGTATGCATCCCTAAATAATAAGCGTTTAGTTTTATCTCATGTACAATGCAACCAAATGGCATCATACTGTGTAAATTTTGTGTGGCCTGCTTCTGCTCAAAATCATATGAAAATCTATGCTGATGGATATAGGTGAAGTATATTTTTAATCACAGCATAACATTCAGTGATATGAATGGACTATATTTATCTGTTCTGGTGCTGTGGGGCGTTTGGATTGCTTGCAGTTTGGGTTGTTACAGATAATGCCGCTATGCCGAGTTATGTACTTTTCTCTTGATACATATGTGCAAAATGTTCTCTAGGTATATTTTTAGGAGTAGAATTGCTAGGCTACAGAGTTTATATATCTTTACGAGTTTTAGATGTGCCAAACTGTTTGTCCAAGCTAGTTGTATCAATTTACTTTCCCACCAGCTATGTATAAGAATTCTGTTGCTTCACATTCTCCAACACTTGGGATTTTAACATTTCTGTCTATGTGCATGTGTGTACACATTGAAGTTTTAATTTGATTGAATATCCCTAAGGTTAAGCGTCATTTTTATATGTTAGCCATTTGAATTTCCTCTTTCATGTAGTGTCTAAAATGTCTTGCCCGTTGGTGTGGAGGATTCTTTCTATATCAGTTCCTAGGAACTCTTCATATGTTCAGGACTTGGTTATATGTTTTGTAAATGTCTTCTTCCACTGTGTGGTTTGCACTTCTCTGCATGATGCTCTCACTGTAGGTCTTTATGGCTGCTTTTGGGATAAAGTTTTTAGTTTTAATGAATTCTAATTATTAGTTTTTCTCTGTGGTTAGCAGTTTTTAGTCTTGAGAAATTGTTCCCTATAAGAAAGTCAAAGGTATTTGCATGTAATATTTCCTATATTCTATATATTTAATGTGGTATATTTAAGTACCACTAGAGGTGAGTGCCACATATTGTAACCTATATCATCACTTTAAAATATTTTCCATTTTTTGTTTTTGTTTCTTTGACCCAAAGATTATTTGTAAGTGTATTTCTTAATTCTCAATGGTAGGGGATTTTTTAAAGCTATGATTCTGTTACTGTTTTCTAGTTTGATTGCATTGTGGCTACAGAACATAGTCTGTATAACTTAAACCTTTGAAATTTTGAGATGTACTTTCTGACCCAGTACATGTCAATTTTTTTAAAGGTTAACTTGTTAAAAGAGTATAATTCACAATCACTGTAACATCTATATAAATGTATATCCATTAAGTCACTTTTCTTAATTACATTCTTCAAATATTTTATATATTTTTTCAGTCTAATTGTTCTATCAATTGTTGAGAATAGTATGTTAAAACCTCTCATTATGATTGTGGAGTTGCCAATTTTTGGTTCTGTTCAATTTTGCGTTATATAAAATATATGTATGTGCTTGTAAGTGTAAAATAGTATATCCATATGACATATTGAAACTTTTATCATTATAAAGTGACTCCCTTTATCTCCAGTAATGTTTTTGCTTGAAATTTATTTCTTTTGTCAAGTATTTGCATGGTATAAGTTTTTCATTGTTTGTTTAATGTATATATCCTAGTGTTGCAGATACCGTTTGTTAACAGCCTATAGCTGGACTCCCCCAGTCCTCATATAATAGTATTTGTCTTTTTACTGGAATATTTAGTCCTTTTACATTTAATGTAATATTCTTGTATCTGGATTATACCAATTATTTTGTACTTTCTGTGTGAACCAAACATTTTTTCTTTCTTGTATTATCTTGCTTAAGCATTTTTCATTTTGCTTAAGCATTTTATGTATTTTATTCTCATTCTGTTTCTCCCTCTACTCATTTGTAGTTATGTACTCTCCCTTTTCATTTATTTACTGGTTAGCTTAGAAATCATAACATACATAACTTTTTAAAGTCTAATCAATAACATATTTTCCTCTTAGATATACCTAAAGACTCTTGAATTTCATTAGCCTGCTCCAACCATATCATGTGGCAGTGTTCTTAATTTTAAACCTTAAGACATTGTATTATGTACCTAATTTCCATTTTTCTACACCTACATATTTACCATTTGGCTTACATATTTCCTGTGTCTTACATTTCCACACTTTTGGGGATCTCTTTCTGCCTAAAATACATCTTTTGTGAAGGTCTGCTAGTAGGAATGTCTCAATTTTTCTCTGTATGAAAATAACCCTTATTCTTGAATAAATTTTCACTGGTCATAGTATATATGTTGATTTGATGCACTTATATATTGGAAAATGATTACCATTAGAACATTTACCATTTTTTTTTCTTTTGTGGTGAGAACAATTAAGATCTGCTCTCTTAGCAACTTTCAAGTATATAATACTAAAATCTAACAAAACTAAGATTACCATGCTGTATATTAAGTGTTAACTAAAGTCACCATGCTGTACATTAGATCCCGACAATTTCTTAATCTTATAATTGGGTATTGTACCCCTTGACCAACATCTCCCCATTTCTCTCACCTTGAAAAATGTTAATTACTCAACTTTTGTTTATATATGTTCTTGCAAAATACCAAATACATGTAATTTTATGTAAGTAGTACTGTTATATCTCATTTTTTATTTTACTCAGCAGTTTTTAAGATCTATGTTCATTGCTCTAGTACTCCTGTTATGCATCCATTACATTTTGCCTATACCCTCTCTGTGAGGGATACCAATGACTTTCAATTCCATATTATCACCAACAGTGATGGACACCATTATATATATCTTTTTATGCACCTGAATGAGAGTAATTGCTCTCCTGAATGGTATGATTATAAATTCTTACAAGAAAATGCAAAGTGTTCCTAAATTTCTCTACCTCCACTAGTAGTTGGCATTATGCAGCTTTCCGATTTTTGTCAGTCTAGTAGGGCAAACTGATGCCTCATTGTTTTTTTACATTTCCACTTCTCTGTTAACTAAGCTAAACATCTCTTTATATGTTTGTATGTCTTTTGAGCTTCCTTTTATGTAAGTTGCCCTTTCATATATCTTGCACTCTTTTTCACTAAGGTTACTGTCTTCTTTGTTTGGGAGAAGATATTTTCAATACTACAATCTATTTCTGTCTACTAAAAATGTATAAAGTTTCTTTACAGAGTAGAATTGCTCAATTTTAATGTAATCCAATTATTTAGGTTTGTTTGCTTTTTTTTCTTTTGATAGGCTAATGATCTGTTTCCTTAGATAACCAAGATATTCTATTAATTTTCTTTTATTAAGTTTAGACTTATGTCTTACACACCAAAATCTTTTATCCAGGTAGGGTTCTTGTTTTCATATGGCTTTAGTAATGACCTAGGCGTTAAGATCATTTAGTGAACTAACATCCTTTGTCTTATCTCTAAATAATATTGCCCCCCTTACATTACAATGCCTTCTCTGTCAAATATTAAGTTCCCATATAAATGTGGGTGAATCTCTGGCCTGTCTCCAGCATTTTGTAGGTCCATTTGTCTGGATTCTTACACTAATACCATCTTTTTTTTTAAAATTGTAATTTCATAGCAGGTCTTGATATCTAACAGGGAAAGTTGATTCTCTACTCTTCTTTAAAAAAAAATTTATTTAAAGAGAGTGAGTGGGTTGGGGGGAGGGCTAAAGGAGAGGGAGGGAGAATCCTCAAGCAGACTCCCTGCTGAGCATGGAGCCCTATGTGGGGTTTGATCACAGGACCCTGAGACCATGACCTGAGCTGAAATCAAGAGCCAGATGCTTAACCAAGTGAGCCACCCAGGCACCCATCTCTTTACTCTTCTTTAAGGCTGATATAGTTGTTCAAGGAACTTTGATACTTATATAAATTTTATTTTCCAGATTTTTTGAGATGTAATTGGCAACATTGAAAGGTATACAATATGATATATGTATGTATTGCAAAATGATTACCACAATAAGATCAATACATATGTCAATTCACAGAATATTACAATATTTTTAGTGAGAATTTTTAAGATCTACTCTTTTAGCTACTTTCAAATATGCAATATAGNTATACAATATGATATATGTATGTATTGCAAAATGATTACCACAATAAGATCAATACATATGTCAATTCACAGTTAGAATATTACAATATTTTTAGTGAGAATTTTTAAGATCTACTCTTTTAGCTACTTTCAAATATGCAATATAATATTGTTAACTATTAGTCATCATGCTATACATTACATTCCCAAAACTTACTCATCTTATAACATGAAGTATATACGCTTTGACCACTTTCACCAATTACTCCCCTACCCCTACCATTAGAAACCAACAATGTATTCTATCTTTATAGGAGGTCAGTTTTTTAAATTTCATATATATGATCATATAGTGATAGAAATCATAAAAGTCATCTTTCTCTGTCTGACTTACTTAGCATACTGCCTTAAGGTCCATCCGTGTTGTCACAAATGCCAGGATTTCCATCTTTTAATGGCTGAATAATATCCCGTAGTGTATATATTCTTTGTCCATTATTTATCTTTCAGTGGATACTTACAGTGTTTCCATGTCTTGGCTATTGTTAATAATGCTACAGTGAACATGAGGGTGCAGATATCTTTTAAAGATAATGATTTCAGAGAAAGACAATTATCATATGATTTCTCTTATCTATGGAACATAAGAACTAGGAAGATCGGTAGGGGAAGAAAGGGATAAAGAAGGGGGGGTAATCAGAAGGGGGAATGAAGCATGAGAGACTATGGACTCTGAGAAACAAACTGAGGGCTTCAGAGGGGAGGGGGGTGGGGGAATGGGATAGGCTGGTGATGGGTAATAAGGAGGGCACACATTGCATGGTGCAGTGGGTGTTATACGCAACTAATGAATCATCAAACTTTACATAAAAAAAATTAAAATAAAAAATTTAAAAAAAAGACAATGATTTCATTTCCTAGTTATATATCCAAAAGTGACTTGTTGGACCATTTCATATAACTTTAGAGTAAATAGACCAGGTTACTTAAGTTCATTAAAATTTTGATAGGGATTGCATTAAATACATAGATTAACTTGAAGAGAATTGACAACCTTAAAATAATCATCTTGGAGTGCCTACCTGGCTCAGTTGGAAGAGGATGTGACTCTTGATCTCAGTGTTGTGAGTTTGAGCCCCACGTTGGGTGTAAAGATTACTTAAAAAAATAAATTTAAAAAATAATAAAATATTTATTCATCTTATACTATACAAAATGTGTCCATTGATTTGTATCACTGGCTATGTCATTTATAGAGTTCTAAAGTTTTTCCTAGATTAATTCCTAGATATTCATAGTTTTGTTATTGCTCAGTTTTAAATGATTATGTTACAGTGAAAACACACTATTGGTTGTTCTGTGTCAGGAAAACTTTCAAAGTTCTTGTGAGATCTAACAGTTTATTAGTTGATTCTTTTGGTCATTTTGTTTATTTTAATTTCAGTGTAGTTAACATACAGTGTTTTATTAGTTCCATGTTTACAATATAGAGATTCAGCAACTCCATACATCACCCAGTGCTCATCACGGTAAGTGAACTCCTTAATCCCCATCACCTATTTCACCCATCCCCCCCATCTCCCCTCTGGTCACCATCAGTTTGTTCTCTATAGTTAAGAGTGCTTCTTGGTTTGTGTCTCTCTTTTCCTCTCTTTGTTCATTTGTTTTGTTTCTTAAATTCTACATATGAGTAAAATCATATGGTATTTGTTTTTTTTCCTGACTTATTTCACTTAGCATTATACTCTCTAGATTCATCTATGTTGTTGCAAAGAGCAAGATTTCATTCTTTTTTTATTACTGTATAATATTGCATTGCCTAATACCATATTGTTTTGATTATTATAGCATTGTAGTATAGGTTGAAATCTAGATATGTGGTGTCTCCAGCTTTGTTGTTCTCACAGAATTTCTTTTGTTATTCTAGGTCTTTTGTGAATCCATGTTATTGGAGTTTATTTTATAGGGATTGTATTGAATCTATAGATAGTATGCACATCTTAATACTCATTCTTCTGGTCCATGAACGTGAGTTATCTTTCCATTCATTTGTGTTTTCAATTTCTTTCATTAATGTCTTACAGTTTTTAGTGTATAGATCTCTCACCTCTTTGGTTAATTTTATTCCTAAGTATATTACTGGTTTTGACACTGTTGTAGTGGGATTGTTTTTTATTTTTCAGATTTTTTTTAGTAAATTAGAAATGAAACTGATTTATGTATATTAATTTTCATATCCTTCAACTTTACTGAATTAATTGATTAGTTCTAACAGTTTTTTTGTGAAATCCTTAGTTTTCTCTATGTAAGATCATATCATCTACAAAGGGACAATTTTATTTCCCCCTTTCCAATTTGGATGACCTCTTTTTCTTTTTCTTCTTTTTCTTTCTTCTTCTTTCTTCTTCTCCTTCTTCTCCTTCTTATTTAATTGCTCTAGCTAGAATTCCTAGTACTATGTTAAATAGTAGTGGGAGTGGGCACCCTTGTCTTGCTCCTGGTCTTAGAAGAAAACTTTCAACCTTTCACCATTGAGTATGACATTAACTGTGGGCCTGTCATATATGGTCTTCATTATGTTGAGGTACATTCCCTCTATACCCAATTTGTTGAGCATTTTTTTCATGAAAAGATGTTGAATTTTGTCAAATGCTTTTTTGGGGGGGGCATCTGTTGAAATGATCATATGATTTTTATGAGTTTTATCTTTCATTCTCTTGTGGTTTATCACATTTATTGATTTGTGAGTGTTGATCCCTCCTTGCTTCCTAGGGATCAATCCCACTTGATCATGGTGTATGATCCTTTTAATGTGCTGCTGGATTCTATTTGTTAGTATTTTGTTGAGAATTTTTGCATCTATATTTATCAGGCATATTGTCCTGTAGTTTTGTTTGTTTTTGTAGTATCCCTATCTGGTTTTGGTATCAGAGTCATGATGGCCTCATAAAATGATTTGAGAGCGTTTACTTTTATTCAATTTTTGGAAGTTTGAGAAATGTTATAAAATCTTTAAATGTTTGGTAGAATTCATTGATTCTATTTCCCTACTAATTACTGGTCTATTCAGATTTTCTATTCATGATTTGGTCTTAGTAGGTTGTATGTTTCTAAGAATTTACCCATTTTTTTCTAGCTATCAAAATTTTTGGTGTATAATTGTTCATAGTAGTCTCCTACAATCCTTTGTATCTTTGCGGTATCAGTTGTAATGTCTCTTATTTCTGATTTTGAGTCTTTTTTTCCTTAGTCTAGCTAAAAGGTTGTCAACTTTATTTTGTTTTAAAAAGCAGCTCTTAGTTTCATTGATTTTTTTTTCTATTTTTCTGATTTCTATTTCATTTATTTCTGGTCTGATTTTTCTTTCCCTTTGCTAAGGCTTAGTTTGGTCTTCTTTTTCTAGTTTTAAGATGTTAGTTTAGGTGGTTTGTTTGGAATTTTTTTCCTTTATGTAGGCATTTATGACTATAAATTTCTCTCAGTACTACTTTTACTGAACTCCAAAGTTTTTGTAGATTTTTTCCTTTTTAATTATGTCAAGATATTTTTTTGATTTTTTCCTTTTGATTTCTTCTTTGACCTAAATGTTCAGGAGTATGCTGTTTAATTTCCACATATTTGTGAATTTTTCCAATTTCTTCCTTGTATTTCTAGTTTCATATCATTGTGGTCAGAAAAGATTCTTGGCATGATTTCAGTCTTCTTAAATTTCCTGACACTTTCCCAACGTGTGTATCCTAGCAAATACACCATGTGTTCCATGTGTGCTTAAAAGAATTGATATTCTGCTGTTGGACAGAATGATCTATATACGTCTGTTACATCTATTTGGTGTAAAGTAAAACCAAGTCCAGTGTTTCCTTCTTGACTTTTTGTCTGTATGATTTGTCCATTGTTGAAAGTGTGGTATTGAGGTCTACTGCTATTATTGCATTGTCTATTTATCCCTTCCCATACGTTAGTATTTCCTTAATATAGTTAGTATTTCCTTAATATACCCTGATGTTGGGTACATTTTATATTTATGGTTGCTGTATCTTCCTGATGAATTGATCATTTTATCATTATACAATGATTTTCTTAGCCTCTTATTATCACTTTTGACTTAGTCTATTTTGTCTGATGTAAAATACATTTTGTATGGAGTATTTTTTTTCCTTTGAGCTTATGTGCATCCTTAAAGTGAACTAAATCCCTTGTGGGTATCATATAGTTAGATCTTTTTTTGTTTGGATGTTTAATCCATTCAGCTACTTTATTCCTGTGGATTGAAATCTACTTACATTTATTTTAAGTCAAAACATTTTTGAGTATACTTGACACACAATATTCTATTAGTTTTATGCAAACAACTTAGTGATTTGACAAGTTTATATATTATGCTATGTTCACTACAAGTATAACTACCATCTGTCATCATACAGTACTATTACAATATCATTGACTGTATTCCTTATGCTCTGTTTTTTATTCCTGTGACTTACTCATTCCATAACTGGAGGCCTGTATCTTCCTTTCTTCTTTACCCATTTTGTCCAACCCCTCCACTCGCCTCCCCTCTGGCGACTATCAGTTTGTTCGTGCTCTTCCCCTAAGTGCCCTGAGGTGACCTCTGGAAATGGTTCACTCTTTGCTTGATACAGAAAACCCTACAAAATCATGCAAATCAAGAGGTTCAAATCTTCATGTTTGCTTTAAGAACACATGTGAAACTGCTGAGACCATCAAGGGTATGCATATCCAAAAAGCCACCAAGTATCTGAAAGACGTCACTTTGCAGAAGCAGTGTGTGCCATTCCATTGCTACAAGGGTGGAGTGGTAGGTGTGCCCAGGCCACACGGGGTCAGTGGCCCAAGGAGAGTGCTGACTTTTTACTGCACATGTTTAAAAATGCAGAGTAATGCTGAACTTAAGGGTTTAAATGTAGATTCTCTGGTCATTGTGCACATCCAGGTGAACAAAGCCCCCCAAATGTGGCATTGAACGTACAGGGCTCGTGGTCAGAATAACCCATACATGAGCTCTCCCTGGCACACTGAGAGAGCAGTTACTGAAAAAGAGCAGATTGTTCCTAAACCAGAAGAGGAGGTTGCACAGAAGAAGAGATCCCAGAAGAAACTGAAGAAATAAAAATGTATGGCCAGGAGTAAATTCTGCTTAGAATAAATGCAAATAAAATTTAAAAAAAAAACCCATCAGTTCTCTATATTTTTAGTTCTGATTCTACTTTTCGTTCTTCTTCTTCTTCTTTTTTTTTTTTAGATTCCATTTGTAAGTGGAATCATAAGGTATTTGTCTTTCTCCATCTGACTTATTTCACTTAGCATAATTCCCTCTAGGTACATCCATGTTGTCTCAAATGGCATGATCTCATCCTTTTTTATGACTGCAAAATATTCCTCTCTCTGTGTGTGTGTGTGTGTGTGTGTGTGTGTGTCTGTCTGTAGAACACATCTTCCTTATTCATTCCTCTATTGATGGACACTTAGGTTGCTCCCATGTCTTGGCTATTGCAAATAATGCTGCAATAAACATAGGGGTGCATAGATATTTTTGAGTTAGTGTGTTCATTTTTCCTTGGTAAATATCCCCCAATAGTGGAATTATTGGATCATATGGTTTCTTTAAAAAAAAGATTTTATTAATTTGAGAGAGAGCATGAGCAGGGGAAGGGGCAGAGGGAGAGGGAGAAGCAGACACCCTGCTGAGCGGGGAGTCTGATGTGCAGCTCGATCTCAGGAGCCTGAGATCATGACCTGAGCCAGTCAGATGCTTAACCAACTGAGCCACCCTAGGCGACCCTATATGGTATTTCTATTTTTAATTGTTTGAGGAACCTCCATGCTTTTCTCCACAGTGGCTGTACCAATTTACATTCTCACCAATAGTGCATGAGGGTTCCTTCTTCTCCACATCCTCGCCAACACTTGTTTCTTATCTTCTTAATTTTAGCCAATGTAACAGGTGTGAGGTGATATCTCATTGTGGTTTTGATTTTCATTTCCCTGGTAAGGGATGTTGAGCATCTTTTCATGTGATTGTTGGCCATCTGTATGTCTTCTTTGGAAAAATGTCTATGTGGGTCCTCTGCCCCCCCTTTTTTAATTGATCAGTGCGCTAACATTTAAAGTAGTCATTGATAGGTAAGGAATTACTAATGTCATCTTATTGTTTTCTGCCTCTTTTGTAGTTGCTTTATCTCTTCCTCTCTTTTGTGAATTGGTGATTTTTCATAGTGGTATTTTTTTATTCCCTTTATCTTTTGTGTATGTACTTTTGTATAGGTTTTGCTTTGTGATTGCCATGAGGTTTACATATAATGTCTTAGTTACCTAATAGTCTATTTCAAACTGATAACAAGTTTTATTGCATACAAAACTACACCTTTTTCTACCCCCAAATTTTATGTTTTTGTTGTCACAATTTACCTCTGTTTCTATTGGGCATACGTTACCAAATTATTACAAGTATAATTATCCTCAGTATTTTTATCCTTTATACTTGATTTAAGTAATTAACACACCACCATATTATGGTATTCTGATATTAACTGTGTGCTAATAAGTGTGACATATTTTCCTATGTTCTCATGTTACTAATTATCACCCTTTCATTTTGACTTGATGAACTACTTTTAGCATTTCTTATAAGGTAGATCTTGTGATGATAAACTCCCTTAGCTTTTATTTGTCTGGGAAAGTCTTTATCTCTCCTTCATTTCTGTAGGGCAACTTTTCCAGATCAAGTATTCGTGGCTGGCAGTTTTTTCTTTCAGCACTTTGTATATATCATTCCACTTTGCTCAGCCTGCAAAATTTCTGGTGAGAAATCTGCTGATAGCTAATATAAAATAATTATACCTGTAATAATTTGGTGATATATGCCCAATATAAACAGAAGTAAGCCTTATGGAGGTTCCCTCCTATGTGGGGATTTTTTGTGTGTGTTGCTACTTTCATTTTTTATTTTAATTCCAGTATAGTTAACATACAGTTGTATATTAGGTTCAAGTGTACAATATAGTGATTTAACACTTCTATACAATTCTCAGTGCTCAACAAGGTAAGTGTATGCTTAATCCCTTTGATCTATTTCACCTACCGCCCCTCTGATAACCATGAGCTTGTTCTCTATAGTTAAGAGTCTCTTTTTTGGTTTGTCTCTCTCTCTTTTTTCCCCCTTTGTCCATTTGTTTTGTTTCTTAAATTCTACATATGAGTGAAACCATATGGTATTTGTCTTTCCCTGATTTATTTTGTTTAGCATTATATTCTCTAGCTCTATCCATGTTGTTGCAAATGACAAGATTTCATTCTTTTTTATGTCTCAGTAACATTCCATTGTGTATACATACTCCACATCTTTATCCATTCATTTGTCAATAGACACTTGTGTTGCTTCCATAATTTGACTATTGTAAATAATGCTGCTATACACACTTGGGGACATGTATCCCTTTGATTTAGTGTTTGTTTGTTTTTTTTTTTTGAGTAAATATCCAGTAGTGCTATTCACTATCATTGGGTAGTTTTATTTTTGACTTTTTGAGGAATCCCCATACTGTTGTCCACAGTGGCTATACCACTCTGCATTCCTATCAACAGTGCAAGAGGGTTCCTTTTTCTACATCCTTGGGCTTCCTAAGTAGAGGGCACCCTAGGAGGATGGTTGAAACTGAAGTTGGTGCAAGCTGGGGTGTCCTGGGATGCTCCATGCAGGGGGTACTTTGGAGCCAAAGCAGGCATGGCCCCAGAGGTTTCAGGGCACTCTGTGCAAGGGGAGGGGTTGGGGGGGTGCCCTGGCAAGTCATCTGGAGGTGAAGTGGTTCAGGCCTGACATATTCTGGGATGTTTTGTGTCTTGATGAGATAGCTAGAGCCATAGTGACTGCTGACCAGGGGTGTCCTGGTATGTGCTGCACTGGCACCACCTTGATGGGATGACATAGTGTAGCGGTATAGCAGCCCAACCCTGCTTCCCGCTGTGCTATCAAGGTAGAGGGTGAACATAAACCATGGCACTCACCAGACCCTCTGATCCAGAGTGAGTTCCAGCAGCTCCCCTACTGTTTAGCAGGGTCCTAAGGCTAGATCTTCTTTATTCTAGTTGCCCTTTTAAACCACAGCTTTTATGTTATGCCCCAGGGCAGATGAATATGGTCCCCATCTCTTATTACTATCCCTCCCCACTGCAGTTCACCATGTGGGGGATGGGGGCTCCTTCGTTACCATGTCTCCCTCTCTCTTTCTGTCCTTTATGTGGTGTCTCTATCTTTTGTTGTGCAGAAGCTGTTTAGTCAGCCTTCCATCCTTTAATTGCTCTGTAAATGTGTGTGTCTGTGAAGGAGGTGAGTTCAGGGTCTTCCTGTGTTGCCATTTTACGAACCCCTAAGGTATCTTATTTTTTTTTCATAGGAATTTGGATACTTTGTAGTATTTGTTTATTCATTCAATGAACATCTACTGAGTATCTACTGTGGACCAGGCACTCTTCTAAGGGTTAGATTTTCTGATGAATAAAACAGAAAAAATGTCAGCCTTTGCTGGAGTTTATCTTCCAGTTGGGGGTGGGGGGGGCAAATAGTATACAAGAGAAGGAAAACATGTAGTATGTTATAGTGTAATAAAGGCTAGAGAAAAAAGCATAGAAAGAGATTTAAAAGTTGGGGGTTGTACTGAAATTTTATGTTCGTTGGCCAGAGGAAACCTTAATGCAGATCTATGGGGGAAAGAACTCAAGTCAGAGGAGCAGCAAGAGCAAAGGCCTTGAGATGAGAACATGCCTGAGGTTTCCAAGATAGCCCGGGAAGATGACGTAGAGGGGCAGAGTGCAGGAAGAAACTCGTCTCTTTGCTTCTCTAGCATTCCACCATATTGTACAGCTCATTCAAACATCTGTACACAGTAACATTCAAATATCTGCTGAGTAATGAATTTGTGTTTTTTCCCCTTCAGAGGGAAAAATCAGTAATGACTGGCAAGGTATGTGAGGAGAAAGGGCAAAGCCAGATAACTTGACAGCTAAGTGTGTATGTAGGCTCTAAGTGTATGGTAGGGAAGAAAGAGAGGTTAGGATAGAATAGAGTGGGTTTTGAGATGGAGCTGTTGACTAAGCAGTTGGAAACACAAATCTGCTTAACGGAGCTCGGAGAAGAGAGAAATTTGGGGAGGTAACACAGTTGAAGTCATGGGACTAATAAAGGTCCTCCAAGAAGGATGGCCTTGGACAGGGTCATGGTGTGGGAATGCAGAAAGAGGGGTGGATTCATTCTGTATGCAGGTCCTTGGCCTTGATGATGGAAGGGAGGTGGATGGTAAGGAAAAGCAGGAGTTGGGCCTAATTCTACAGCTCTACTGACAGTGGTGGTACCATTGTTAAGATTGGGAGGGTTCAGAATGAACAAGGACATGTTTGGGATAAAAGTGAACACCAGTAGAAAATGTTTAGTAAATGCCAAATGGAAAGAGGATCTATATTTAAATCTCATAAACTGAAGGTCTCATCCAAGTCACTTTAGCTAGTGAGGAGCCAAGATGGCCTCATTTATGAGGCAGCACAGCTCCAGTGTCGCCAGCAGGTGACGCACTTCGCAGGGTGATCTGATGAGCTTTGGAAGGCCCATCTGCTCGGATACCATCCTACCTTGCCATTTAGCCTGAGCCCTGGCAGTGTTTTTGATGCCATATCCACTACTGTTTTGAGTTAGTCTGTACTTTGCTAAGCAGATTGTTCATAGATGTTACAGAGCTCATCAAAGGGATGCCAGTTCCCATGTGTCCTCTTTCAGGCATCAATAGACTTAGTGCTTTGATGCTCGCGCTGTTCTTAGCGTGTTAACCAATAAGTAATTAGCAACAGGGAACGAGTTTTGTTTGCCGCTCATCAAAGTTACATGTTAACTGGTGAAAAGAAGACAAGATAAAATTGGGACAAAAGGGACGTGTGTGGTTATTAATGTGCTGTGCTTGCTTTTTTAGACATATCAGATGGCAGTTTTGCTAAGTCAAAACAGTCAAAATTGGAGGAAGGTGGTTCTCCAGAATCCCTCACCTCGGTGACAGAAGAGACAGACTTAGCAGGTAACGTCGCCCAGCCAGTCAAGCAAGAGTGTGACAGATTTGTAAGCACCGAATGTACCAGCATGCACTACAAGGGGGGTACAGTTTGAAGATCAAAGTCGCTGCAGAACCCTAAAAACTAAGCATTTTGTCCTTTCAAAGCCAAGTAAATTGTTGCACAAAGTATAGATAAAAGCAAACAAGCACCATGTCCTTTCTAGCATTTTGATTTCTGCCTCTTCACTCTTTTTTACAGCAATTTTCAGGGCCTAAGGTTCTTAAATGTGTAGGTCTCTGCTTTAGTTGATAGTTACTAACTCAGGTTTTATTAAAAATTTCTACTCTATACCAAGGAAGGAGAATGATCCAAAATATTTGTCTATGTGGGGTTGGCCGTCTGCCTAAGTGATGCCATCTATTTCAAATCCAAAGGCTCCAGGAGGGCAAATTTGGAGGCTCAGAGGCACCAGAGGTTGGCGATTAAGAACCAGTCGGCCTGCGTTCCAATCCTGGCGCTGCTGGTGTGAGCTTGAACGAGTTATTTGATCCCTCTGTTCAATATACACAACAACAGTGCCTACTTGACATGGTTTTTGTGAGGATTATGCGAGTCAATACCTGCAAATCCCTTAGAATAGTGCCAGAGCCCTCCTAAAACTCAGGGCACCCAGAAGCCGTCGTGCCAGTGTAGAAATATCCTACCTGTCATGCCCTCCTTAAACCGTCTTACAACACCTCCTTCAGCCTGCTTCTTAGACGTAATAGCAGCTGCCCCAATTTAAAGTGCTGGGAATGTTTGGATGAAATGAGCACTTGCCAGGGACCGAGTTTGATGGGAAGCAGCCAGAAGCGCCCACCATGACTCTCAGTTCAGGCTGGCCTTGTCAGCCAGTCAGGCACCCCCGGGGTGTCTGTGGAGTGTATCTGTGCCTCGACTGACTCTCCGTCCTCAGGGTACTGGATGGACTGAGCACGTCTACTTTGAGCCCTGTGTTCGTTTTACTTCATGTTCTGTATTTATTGTTCAGAAGGCATTTCTACTCTGTCCCTAGCAGCTGTGCCAGAGAATTCGAAGAGTTCTGCTGTTATCACAGCCCTCGAAAACTTCACTAGAGAACTGGAAAGAAAATCTGAGGTAACGGTCCACGAAAAATGAAGAGCTGGCTTGTTAGGGGTTTAAAGTAAAGAGTTCAAAATACTCATCAACGCAGTTGTTATCCTTCATATGTGAGGGTGCTCCTGAGGCTTTGGGGGAGGAATATTCAGCTACGGTCACTGATTGCAGTGCCTTTGTGAATTGTGGTTTGTATTATAAGGCAGCTGTTCCATGTCCACTTGCTACAGTAGGACAGGATGGATCTATATGGAAATCAGACTCATGCTTTGGTTTCATTGAGACCATTCTCAGACAATGGAAATACCAGGAAGCAATGATTTGGTCATAACAACAGGCAGGGAAGAGAGGGGGACCATGTGGATGAGAGAGGTGTCCAGGACAAAGATGGACATGGGCTTTGGGTAGATGGTCAGCTGAGTGGTGGCGAATCTGAGTAGAGCTGAGCAGTGCACGTGTAGGCTGTCCCAAAATCTTGTCTGCAAGATGAACTTTGGAAGCTTTTCGGTTCCCTTCTTTTATGTCCTATTGTTTATAAATCTCAAAAGAGTTATTTATTAGCACATTTGAGAAAAGTATCTTACCCTGATGTGTTCATTTAGCTAATTTAGAAAATCTCCAAAGTCTTATCATATTTTTGGCAATAGCCATGTAAACTAGTTTCTAATGGAAATTTGTTCATAATATTCAGTATGTATTTTAATAGAATGAATGTAAGTTTTCCTATTTTAGCGTCTTGTTCTTTGTTGGTATTGAGCCCGAGGCAATACATAGAAAGTGTAGCATGGTGTCTCCTCACGGTTGTTTAGCAGTAATGTCTGTTATGAATATAGTGTGCTGGCAGCATCTTTTTTACACAAAGCCTAAACTCCATTTATGTATATGGTTAATTCAAATGTGATCGTTTGTTATTGTTGTTATGGTTTAGCTTAGGTACAAAGGGAGTCCACTTTACTCAAAAGAGGCAAAGCAAGCACCAGATTGCCTAATCCAACTTTTAAACCAGATACATCAACGCAGGTAAGGGTGGGGTTTTGAAACAAGGTCATAAAAAAGTGATCACTCATACACATTTGTGACCACTGTGCTGGGGTCATGAGGACCTGAAGGTTGAGCAGATGTGAGGTTTGATAATCACCTAACCGGTTTAGTTTCTAGTTTCTAGTTCTTCATTCATAAGATGATGGGGTAAGGCCTTCCTTAAGCCTCTTCATGGTCTACCATGATGTGATCCTAAAACACTATTTTTTAAAACTTTATAATCTAATTATGAAGACTGAGCAAGCGTGGATATATATGTAAAAATGCTGGGTAAGTGCTATGTGTCATACGTGTGCAGTGGAATGGTATTCAGCCTTAAGGAATGAAATTGACACATGCTGCATCACAGATGAACTTCGAGGACGTTATGCAAAATGAAATAGGCCAGATGCAAAAGGTCAAGTATTGCATGATTTCATTTATATGAGGTACTTAGAAGAGGCAAATTCATAGAGAAGGAAAGTAGAATAGAGATCACCAGAGGCTGAGGGAGTGGTAAATAAGAAGTCATTGTTCAATCAGTATGGAGTTTCTGCTTGGATGATGGAAAAGTTCTAGAAGTGGATGGTGGTGATGGGTGCACGACATTGTGAATATACTTAATGCCACTGAATTGTACACATAAAAATGGTTAAAAGGGTAAATTTTATGTTTTATATATATAGCCACAATAAAAAGTGCTATGCACTCACGTGTACACATGCACACATATGCAAACACACTCTGATGACCATGAGATATGAAGGCTAGGAAAGGTGAGTGGAGATGGGGTTCTGCGGTGATTAGAGTTAATCCAGAACCATTACAACAGAAGTGCTTCTGTAGTGAGGTTTTGGAAACAAAGGTTTGAGTGGTGTGGGGAAGGTGCCTATAGAGATTGTTCCTTGTCAAAGTGAATAGCCTGTCGATGAAGGAAGGGAAGAAAACAATGGCAGGTTGGTTAGTTTAACTAAAGGAGGAAGTTTCTTAGGGCAGAAAATATAATCTGAATAGGGATTTATGATTTTTTTCAAACTTTTATACATGCAATGTCATTTGATTCTCAAAACAGGCCCATGAAGGACTTTGGACTTATAGAACTTCCATTATCTTGTACAGGTTATGTATTCATCCATTTTTCATTCAGCAAATGCACACTGAGCAGCACTAGATGCCAGGTCCTGTGCTAAGTTCAGGAGAGCAGTGACATGCTTTGGGAGCTTCTTGCCTCTGTAAACTTTCAGCCTGATGGAGAAGGCAGACAGTAAGCAAGCAACTAAGCAGTTTGTGTGGTTAGTTGAGCACAGAAGAGCAAATGTTGGAAACTTGAGAACCAACATGAGGAGGAGGACAGAGCTGATTAGCCAGTTTCAGCTTTCAGGACCAGCTTAAGGCAAGAGAGAGGGGAGCAAGTGGAAGGTCGGAAGTGATGGGGAGCCATGACTGGTGGTATAATGGCTTCTAGGCCAGGTCTGGCCTCCATGTCCTTTTCCCTGGAGTCTTCTCTCCTTTGCTCTAAGTGTAATTTTGAAATACCAGCTTCCTCCAGACTTCTGTTAAGAGCCTAAATCAAAGTTTTCATAGTTTCAGGGGTTGAGGGTGGTCATGCAGTGAGGGGAGGGAAGAAGAGATCGGTGTTCTTAAAACAAAAGTTGGTGAGGATGTGGAGAAAGGGGAACCCTCCTACACTGTTGGTGGGAATGCAAGCTGGTGCAGCCA
>NC_048222.1:15301106-15394137 GCF_002007445.2 Ailuropoda melanoleuca | reverse complement strand
CTGATTGCAGTGCCTTTGTGAATTGTGGTTTGTATTATAAGGCAGCTGTTCCATGTCCACTTGCTACAGTAGGACAGGATGGATCTATATGGAAATCAGACTCATGCTTTGGTTTCATTGAGACCATTCTCAGACAATGGAAATACCAGGAAGCAATGATTTGGTCATAACAACAGGCAGGGAAGAGAGGGGGACCATGTGGATGAGAGAGGTGTCCAGGACAAAGATGGACATGGGCTTTGGGTAGATGGTCAGCTGAGTGGTGGTGAATCTGAGTAGAGCTGAGCAGTGCACGTGTAGGCTGTCCCAAAATCTTGTCTGCAAGATGAACTTTGGAAGCTTTTCGGTTCCCTTCTTTTATGTCCTATTGTTTATAAATCTCAAAAGAGTTATTTATTAGCACATTTGAGAAAAGTATCTTACCCTGATGTGTTCATTTAGCTAATTTAGAAAATCTCCAAAGTCTTATCATATTTTTGGCAATAGCCATGTAAACTAGTTTCTAATGGAAATTTGTTCATAATATTCAGTATGTATTTTAATAGAATGAATGTAAGTTTTCCTATTTTAGCGTCTTGTTCTTTGTTGGTATTGAGCCCGAGGCAATACATAGAAAGTGTAGCATGGTGTCTCCTCACGGTTGTTTAGCAGTAATGTCTGTTATGAATATAGTGTGCTGGCAGCATCTTTTTTACACAAAGCCTAAACTCCATTTATGTAGTTATGGTTAATTCAAATGTGATCGTTTGTTATTGTTGTTATGGTTTAGCTTAGGTACAAAGGGAGTCCACTTTACTCAAAAGAGGCAAAGCAAGCACCAGATTGCCTAATCCAACTTTTAAACCAGATACATCAACAAAGGTAAGGGTGGGGTTTTGAAACAAACTCATAAAAAAGTGATCGCTCATACACATTTGTGACCACTGTGCTGGGGTCATGAGGACCTGAAGGTTGAGCAGATGTGAGGTTTGATAATCACCTAACCGGTTTAGTTTCTAGTTTCTAGTTCTTCATTCATAAGATGATGGGGTAAGGCCTTCCTTAAGCCTCTTCATGGTCTACCATGATGTGATCCTAAAACACTATTTTTTAAAACTTTATAATCTAATTATGAAGACTGAGCAAGCGTGGATATATATGTAAAAATGCTGGGTAAGTGCTATGTGTCATACGTGTGCAGTGGAATGGTATTCAGCCTTAAGGAATGAAATTGACACATGCTGCATCACAGATGAACTTTGAGGACGTTATGCAAAATGAAATAGGCCAGATGCAAAAGGTCAAGTATTGCATGATTTCATTTATATGAGGTACTTAGAAGAGGCAAATTCATAGAGAAGGAAAGTAGAATAGAGATCACCAGAGGCTGAGGGAGTGGTAAATAAGAAGTCATTGTTCAATCAGTATGGAGTTTCTGCTTGGATGATGGAAAAGTTCTAGAAGTGGATGGTGGTGATGGTTGCACGACATTGTGAATATACTTAATGCCACTGAATTGTACACATAAAAATGGTTAAAAGGGTAAATTTTATGTTTTATATATATAGCCACAATAAAAAGTGCTATGCACTCACGTGTACACATGCACACATATGCAAACACACTCTGATGACCATGAGATATGAAGGCTAGGAAAGGTGAGTGGAGATGGGGTTCTGCGGTGATTAGAGTTAATCCAGAACCATTACAACAGAAGTGCTTCTGTAGTGAGGTTTTGGAAACAAAGGTTTGAGTGGTGTGGGGAAGGTGCCTATAGAGATTGTTCCTTGTCGAAGTGAATAGCCTGTCGATGAAGGAAGGGAAGAAAACAATGGCAGGTTGGTTAGTTTAACTAAAGGAGGAAGTTTCTTAGGGCAGAAAATATAATCTGAATAGGGATTTATGATTTTTTTCAAACTTTTATACATGCAATGTCATTTGATTCTCAAAACAGGCCCATGAAGGACTTTGGACTTATAGAACTTCCATTATCTTGTACAGGTTATGTATTCATCCATTTTTCATTCAGCAAATGCACACTGAGCAGCACTAGATGCCAGGTCCTGTGCTAAGTTCAGGAGAGCAGTGACATGCTTTGGGAGCTTCTTGCCTCTGTAAACTTTCAGCCTGATGGAGAAGGCAGACAGTAAGCAAGCAACTAAGCAGTTTGTGTGGTTAGTGAGCACAGAAGAGCAAATGTTGAAAACTTGAGAACCAACATGAGGAGGAGGACAGAGCTGATTAGCCAGTTTCAGCTTTCAGGACCAGCTTAAGGCAAGAGAGAGGGGAGCAAGTGGAAGGTCGGAAGTGATGGGGAGCCATGACTGGTGGTATAATGGCTTCTAGGCCAGGTCTGGCCTCCATGTCCTTTTCCCTGGAGTCTTCTCTCCTTTGCTCTAAGTGTAATTTTGAAATACCAGCTTCCTCCAGACTTCTGTTAAGAGCCTAAATCAAAGTTTTCATAGTTTCAGGGGTTGAGGGTGGTCATGCAGTGAGGGGAGGGAAGAAGAGATCGGTGTTCTTAAAACAAAAGTTGGTGAGGATGTGGAGAAAGGGGAACCCTCTTACACTGTTGGTGGGAATGCAAACTGGTGCAGCCACTCTGGAAAACAGTATGGAGGTTCTTCAAAAAGTTAAAAATAGAACTACCCTACGATCCAGCGATTGCACTACTGGACATTTACCCCAAATATACAAATGTAGTGATCCAAAGGGACACCTGCATCCCAATGTTTATAGCAGCAAGGTCCACAATTGCCAAGCCATGGACAGAGCCCAGATGTCCATTGACTGATGAATGGATAAAGATGTGATACACACACACACACACACACACACACACACACACACACACACACACNTGGTCCACAATTGCCAAGCCATGGACAGAGCCCAGATGTCCATTGACTGATGAATGGATAAAGATGTGATACACACACACACACACACACACACACACACACACACACACACACACTGCTCAGCCATCAAAAAGAATGAAATCTTGCCATTTGCAATGATGTGGGTGGAACTAGAGGGTATTGTGCTAACCGAAATAAGTCAGAGAAAGACAAATACCATAGGATTTCATTCATGTGGAATTTAAGAAAAAAAAACCAGTTAAACATAGGGGAAGGGAAGGAAAAATAATATAAAAACAGAAGGAGGAAAACCATAAGAGATCCTTAACTATAGGAAACAAACTGGGGGTTGCTGGAGGGGAGGGGTGTTGGGGGTTGCGGTACTTGGGTGATGGGCGTTAAGGTGGGCACTTGTAATGAACACTGGGTGTAATATGCAAGTGATGAATCTCTAAATTCTACCCCTGAAACTAATAATACTCTATATGTTAACTAACTTGAATTTAAATTTAAAAAAATGAAAGCCTAGAGAAGAATAAGAAGTATCCTTGTAATAAGAGGTTTGCCTTTTGTTACAGTCAAGCAATCCCAATGAAATCTGTTGCTTTTTACATTGATCAGACTGAATAAACTGGAGCAGTTTCACAGTTTTGTTCTTCAAGAGCTGAGCAATCTTGAGAAGGATATTCATGATCTGAAACACCTTGAGAAGGATGTTCTTGTAAGTATACCCTCCCGCCCCGTTTGGAATATTCTCTATGACTTAAGGGGATCTGTTCCAGAGAAGAGTAACGGCTAACTACTTAAAACTTCTGTTCAATTTTAGGAATTTTGGGGAAAACAGTCTGATGATTTGAAATCATTCTGTGATCTGCAAGTGCTGAGGTATTTTTTTCAAAGTATTCTTTCTAGAATTATCTTAGTTGAAGGATAAGAGTCATGCTTTAGCTATAGTATGAGTGATTGATGTCGGTAAAGCTGCATGTAAGTAGCTATGAAGCTACTATCTTTTCAAACCAATCACTTTCGTGGCACTCCCTGAGCAAAGAGTGTGGTGTAGGGTATCAATGTAGACGTATAAATTTTGAAAAGCATAATCAGAATCCTACAAACATCTGTGTTTTTGATCCAAACTGTCTTACTTTTCAGCAATATTTAGAAAAATTAAAATGAGTATACTGAGAAAAATATTTAGATATATCCTGAATTGTGGTCTTGTAAAATATATTGTGTGTGTGTGTGTGTGTGTGTGTGTGTGTGTGTGTGTGTGTAAAACAGCCAGTGAGTTTATCCTGCTACACATTCCTTTCAGTGTGATTACTCGGTGTGCATCCTGAGGCTGTTGCTTCCCTTTGTGTAGAGTACTGATTCTGGAGTGTAGGGAGTGCGGAAATGGAGAATAGAGCCGTTCACTCCTCTGCTTCTGCTCTGGGAGAAATTCTAGTGTGTTTTGTTTTGTTTTGTTTGTTTCTGCTTGAACAATAAAAAAAAATCCTTATAGAAATCTGTAATGGCCTAAAGTTTTATCTACCAGTTCAGAATCCACTTCTTTCACAGAAATCTAGGTCAACTAGTTTTCAGAAGGCTATTATTCTGATCACACCATACATTTCAAACAACAGAAAGTTTAAAATTTCAGTTATCCATCCTTCTGTTACTCCAGTTAACACAATTAATGATAATGAGAGTAGGTAAGTAGATTCTCCAAAACTCTTTCAACAAATGATTAAAGGAGATATCCTTTCGTAACCTCGTCACTGAATGCTCCTGGTTGGTTGTGAAAGGCTCTCAAACTTCTTGGAATTAGGACCTCTTAACACTTTGAAAATTTACTAAGTTTCCCCGAAGAGCTTTTGTTTCATGGGTTATATCTGTGAATATTTTCCATATTAAAAATTGAGACCGAGATTTTAATATATATTTATTTTAAAATGAAATATGCCAACAAACTGAACAATCTAGAATAAATGGATTAATTCCTAGAAAATTAAAATCTTCCGAGAGTGAATCAGAAACAAATAGTGAACAGACCAATTACTAGTAATGAAATTGAATTGTAGTAACAAGCTTGAATTGGTAAGTAAACCCATGCTCTTTTGATGACTACAGCTTTGTAATGTAACTTGAAGTCTAGAATTGTGATGCCTCCAGTTTTGTTTTTCTTTTTCAAGATTGCCTAGGCTATTTAGGATCTTTTGCAATTCCATACAAATTTTAAGATTGCTTGTTCCAGTTCTGTGAAAAATGCTGTTGGTGTTTTGGTAGGAATTGCATTAAATCTGTAGATTGCTTTGGGTAGTATAGATATTTTAACAATATTTGTTCTTCTAACCCATAAACATAGAATGTCTATTTGTATCATCTTTGATTTCTTTCATCAGTGTTTTATAGTTTTCAGGGTACAGATCTTACACCTCTTTAGTTAGTTTATTTGTAGGTATTTTATTATTTTGGGTGCAATTGTGAATGGATTGTTCTCTTAATTTCTCTTTCTGCTTCTTCATTATTAGTGTATAGAAATGCAACAGATTTCTGTACATTAATTTTGTATCCTGCAACTTAGCTGAATTTATTTATCAGTTCTAGTAGTTTTTTTGTGGCATCTTTGGACTTTTCTATATATAGTATCATGTCATTTGCAAATAGTAAAAGTTTCACTTCTTCCTCACCAATTTGGATGCCTTTTATTCCTTTCTCTTGTCTGATTACTGTGGCTAGGACTTCCAGTACTATGTTAAATAATAATGGTGAGAGTGGACATCCTTGTCTTGGTCCTGATCTTAGGGAGAAAAACTTTCAGTTCTTCCCCATTAAGTATGATGTTAGCTGTGGGTTTTTCATATAAGCCCTTTATTATGTTGACGTATGTTCTCTCTAATCTCACTTTGTTTTTATCATAAATGGATGTTGTACTTTGTCAGATACTTTTTTTTGCATCTACTTATCATATGGTCTTTATCCTTTCTCTTATTGATGTGATGTATCACAGTGATTGATTTGCAAATATTAAACCAGCATTGCATCCCAGGAATAAATCTCACCTGATCATGATGAATGCTTTTTTTAAAAAATGTATTGTTGGATTATGTTTGCTAATATTTAGTTGAGGAGTTGTATCTATATTCATCAGAGAGATTGGCCTGTAGTTCTCTTCTTTTGTCATGTCTTTTTCTAGTTTTGGAATCCAGGTAATGCACAATTATATGGTCAATTAATCTTTGACAAAGGAAGCAGGAATATGCAGTGAAAAAGACATGTCCTCAACAAATGGTGTTGGGCAAACTGGACAGCTACATGCAAAAGAATGAAACTGGACCACTTTCTTATATCAAACACAAAAATAAACTGAAAATGGATTAAGGATCTAAATGTAAGACCTGAAACCATAAAAACCCTAGAAAAGAGCACAGGCAGCAATTTCTCCGACATCAGTCATAACATCTTTCTAGATATGTCTCCTGAAACAAGGGAAACAAAATAAAAAAACACAAAAACTATTGGGACTTCATCAGGATAAAAAGCTTTTGCCCAGTGAAGGAAACAACCAACAAAACTAAAACATAATCTACTGAATGGCAGAAGATATTTGCAAATGACATATCTGATAAAGGGTTAATGTCCAAAATATATAAAGAACTTACACAACTCAATGCCCAAAACAAATAATCCAGTTTAAAAATGGGCAGAAGACACATGAATAGACATTCTTCTGAAGAGGACATACAGATGGCCAGTAGATACATGAAAAGATCCTCAATATCACTCATCCTTAGGGAAATGCAAATCAAAACTACAATGAGATATCACCTCACACCTGTCAGAATGACCAAAATCAAAAACACAAGAAACAACAAATATTGGTGAGGATGAGGAGAGACAGAAACCCTCTTGCACTGTTGGTGAGAATGCAAACTGGCATAGCCACTGTGGAAGACAATATGGAGGTTTCTCAAAAACCTAAAAATAGAACTACCCTATGATCAAGTAATTGCATTACTGAGCATCTGCCCAAAGAATACAAAAACAGATTCAAAGGGATACATGCACCCCTATGTTTATTGCCACGTTATTTACAATAGTCATTTTATGGAAGCAACCTAAGTGTTCATCAATAGATGAATAAAGAAGGTGTGGTATATGTATACAATGGAGTATTATTCAAGCATAAAAAAGAATGAAACCTTGCCATTTACAACAACATGGATAGATCTAGGGCGTATACTGCAAGCAAAATAAGGCAGTCAGAGAAAGAAAAATACCATATGATTTTAATAAGGCAGTCAGAGAAAGACAAATACCATATGATTTTCCTCATATGTGGAATTTAAGAAACAAAACACACAAAGGGAAAAAACAAGAGACCAAGAAACAGACTCTTAACTATAGAGAATAAAACGATGGTTACTAGAGGGGAGGTAGGTGGAGGGGATGGGTGAAATAGGCGAGGGGGTTTAAAAGTACACTCATATTGGGGTGCCTGCGTGGCTCGGTGGGTTAAGTGTACAACTTTCAATTTCAGCTCAGGTCGTGATCTCTGGGTCATGAGATTGAGCCCTGCGTTGGGCTTGACGCTCAGCACAAAGTTTGCTTATGATTCTCTCCCTCTCTCTCTGCCCCACCACATCCCCCCTCAAACACTCTCTCTCTCTCAAAAAAAAAAAGTGCACTTATCTTGAAATTGTTGAATCATTGTGCTGTACACCTGAAATGAACATAACACTGTATGTTAAAACAACAACAACAACAACAAGCAGAAGTCCAGGACCAAATGGATTTACAGGTGACTTCTAACATTTTTAAAAGATTTAATACCTATTGCTCTGAAACTTTTTCAAAAGACAGAAGAGAAAGGAAAGCTTCTGAATACATTCTATAAGGCCAGCATTACTGTGATACAAAAACCAGACAAAGACATTATCAAAAAAGAGAACTATAGGCTGATATCCCTGATGAATGCAGATGAAAAAACCTTCAACAAAATATTAACAAACTGCATTCAACAGAACATTAAAAGGATCATTCACCAAGATCAAGCGGGATTAACTCTAGGGGTTCAAGGATGGTTCCATATGCACAAATTAATCAACAGGATACACTACATTTATAAAATGAAGGATGAAAAATCATATGATCATCTCAGTAGATACAGAAAAAGTATTTGACAAAATTCAATTCCATTACTGATTAAAAACTCTCAATGGGGGCGCCTGGGTGGCTCAGTCGTTAAATGTCTGCCTTCGGCTCAGGGCGTGATCCTGGCGTTATGGGATCGAGCCCCACATCAGGCTCCTCCACTGGGAGCCTGCTTCTTCCTCTCCCATCCCCCTGCCTGTGTTCTCTCTCTCGCTGGCTGTCTCTCTCTCTCTCTCTCTGTCAAATACATAAATAAAAATCTTAAAAAAAAAAAAAAACTCAATGGAGTGGTTTTAGAGGGAACATATCTCAACATAATAAAGGCCATATATGATAAACCCACAGCTAACATCATAATGGTAAAAAACTGAGAACGTTTTCTCTAAGATCAGGAACAAGACAAGGGTGTCCACACTCACTGCTTTTATTCAACACAGTTATGGGAGTCTTACACGGCAATCAGAAGAGAAAGAAGTAAAAGGTACCCAAACTGGTGAGGAAAAGTAGAATTGTTACTATTTGCAGATGACATGGTACTATATCCAGGAATTCCTAAAGATTCCACCAAAAAGCTATTAGAGCCTATTAAAGAATTCAGTAAAATTGCAGAATATAAAATTAATATAGAGAAATCTGTTACATTTATATACACTAAGAGAACAATCTCATTTACGATTACATCACAAAGAATTAAGACCTAGGATTTAACTTAACCAAGGAAGTGAAAGACCTGTACTCTGAAAACTATAAAATGTTGAAAAAAATTGAAGACAAAAACAGATGGAAAGATATACGTGCTCATGGATTGAAAGAATTAGCATTGTTAAAGTGTCCCTACTACTCAAAACAACTTACAGATTCAATAGAATCCTTATCAGAATACCAAGAACATTTTTCATGGAATTAGAACACATAATTCTAAAATTTATATGGAAACAAAAAAGACCCTGAATAGCAAAAACAGTCTTGAGAAAGAACAAAGATGGAGGTATGACAATCCCAGTTTCAAACTATACTACAAAATGGTAGTATTCAAAACAGTATGGTACTGGCACAAAAAATAGACACATAGATCAATGGAACAGAATAGAGAGAGCCCAGAAATCCATGCTTGTGTGGTCAGTTGTTTCATATGACAAAGAAGGCAAGACTATACAATAGGGAAAAAACTATCTGCTGGGAAAACTAGACCACGTTATTATACCATACACACAAAAAATTCAAAATGGATTGAAGACCTAAATAAATGTGACGCCTAAAACCATAAAACTCCTGAAAGAAAACACAGGCAGTTCTAATCTCTTCGACATCACCCTGTGTCTCCTCAGACAAGGGAAACAAAAGCATAAATAAACTACTGGGACTACACCAAGATATGAAGTTTTGGCANAATCTCTTGGACATCACCCTGTGTCTCCTCAGACAAGGGAAACAAAAGCATAAATAAACTACTGGGACTACACCAAGATATGAAGTTTTGGCACAGCAAAAGAAACCATCAACATAATGTAAGGCAGCCTACTGAATGGGAGAAGATATTTGTAAATGACATACCTTATAAAAGGTTAATGTGCACCAAAATATATGAAGAACTTTTAAAACTCCACACCAAAAAACCAAATACTCCAATTAAAATATAGGCAGAGGACCAGAATAGACATTTTTCCAAAGAAAACATCCAGACGGCCAACAGACATGAAAAGATGTTTAACATCACTAATTATTAGAGAAATACAATTCTAAATCCAATGAGATATCACCTTACACTTGTCAAAATGGGTAGTATCATAAAGCAAAAAACAGGTGTTAGCAAGGATGCGGGGGCAAAAAAAGGCACCCTCATGCANAATTTTTTTTTTTTAAGATTTTATTTATTTATTCGACAGAGATAGAGACAGCCAACAGGAGAGGGAACACAAGTAGGGGGAGTGGGAGAGGAAGAAGCAGGCTCATAGTGGAGGAGCCTGATGTGGGGCTCGATCCCACAACGCCGGGATCACGCCCTGAGCCGAAGGCAGATGCTTAACCGCTGTGCCACCCAGGCGCCCCAGAGAAATACAATTCTAAATCCAATGAGATATCACCTTACACTTGTCAAAATGGGTAGTATCATAAAGCAAAAAACAGGTGTTAGCAAGGATGCGGGGGCAAAAAAAGGCACCCTCATGCACTGTTGGTAGGAATGTCTACTGGGGCAGCCACTGTGGAAAACAGTGTGGAGGTTCCTCAAAAAAATTAAAAATAGAGCTACATATGATCCAGAAATTCTGCTACTGGGTATGTAATGAAAACAAAAACACGAATTCAAAAGGATACACACTCCCCTATGTTTATTGCAGTATTATTTACAATAGCCAAGATATGGAAGCAGCCTCTGTCCATCAGTAGGTGAATGGATAAATATGAGGGACATATGTATCCCCCAGAATACACACACCCACCAGAATATTACTCGGCCATGAGAAGAATGAAATCTCCCATTTGTGAGAACATGGATGGACCTAGAGGGTATTCTAAGAGAAGCCAGACAGAGAAAGACAAATACCATATGATTTCACTTGTATGTGGAATCTAGAAAATAAATCCCAAGACTCTTAAGTACAGACAAGAAACTGGTGGTCGTCAGAGGGTAGAGGTATGGGGGAATGGCTAAAATGTGTGAAGGGGAGTGCGAGGTACAGGCTTCTGGTTATGGAATGAATAAGTCGCAGGGATGAAAGGTAAAACATGGGAAATGTAGTCCATGGCGTGTACTAGCGTCGTGTGGCGACAGATGGTAGCTACACTGCGGTGAGCTATGCACAGAGTTGTTAAATCCACCATGTTGTACACCTGAAACTAATGTAACATTGTGTGGCAACTGGGTGTTTACCCCAAAGATACAGACGTAGTAAAGAGAAGGGCCATATGCACCCCAATGTTCATAGCTNGGCACAGAGTTGTTAAATCCACCATGTTGTACACCTGAAACTAATGTAACATTGTGTGGCAACTATACTTTTAAAAATGTGAAAACAATTAATAAAATTGAATTTATGACGCAAAGAAGTAAATAACTCAGGATAATTTCCAATAACATATTTTATGTCAATGTATGTGCATATATTTATTTTATATTTATTGTTTGGGAGGGTTTTTTTTTGGTAGTTTTTGTTTTACTGGTATGGGTTTGTTCTGGGTTCTCTCTCTAAAAAGCTTGTCACCATATGTGGAGGTCACAATTCAGATGATAATGAGTCTTTTGCCCTCATGGCTGAACATATTCAAAAGACTGGTTTATAAAAAAACGACTAATGAAAAAAAAAGTTTACATATTGATGTAAGTAACAGATTTGTATGAAAAATAACCAGACTTTTCAAAACAAACATGTGAGAAGTGTTGCATTGTTTTGTTGTTGCAAATCTCTTTAATGTCAGGCTTCCCAGAAGGTAGCTGCTTTGTCCTCTCTGCTCCTGAATTCAATCTGTTGTGATATCACACATCGTGTAATGGAAAACTCCTGTGTATGTGTGAGAGTAAGAATGAAAAAAGCAAATGAAGTCTTAGTGTTACTTACCATTATTACCAAAATAGTTCTGGATTCACAGAACCTTTGGAAATTGAGGGGTCTCCAAGAAAAGGGGTCGCTTAAGGGTCCTAAAGGTTTACACTTCAAGAACTGCTGATATAAATCCATGCTATATTAGGAATTAGGGAAGATTATACCCCCTAGTCTTCTGAAATGGATAATTATTCTGACTAAACCCCAGATTGTAGATAACTATCTCTTCAGTTCATATGGATTACATTGTAGGGTATTAATTACTATTTGCTTTCATCTCCTGCTAACAGGCCCCTTGTGTGAATTTAGAATACCTCAAAGAACAAAAATTCCTCCAAAATATACATCTCCATGGGTTTTGCCTTTGCTTTCCTCTTTCAGACACCTAAGGAGACCTCACTGTGGCTTGCAGATGATGGTGCTTGTAGCTCGTGCTGCTTGCGTACTGGGCACCAGGCTGGAAGTGTCTATGAGACTTAGGCTAATGAGCTTGGTTGAGATCCAGTATCTGGATCTGGTTGGTTCCCAGCGTCCTTTTGGCGCGTTTGCACATCAGTGATGGTTTTACATATTCTGCTAGGGAATAAGAAGGACATTCCTCAGACTAGATTATTTTAGCCCTAGCACAGTGCTGCAAGGAGATAGGGATTCAATACGTTTTTTTATTTTATTTAATTTTATTTAAATTTATTTATCTAATCTACCTAACCAACTGGGGCATCAGGAAGGGATTTCGATACTTTGAATGGTTGTCATGAAATGCCTCTACCTGTGTTGTAGGCTAGTAGCATTGACAGATAAAATGCGTGAAGTAGAATCAAGTGAAAATGTTAATTGCTTAGGTTAATATTCTGATGGGCTATTGACCCTTCTCAGGTAACATCCAGTAATGCAATGATCTATGAAATAGCTCTATGGTGTATGTATGTACATATCTGTATATTCTTACTTTTAAATTGTCTAATGTAAATGTAATGAGATGAACTAATTTCTTCCAGGCTTAATCCAGATAAGCCTTCATGAGGAAAGCCAAAGCCCAGTGTTACTGCATTCCCGAGGTAGGTGCAAGGGTTTACTTTGATGGAATTGGGATGGAGGAAGTAGGCACTAAAAGATACGCTCACACTTTGTCCATGTTCCACGAAGTTTTCTTCTCTTTTACAGTAGCTCCCATCCTAGAAATTATCCTTTTGGATCTGGTCTTTTCAGTCGGTAGATATTTATCATTGAGTGCTTGCTCTGCTATGGGCCCCATGCTAAACATGGAGATATGATGGTTAACACAGGGACCTGTTCCTGCAGCCATAATAAAAATAAAGTCCTTGGAGGAAGACAGAAAATGACAAGTGAAGAAATAAAATAATCACAAGTTTACTTGAGGGTTTGAGGGCTACCGACAAGGGGCGTTTTGGTGGAGAGCGATGGTGTGAAGTATTAATTTCAGGTAGGATGGTCATCAAAGGTCTCTCTGAGGAAGCGACATTTAAGATGGAGTTTCAAGCATAGGAAGGAAACAGACTTAGGAATGGTTTAAAACAATAGGATCGGGGAGGGGAGAACATGGCATGTTTGAAAACTGAAAGTTCTTAGCTCAGAGTGGTGTTTGAGAGGACAGTTTCTTGACATGAAGCTGGGACCATAACTGACTCTCAGTGAGGGAAAGGCCTCACTGAGCATATCGAGGAGTTTGAATTTTATACCACAGGTGGAGGAAATATGGGTGGGTTCTGAGCAAATGCATCGGGGGTCAGGATAGTGTGATCCGACTCATATTTTAAGAAAATCATCCTAACTGCCATATTGAGAATTGACTGGAGAAGTGAGAAACTGATAAGGGGAACCTAACTGGATGGAGGGGTTTGGAGATGGTGAGAAATGGGGACATTCCAGGTACATTTTGAGGGCCAGAATTAATAAATCACTGACAAATGGAAGTAATGGGTGAAGGAAGGATGACTCCTGGGTTTCTGTCTCCTAGCAGTTGGATGGATGGTGCTGCCAGTTAGGGAGATAAGGGGAAGACCTGGGGGTGGGAGGAATATGTGGGTCAAGCAGGAAGTAGAGTTTATTTGTTAACGTGCTAACTTTCAAATGTCTATGGATGTCCAAGTTTTGATGAGAACTTGGAAGGATGAACAATTTTCCAGGAAAATATAATTTAATAAAATGGACTTCTGCATAGATGGGAGATATTCATGGAAGGAGAGAGAGTTGATGAACTACCATGCAGATGTGTATGGTTCAGATTGTATCAGAGAGGAATTCTGGTCCTTTAGCAAAGGATGACTTCAGTGCTGGTGACTAAATGGGACTAAAGGGTAACTTTAGTACTATTCTGGAACACAGAAGAATGAAAATTCCCAAATTCTTCTTATGCATCCTGCATTACAATGCCAAAATCCAAGGAGATTTGCACAAAGAACCATGAAACACTCTCACTCAAAATAACTAAGCCAAAATTTGAAGTAAAATATTGGCAAACATCGTTTCGCAGCTTATTAAAGGAATAATACATTATGATCAAGTGAGATTTATTCCAGCAATGCAAAGATGGTTTGATATTAGGGAATCCATTAACACACTAATTTCTAATTAATCTAGGGAGAGAAATAATTGTTTCTCTCCATATATTTCAAAAGGCATTGAAAAAATTCTGCATCTGTGTTTAGATTTGCATAAACCCACATAAAATAGTCATAATCAGAAATTCTGTAGTATGCTAGATCTCAATCCAAAAGCCACTATTATGCTTAATGGAGAAACTCTAAATGTATTATTACTAATTTCAGGACCAATCAATGGGGAGACTCAGTACCATAAAGATGTCAGTTCTCACAGATTGGAGAGCAGAGAAAGCAAGCCCTTTCCTGACTCTTCTAAGAGCACTAATCCCACTTGTGAAAGCTCCATCTCATGACCTCATTTCATCCTGATTACTTCCCCGAGGCTTTACTTCCTACATCACATGGGTGTGGGAAGGGGGGGGGCGGAATTTCAGCAACTGAATGGGGTGAGGTGACACAGACATTCCATCCATAGATGGTGTCAATGGATTGACATTTTCAGTGGAATCAAAAGTTAGGCCAGTGAGGGAAGGAGAGCAGGTGGCTTAGAAAGGCCTGAAAAGCGTGGTCAGAAAATGGGATATTGAGAATCAGGATTTCAGTGTCGGAAAGTCTGTAATGACAAAATTCTGGGCGTGCAGAGCTGTGGTGAAATTGAAGAAAATGCTCTAGGCAGTGAGGAGGTGAAAGAAGTGAGAAGCCAGAGTGTGAAGATGGGTCCTTCATGACAGCGTTTCAGTTGCTACTAAGGCTGACGGGAACCAGGGCCAGGTGAACAGAGGGGCCAGGATAATGGATAATAATTCAGAGGGTTGGTATGAACATCAGCAGAGAAGTGTCTGCAGGAGAGGGAACAGTTCCTGTGTTTGGTAGTTCAGAGCAAGGAGAATACCCTTCTCTCCACCTGACCAGGAAGTAATAGGATAACAGGGGGGAAAACAAACTTTTAATTGACAGTGTATTTGGGGAAGGTGGTACCCTCAGAAGTCAGCCACATTTTAGTTGGAGGAGGCAGGGAGACATCTTCTTTCAAGAAGAGGCTGAGGATACTGGGGAGCAGGCTAGAGCAGATGAGAGGTATAGGCATCATTGGGTGAGAATGTGGGTAATAATGGCTGCCTTTTAGCAGTTATTAAGGAAGAGAGGGCTTGGAGACAGGATGGGATTGATTTGGAGAGATTTTTAAAGGAAGATGTCTGTGGAATTGTTACTGTGAGTCCTAATGCTTCCCTGGAAGGTCCAGCAGCTCACGGGGCTACCACTCTGTAAGCTTTCTGGCAGTGTTGTGAGTCCCACAGAGTAAATAAATATGGAATGTGTTGAACAACCACCAACTATTCCGTTCTTGGATACGGTCTCTGTAGAGACAGCTCAATTGGGTTCTTTGAATATTTTGTTAATTCCCACAGTATTTAATAATGGGGCTTTTTATACAACTACCAACTTGAAATTTTCTTCAGTTTAGAGGGCTAAAGCAGATTCTCTAGGTAGACCGTGTCCAAATACATGTTCATGAGAATACAATTCCACGTACCTTAGAGTATAGTGTTGTTTAAAAAAAAGCACCACATGTATTTTGCTTCATTTTATTTGAGAGTCATTGAAGTGGGTGATTTAAGAACTCCAGTGTCTAAAGTTGTGTCTTGCGGTTTTCACCCAGCAATTCCACTTCTAGGAAAGCATCTTAAAGATTAAATTGGATGGTGCAAAGATATGTACAGTGGTGTGTATTACAAACAATTCTAGTAAGGAAATGTTGGAAATTGCCTGAATGCCCAGCTAGAGCTTGGTTAAATAGATTGATGGATTTACATCATACGCCACATCGCCATTAAAAAGAATGATGAGGTTAGATTAATTGACTCGGGAAGACATTTAACGGTAAGTAGAAAGTAAAAGCTTGTTGCCCAAGCATCGTATACCACATGACTCCATTTGTTTTAATTTTGATGATAAAGCTGGCTTGGGCCACACCATGGTGCGTTCATGCTCTGGCTGATTCATTTTGCTTCACTCCCACTGGGACTCCTGAGGACCGCAGAGTTTGGAATAGAACAGAATATGTTTTAGCTGTCTGTGTTCATTCACTTAAACTGCTGAGTCTATAAGGTGCCAGGTACTGTCTGCGATGCTGGGGCCGGAACGATACCCAAGAGGTCCTTGACCGCATAGGGAGTATGCTTTCGTAGGACAGACAGACAGTGAAGAGTAAAGAAATGAGAATTCACGCTAGTGGTAAGTGGCAAGAAGGAAAAATGTGTGATGACAGAGGCTGATGCTGTGAAAGGAGAATCTAGTAAACCTCTCTAAGGAAGTGACATTTGAGCTAAAACTTGAAGGGTGGGAGAGCAGGGAAGGGTATTTCAGAGGGAATGGCCAAGACCAGTGTCCGAGGCCATAAGCAGCTTCATATGTTCTAGAAAGTCTGTGAAGGCCAGACAACAGGAGTGAGGCCAGAATGGTATAGGATGAGGTTGGGGGGTGGGTATGCTGTGTGTGTGGCGGTCACATTATGGGCTGTGGAAGGATTTTCTTCCAGTGGCAGTGAACGTTGTCATAGTAAAGAACGACTTTTAAGGCCCTCTGTGTATGTGTTGGGGGTGGGGGATGGGATGATGTGGGCAGCAGAGAGGGGGAAGGAAGGGTTGCTGATAAATTGTGTAGTGGGAATGGTGAAGGACAACTTCCAGGGTTGGGGTTTGAGCAACCTGGGGCAGATTCGTGTCGCTTAATGAGATAGGGAAAGGTCTGGTTTAGCTGGTAGGGGAAAGGGGAGGTTGTGGATAGATATTAAAAGCCTAATTTGGAACATATATTCGATGTGTGATTTCAGCATCGGAATGGAGTTGGCAAGGGATATTTGAGACTAAGACTTATGGCAGAGGGCTGAACATAAGACTGAGTTCACTTAGGCACGGTGTGTAGAGACAGATGCCAGGACAAAATCCTTGGGCTGTTGAAATGTGTTAAAATAAGGCAAGGAGATGAAGCCCTCAGAAGAGGAGGGGAAGGAGTTGACCAGGGAAGGCGGTATTACAAAAGAGAGTTTGTGTGTATATACATACACGTATACACAGTGAGAGGTCTAGATTCTAGAAGATACTCACCCAAATGTCAACTGTGGTTATTTCTGTGTGGTGACATTTTAGGTGAATCTTCTTATCTTAGGCTACTTCTATATTTTTAGAATTTAGTCCAAGCTATGAAATGCTTTTGTGGAATAAAAAAATAAATTTAAAATTTAAAAATAAATTTAAACAGCATAACATTTATAAAGAGTTAATTTTTTTCCACTTTCCCTAACCCTCCTCCTTATCTGTAATCCAGAGGTAACTCCCTCTTTACAGTTTGGTTCATAATCTTCCAGACACTTTGCCAATGCGTATAGAAGAACGTATACAAATGTCTGTGTAAGGATACATATGTATATTTTTAAGTAACACAAATGTTAGACTAAATATTGGGCTTATTTTTGTTCTCTGAGCAATAAAATTCCTTTCCAAGTCAATAATATGGATCTACTTTTTTTTAATTAACTGTAAAATATTATAGTTTATGGACATGCTATCACTTATACATTTGATGCCCTAGTGATGCCCATCCAGGTTATTTTAAATTATTATTACAAATAACTCTGTAGTGAATATCCTTTTACATACATCTTGAATTACTTTCATTATGAAGAAAAAATTACTATTTTTTAAAAAAGATTTTATTTATTTGAAAGAGCATGAGCAGAGGGGAGGAGCAGAGGGAGTGGGAGAAGCAGACTCCCCGCTGAGCAGGGAGCCTGACATGGGGCTCGATCCCAGGACCCCGAGATCATGACCTGAGCTGAAGGCAGACACTTAACTGACTGAGCCACCCAGGCACCCCAGGAAAAAAATTACTATTTTGGGAAAACAAAAATAGCAAATCTTCAAATCAAAATAGTACGAAAAGAGGATATAGAAAAAAAAGACTAATCTGGGTTAAGAATATTAGCCTAATTCCCAGCCCTAATGGAGAATTGGATCACATGTGAATTAAATGTACGTGTTCCAGTTGGTCACATGTAACAGGAATCAGGCTCAGTAGCAAACCCAATCAGGGTTTTATGTCCCCCTGTCAGCAGCACCCAGAGGGGAGGTATGTCGGGAGGTATGCTGCCCAGGGCTGGTGATGCGGTAGCATTCAGGGGCCATCAGAGACCAGGTCCTTTGAGCTTTCTGCTCAGCCATCATTCACATGGCTTTGGGCTTTATAGTGATTGTTCTCTTCTGGAATCTCTTCTACAGTCCAGGTCGGAAGAGGGGACGGGTGAAAGGTAACAGATGTGTGCCAGCAGAATCGCCCTTCGGCTTCCTTTTTTTCTAAATTAATAAAACAGTTTCCATGGAAGCCCAAACCAACAGACATTTGTCTCCACCTTACTGACCTGCACGGGGTCACGAGGCTTTCCATAGTGGAAAGGGAATATGGGGAGAATTTGACCGTTACTGTCTTCTCAAAAAGGGGGGTTCTGTAAATAGGAAAGGGAGAACAGATGTTGAATGAGTATCTAGTAATTCTGTCAAGCCTGAATCAAATTACATGTGCTGAACAGAGGGGGAGGAAAAAAAAAGGAATAACTTCAATTGCACAGGTGGTTCTGCCTGCCATGCTTTACGATGAGCGTGCAACCAAGGGTTTGCATTACGCTGGGAGCATCTATTCCCTCCTGGGTATCAGCTCTTCTCTACCTCTTGTTTTATGAGGCTCGAACGGGGCTCAGTCCCAGTCTGGTTATTAACAACACGCAGTTTTCAGACAGCATGGCCCCAAAAGCCAGCCCAGCCACTGCCTCTAGTATTCCACCCAAGAAATACCTGTCTTTAATCCAACAATAGAAGAAAAAATAACCTGCTGTGTTCGACTATCGAGAGATAGCAGGCACATCTTCAAAGCAGCACATTAAGCCTCTTTTTTAAGGAGTTCATTTATTTGGGAGAGGAAGAGCGCACATGTGTGCAGGGGGAGGAGCAGAGGGAGAGAGAGCATCCCAAGCAGACTCCTCGCTGAGCGTGGAGCCCAATGCGGGACTCGAGTCCAGGACCCTGAGATCATGAACCAGCCACTCAACCTACTGAGCCACCCAGGAGCCCATTTTTGAGGGTGACTTTGACTCTGGCTGGCTTTTACCCAGTGCACTGACTTCAGCGGCTGCTGGGCAAAGATACAACTTTACTGCATATCTGAGTTAGGATGTAGCCGGTAAAATGTCGTGACATTCATGTCAGCTTACTGCGTTCTAAGGGGGACCAAGAGGTGGGTGGTGCATGCTCCGCTAACTACTGTTCTTTGTATTTTCTTTCCAGCTGTCTGAGCCGCCGGAGGATGACAAAGCTGGCTTGGGCCGCTCAGTGGTGCTTTAGAGCTCTGGCTGATGCGCTTTGCTTCACTCCCCCTGGGACCCCTGAGTTGTAATAGAACAGAATTATGTTGGTAGTTTACAGCTGTGCTATTGTCCCTTTGTTCACGAAAGTTGACTTTCTGCAACAAACTTTGGTCAGAAAAGAGGAAGTTGGGGATGTTTACCAACTTAGAGTGTTGCCTTTTTTTTTTTTAATGATTTCAAAGTAAAATTGATTTTTATTTGAGAAGGGTCTTCAAGCTTTGTGGGGGAAAGAAAATCTTAACATCTGTATCCATGCTATTTGGTACATCTCTTTGAGGGAGAATTTAATTTGTGATGAAAAGCGCTCAGATGAAAGTGGCATTGTATTTTGAAATAGTTATTATTTCACTTGATCCGCAAATATTCTAGTTTCTTTAGCACTTTCACAGAACCGCCAGCTTGAGCAGAGGAGAAAAGCTCATGTGATAATTACTAAATGCTCTAATAAAGTGCATACGTTTGCATATGCAGTTGAGTGGATTTATTTATAAAATCTACCTAATTTGAGGCCATTTACAAAGTAACTTCACAAATTGGGTAAGTACAGTTGAAGACCTCAGACCGAACACAGTTTATTCATTATATAGTATAACTTAGTGACATAATATATCTTATGCATTATGTATTTAATCTGTCAAAACAAATGTTTACAACCCCAGTGTGTCATCTTTTCTATTTAGGATTTTTTAACGAGCTATGGTTTAGTATATTATTGTAAACTTTACAGAGTATAAGAGCACTTTTTCTTTAAGTCCAAAGGGTCTAATTAACCTCATTTCATTGGGGTGTATCCAGTGTAGGGCTCACGATTCCTGGTGACCTGGCGTGTTGTGGATTTCAGTGCCATTACATTGACGGTCTTCGATGAAGGACATCTGAAGAGTATATAGGACTTCTGGTAATGGGTAAACATATACTGGGGAGCTGTACTCTCCAAAGCCTTCAGTGAGCTCACGTGGTAGAGGTTAGGATGGGTGAGGTGTGATCTTAGCCAGTAAAAACTTGTTCTTAAGGCACCAGGTCATTGAAGAATCTCCAGGCTGTGGGTAACAAGCACCATAAATGGGGAGTAAACTAAGCACCAGCAGGGGTGTGAGGAGGGAGAGGTCGTTTTTTGTGGGTTGATCAGGGATAGCTTCCTGGAGGAGAAGCACCATTTGAGCTCTTGAAGGCTGGGGAGGATTTTTCTAGGGTTAGCCGAGAGGGACTAACGAGACTCGAGGCACAGAGGCAGAGACGTGCAGAATTTGTTAGAGGCTGTAATACTGTGGACTATGAGTGGAAATTAAGGCCCAGACTGAATGCCTTTACTGTCTTGTTTAGAAGGACTTTATTCTTGGTGAGAATGCGTCACTGACGACTTAGCAGAGAATGAGAAACAAACATGGTGGCTTGGGAAGATTAATCCACTAGTAGTAGGAAGACCAAATGCCATCTAAGCAGAGGTTTTCACAGCAGTAAAGGCCTCCCTGAGGACACAATGTGAAGGAGGGAGCAGGTGGGCTAGCTCACGACGGGGAGAGGATTCTAAGAGCTAAGCTTGAGGATGAGTCGATGAAAGTTGCAAAAACCATGAACTTGAGATTTTGGAAGATATCACTTTAGGAATGTTCCCCAGAAAGTCTTCATTCACCACTGTCTTAGTCTTCGAATCCTTATTGAGCACTAACTGTATGCACAGCCAAGCTCTGTATCTGGTGCTGAAGATTCCATGTTGTTATTGTCAAGGGCCTCCAGGAACTAGCTGTATGATGGGGACAATTACACCAACACGGAAAGCAGCTTGGACCGGAGTTCACCTCCTTTCAACTGAGAGCAGCCCTGTGCCCACCGTAGCGAATTCTGGGACCAAGCTGTGGCCTTGGCCTCATTTGTGGTTTCCAGCATTCCTCTGCGCTGTAACTTTCCGTCCTCCACGGTGGCTTTTCCCAGTACGTACTGTGATCCTCACCCCATGTCCATGCGGATTAGCTCCTGGCCTCTTACTCTGTGTGTGTGTGTGTGTAGTTGACACACAATGTTACGTTAGTTTCAGGTATGCCACTTAGTGGTTTGACAACTCTATACATTATGCTATGTTCACAAGTGTAGCTGCTATCTGTCCCCACCCATCACTATCACGTATCATAGACTGTATTCCTTACGCTCTTCTCTTTATTCCCATGACTTACTCATCACATAACTGGAAGCCTGTATCTCCTTCTCCCCCTTCACCCATTCTGCCCAATCTCACCATTCTCTTCCCCACTGGCAACAATCTGTTTATATTTTTAGTTCTGATTCTGCTTTTTATTCATTTATTCATTTTTTAAGATTCCATTTATGAGTGGAATCGCATGGCATTTGTCTTTCTCAGTCTAATTTCACTTAGCATAATATCATCAAGGTCCATCTGTGTCTCAAATGGCATGATCTCATCCTTTCTTATGGCCATGTATGAGTCCATTGTATATATTGCTATGCCACATCTTCCTTATCATCTATTGATGGACACCTAGGTTGCTCCCACATCTTGGATATTGTAAATAATGCTGCAATGAACACAGGGGTGCATGTATCTTTTCAAGTTAGTGTTTTCATTTTCCCGGGTAAATACCCCCCCAATAGTGGAATTACTGGATTGTATGGTATTTCCATTTTTAATTTTTTGAGGAGTCTCTATACTGTTTTCCACAGTGGCTGCACCAGCTTGCATTCCCACCAACAATGCAGGAGAGTTCCTTTTTCCCCACATCCTCTCCAACGTCTGCTTTCTCNGAGTTCCTTTTTCCCCACATCCTCTCCAACGTCTGCTGTTTCTCATCTTCTTGATTTTAGCCAATCTCATAGGCGTGAAGTGATATCTCAGTGTGATTTTGATTTACATTTCCCCTGATGATGAGTAGTGTTGAGCCTCTCTTCATGTGTCTGTCTGCCATCTCTATTTCTTATTTGGAAAAATTTCTATTCAGGTGCTCTGCTGATTTTTTTTTTTTAATCAGATTGTTGTGGGGGTTTTTTTGGTGTTGAGTTGTATGAGTTCTTTGTATATATGTATATTTTTAGATAGTAATCCTTTATTAGATAAATCACTTGCAAATATCTTCTCCCACTCAATGCATTGTCTTTTTGTTTTGCTGGTGGTTTCTTTTGCTGTGCAAAACCTTTTTATTTTGGGGATGCCTGGGTGGCTCACTCAGTTAAGCGTCTGTCTTTGGCTCGTCCTGGGATTGAGCCCCTTGTCGGCCTCCTTGCTAAGTGGGGAGCCTGCTTCTCCCTCTGCCTGCAGCTCCCTCTGCTTGTGCTCTGTCTCTGTCTCTCTCAAATAAATGAAAAAAATTTTTTTTATTTTGATTAGTCCCTGTAGTTTATTTTTGCTTTTGTTTCCCTTGCCGTAGGAGACTGAGAAAAATGTTGCTATCGTTGACGTCAGAGAAATTACTGCCTGTGCTCTCTTCTAGGATTTTTATGGTTTTAGGTCTCACATTTAGGTCTTTAACTNATTTTGATTACCCCCTGTAGTTTATTTTTGCTTTTGTTTCCCTTGCCGTAGGAGACTTAGAAAAACGTTGCTATCATTGACATCAGAGAAATTACTGCCTGTGCTCTCTTCTAGGATTTTTATGGTTTTAGGTCTCACATTTAGGTCTTTAACTCATTTGGAGTTTATTTTTGTCTATGGTGTTAGAAAGTAGTCCAGTTTATTCTTTTGCATGTAGCTGTCCAGTTTCCCCAGCACCATTTATTGAAAAGATGGTCTTTTCCCCATTATATATTCTTGCCTCCTTTGTCATAATCATACAAATGTGGGTTTATTTGGGGAGGGGGTGTCTCTATTCAGTTGCATTGATCTATGTGTCTGTTTCTGTGCCAGTACCATACTGTTTTAATTACTACAGCTTTGTAGTATATCTTGAAATCTGGAATTGTGATACTTCCAGCTCTGTTGTTCTTTCTCAATATTGCTTTTGTCCTTCAAGGTCGTCTTTGGTTCTATACAATTTTAGTGTTATTTGTTCTAGTTCTGTGAAAAATCCTATTGGTATTTAGATAGAGATGGCATGGAGTCTGTAGATTTTCTCGGGGGCTCCAGCTTACGCCGTGAGTTCTAGCTCACTCTTGATCTCCCCACTCTCTACACATCCTCCCTTCCTGACTGCCTCTCCCCCCTGGTGGACTTTGAGCCCTAACACTAGATAGGATGACAACAGCCTTTTAGAGGCTGCTTAATCACAGCCACAACTGGATAGAGTCAAATCCCTGTGATGAACCCCTTCATGGATATGTGTGGGTATCTCCGTAGAGGTTCTGCTGCGGAAATCCTGGGTCCTAATACACAGGGCAGTAGTCCTTTTGCTCCCACAAGAACCTAAAATATGCTTCAAAAGTATAATTCACAATTAGTGATGTTTCAGTGGTTTTTGCTGCTTTTCTCAAGCCAGGTATTGTGAGCTTGGTCTGGAATAGGGGTCTCAGGCTTCATAGTTGGGGCTCCCGCATATTTGATAGGAGTCTGTGAGCCCAGACATGTTTAACAGCATAAACAGATGTCTTACAGAGCGTGGTAACTGCGTCTTCCCTCTAGGAGATGTCCACTAGACAAGAGTTCCTTAAATGTAGAGAACTTGTCTGTTCTCTTTATATTTTATTTCAAACCCTGGGCAATACCTGGCACATAGGAGGCACTCCGATACTTGCTGAGGGACTGGGGACTCCATTGGAATCCAGGGGTTTAACCTCTGGAATTTTCTTGAACAAAACACCCTCATCTATATGAAGAATTTCTCATCCATTGAAACTAAGCTCAGGTATTGCTTCCTTTTCGTTTTCTAGGTTTTCTTGGTAAGCTATATTTAATACTTCCATTATTTTATAACCGTTTCTCCATCTACTTTACCAGACTCTGAACTCTAAGGGCAGGTGTGTCACTGGGATCACTTCTGTATGTCTGCGTAATACATAGCACTGGGCAAAGGTAGATTTGACAAATATTTAAGTGAACATTACTATTTCTGGAGTTTGTCCAAATCCCATAGGACTAAGCTAGCTTTAAAAAAATGAAGGCTGGGGCACCTGGGTGGCTTAGTCGGTTAAGCTCAGCGTCTGCCTTCAGCTCAGGTCATGACCCTTGGGGTCCTAGGATCAAGCCCCGCGATGGGCTCTCCACTTGGCTGGGAGTCTGCTTCTCCCTCTCTTCCCTCTCCCCCCCTATCCCCGGCCCATGCCTGCATGCTCTCTCTCAAATAAGATCGTACATTTAAAAAAAAAAAAGCGGTGGCGGCTAGTTCTACGTGGGCTAGCTCAGATAGAGGTGCTTAAATCTTTAAGAAGTTGCAACTTCTAATGCTTGTTAAGGAATGTGAAGTTTATTTCCCTCTTAGTATAGGACATCAACCCAGGCAAAACCGCAAAATTTTTCCTTTTGTTGTTCAATGCTCGGGAGTCATAGACCCAAATGCCTTCAGAGGTCAGCTAGTAGTATTGGCAGAAGGCAGATGTGGGAGAACTAACTGGGGCGGGCAAATAGGAGAGCACAGGTCTCCTCCCCGGGCTGCAGGCTGTGGTGCATGCCAACCGCAAAGGTAGGTAGGTGCCAGGAGCTTGGAGTGAGCGTGGCCTCACCCAGGCTGCCAGAGGTGACCTGGCCTCAGGCGCCTTTACGATGGGCTCCCAGTGAGGGCCTCTAAGATCCACGATGACCGCATTTACAACCTGTTTGCCCTCGTGCTGATATTCCAGTGCTCCCTGCACAGAGTTTCTTAAAAAGGAAAAAGGACTTACAAATCGATCGCTTTTACCCTTTTCCGTGAAAGTCATGTTTTACTGAAGGTCAAGGGATATTTTAGGTGACTGTAGTCTCGTGAGTGTGATTTCTTTGTGTGCCTTGAACAGAACTCTTCCTTATGTGTGTGAATGTCACTGATGTTGAAAAAAGCCCGCCGTAATAAAAACGCCCGCCGAAGTTTTCTTTATATAAACTAAGAAACGTATTTGGGTGAATGCTTACCTTGTATAAACAGCTCTTTAACTTTGCTACAAATTCTTAGGCCTTGCTCTAGAGACAGAAGGATTTATTTTTAAGCATGAATTGATTCCACCCACTGTTTAAAATGAAATCCCAGTGGGTTAAGAAGAGGCTCTTGAAAATGTCCTGTCGTCCCCGTGCCTGAAAACCCAAGTCCCCATTCGGATAGCGAAACTGAAACCCCCTCTTCTGTGCCACCTCCCTTTCCCTTTTCCCCTCCTGCCCCATCCCTGTTACTATCCAGGGATTTAAGCAATTTCATAAGCAGGGTTGAGCACATCTTTTGGATTTGGCTTGTTCTAACGTCACCATTCCGAACGCTACACTGACACAGCACGGGCCCGTGATCCTGCTCCACGACCTTGACGGCTGTCTCTGTGGGGCTTTGTCATGGTCAAGTCTCAGCTCCCATCCCACTGAGCTGGAGCAGCTTCCTGTCTGCTGTCTGGGCGCTCTAAGGGCGGGTGGGGTGGGGGGAGTCTGCGGCTTCAGAGCTTCTTCCTACGGTTTCTGCCTAACACGGTCCCCTCAACCAGGCCAATGCTGCTCCTCGGGTTATTCCCTGGAACAACTCTGCTCGCTGTAACCGTTATATCCTCTGCTCGTCTAATTGGTCTTAAATTTTTCTTGTAATAACCGTTTTCTGAAATAGTTTAACTTGGTATATGAATACTATGTAAGGGTAATGTTACATAAAAGGCCATGCATTGCTTATTGAAATGAAGAATTAAACATTTAAAATGCTAAAATATCCCTTTATTAAAAAAAAATTCCTGAGTAATAAATCATTTGGAATACCATGCAGGCACACGTTTTAATGTCTTTGAACCAAATAAGAACAATCTCAACATGCTTTGCTTTAGTGTAAAAATCAATTTATTATACAACAATCATACAGAATGCTTATCTGTCTACAGAGAAAGATGGCTTCTCCTGCCTCCCTGTCCACCCCAATCATGATATTATGTTCTCAAGTATTTTCAAAGGAAAACCAAAAAGTGATATCCTTATTTTCTAAATAAGAAGTTCCCAGAAACATCATAAAATGATATGGAAGAATCAGAATAGTCTCTTACATACAAAGTGCTTTTCCGCCCATCACAGTAAGTATCATTTTGCCTTACAAATAAATATCTCTCTGATGGGGAGAGGGAGGGCCTTCTCTCTCAATATGTCTAAAGGCTTCACTGTATCATTTTGATGGTTGAAAATTTCACTTCATTTCCATTTAACGTTCCATTTAAAAAAATTGGAATTTTTAACGTGCTTATAGTATTATATATTTTCATTATGAGTAAAAGGAAATTCAAGAACAAAAGGTTTTCATTTTTCTAACAGTATAGAGGCTGGCTTTTTTTTAACAGTTTTAGGAAAATCACATGAAGTGTAGACATTCTGCTTTTTAAAGTTCCAACACTTAATGAGGGGTTAAAATAGTGGCCTGATTCAGTTTTGGTGGCTAAGATTTCATGGCTCTGTGTAATTGTATCAGCCCTTGAATGGTTTAAGGCTAGAAGTGTTTGATTTGCTTCACTAGCTAAAGACGCCATGGGAAACAGCGTCCTGCAACCCGCGAGGTCTCCCCCTGCCCTCTGCTGCCAGCTGGGGCCCTCGGTCATTCTGCTGAAGGATGGCTACCCTCCCTGCTCTGCCGATACCAAGTCCAGGAGAGCACCCAAGCTGCAGGTAAACGCAGAGCGGGGAGACGTTAGGGCCTCCCTGACCGCTGAGAACCAAGTGCAAACAACGAATGTCCGGTGAGGTCCGGCTTCTCCCTGGCTCTCATTTTCTCCCGGGATGCACTTTGAGAACAGATGCTCAAGCCCTTTCTTGGGACCTAAAACTGAACTGGAGTCCAGTTGCTCTGAAGGGCGGTCGTCTTAGTCCAACCTGTGTTTTGTTATAGAGGAGTACTCGGAGGCATACTTGAGGCTAGCCCTTATTTTAAAACGAATTTCTGGGAGAGAATGAAACTCGTAACAATACTGTTAGTATGGGATGGAAGGAGGTAGGGATGAAGCACCCTAGAAAAATCAGTTTTAGAAAACTTTTTAGAAAAATAAATCCAAGAGCAAGTGGGTGTCAGAAATGTGCATTCAGTAAAAACGGACCAAGTCCCCGCATGTTGCATGTACAGACATGCACCGCACGTCTGCCACGCCGGCCAGCTAAGATCCGTCACCTTCCGCAAAGTGGGCCAGGTCCTGAGAGGGCGGCGGACGTGAGCAAGAAGGGAGAAAACACCATCAGGGTCTCCGTTCAACGTCGTACCAGAGTCCACGCTCTTTTTTAAACAGGGAAAAGAATTTTAGAAAGCGAGAGGGCAAGGAGGACGGAAAGGCACTCCTGCACAGACTGGACGGGGTCCAGGGAGCAGTGAGCATGCGTTTCTGTCACTTGCACATCCGACCTCAACATTACGAACTACAAGTTATTTTAAGGAGAGGGTAGGAAAGAAAAAGTGTCAAAGGTGGCAAGTCTTGTGTTATAGGGTCTAAATCTTCCTCACAGCTTCAAAAAAATATTGTTTCCATTCTTGGTGCAATAGTAAAGTCCAATACTTGGGGAGGAAAAAAAAAATCTATTCACTACTGCTTTCCTCTGCTGTTGTGCTTGCTCTCAGTAGAAAGCGTGCTCCCTGGGCCGGGGAGGGGCGTGCTGAGTTTGCCAAATTGGCACTTCTCATTGAGGGTCATAGGAATCTTTCCATCGTCCTTTTTTTCTTCCCATTTTCCAAAACTTATCCTGCAAATAGTGCCAGCAGGTATGTGGGGGTTACAACAAATAGTGGACAAATTCAATGTGTTGCCCCAACTGCTCTGATTTATAAACATTCCAGTGGCTTATCCTTCCAGGGAGAAGGGAAGATTCCTTGATCAGAAAGGAAATGGGCAGCCAGATTAAATCCTGCTTTCAAAACTGAGCAAGGTGTCTGTTTACAACCCAACCTAGGGGGATTTAACATAGGAGGTAGCATGAATATATGAATAGGCATGGAAACCAAATTAAAACTGAGGAATGACTCCTATCTGAAGCCCCTGAGCTAGAAGCATTTGGCAGAAGATTTTTTTCTTCTTAGAAAAAATAATTGTCAAAATAAAATATAAATTTCATTACCATGTCACTAAGTTGAGACTTAGTATAGGAATTTGACAGACACTACCTTAAAAGAAGTTTTGCTAGATTTTCCTGTCTTCCATTTATAATCCATTTTAGTATTTTCTGGGGTTGAGTCCTAATGGAATGGATGACTTTATTGCTTAATAAGGACTAAGCAATTATTGCTTAATATAGATTAAGACCCTGTAGCTAGAAGGCAATTAACATTTTGTTTTAAACATTTTAATCTGAATAAAACTATTTGAAGACTGGCTTCGGAACACAAGGCTCCATGTTTCCTGGCTTTGTTTGTGTATAAGGCGTTAGAGAGTTTCTGGCGAGGGGTTCAGTCTGTGCGGAGGAGGAGAGAGAAGTGGCACCAGATCTGAGGTCTGCAGAGCTCGGTGTCTGAGGTGACACGGTGTGCTGACGGAAGCATTCAGGGAACAGATTAACCTCATAGCAATATATTAATACATTCCGAGTACAAATGATTTATAAACTCAAAAGAAATTAGTTTATGCTAAAACATATATAACTTTCAATTCAGTCTTTGCTTTAAAACAAGCGAATCTGTTAGGCTATTATATATGCTTTGTCTGTTACTTGACTTTTATTGCGCTTTCTTGTTGATGACCCCATTAGTCGCGGCGAAGTAGGCTTTGGAAAAACCATTCTTAACTTCTTTCCCTGCAGGTGGCTCTTCCATATTCTTCTTCACTGGCTTTTTCCGGTATGTCTGTTGGATGTATGTATTTCAAAGAGGGGAAGGAAAAAACAAAAAAGGATTCTTGAATAAGACACTGTCTCTGACATGGCACATAATCTAAAACAGTTCATGATTTTATTGCATATTGGACAAACAAGAATTTTTGTAATAGGACAATTTTTAAGCTAACGGTTAAAAATAAAAATAGGGTAAAAACCAAGACAAATATGAATTCCAAGGAAAGGTGATTTCTTTCAGCTTATCTGCATTGGTTAGGATTTATGTATTATGGGCTTAGCATTTAAATTATTCTGTATTAGTTGCTTCCTTGTAGTTCCTAAAATAAGATCCTTTCCAATTCAAGTAGGAAAAATGCTGTTATTTTAAAAGTCCCAGTACCTCAGATTCTGGCTTGATTTGGGTTTTGGCACATTCTTCCTAAAATACCCAATTTCATCTCATATTTACTTTTTTTTTTTTTAAGCAGTGGTATTAACAAGGGTCAAGACTGAAATTATAAGCCCAACTCAAAAGGAGTAAGCTTCCATTTGAGCGGACAAGTAGGACTGAAGTTCTGGGCGCCCGTCACCCAGCCTGCTGGGCCCCCTACTCCTCAAGGTCCGACACCTGCGCTTTGCTGGAACAGTCTGTTTCTGTTTGTTTTTGTTTGGGTGGCTTTGTTTGGTTCTGTCAATGGTTATTACTTTCGAAACTCTCAAAGGAAACTTTTATCTCTTATAAAAGACAAGGCCTAGCCAGTCCGATTTCAGAAACACGGGGGCTTAACCACCCGCCCGAGGTTCCCGTTCCCACAGCAGGACTGTGTGCGAAGCCCCTGTGGGTTAACTTTCAGCAAAGACAACCTAAAAAAAAGCACTTGTTGTCTGAAGAAACACACTTGAGTACAATTTCGAAAGTGCTGTTTTGAATGTAAATGTATGTTCTCATTTCTCTTTCATGAAGCTTCCTGTCTCTGTCCCCCACCCACACAGGAGAGCAACTGAAAATCTACGAGCACCTGAGGCCTGTGCTCTGCTACGGCTTTCATCGGTTTTTGTCTTAACAGAGTTGCTTTGAAAGTGTGTTTTGTAGCTCCATCCCATTTAAATTGTTGATTAAAGAGAAAATGACAGTGAAGAAAAAGCCAATGTGACCTTTCCACGACGGCTAGCCTTAAAAGAATTTTTTCCAAATAGTGAGTTTATAATATCACAGTGCTGATATAGAAACAGCTTAATATTAAAAGCATTTGGCTCCCGTTCTTCTCCAAACAGATTTCCTGCATTCACACATACGACTTTGGTAGCATGGTGCAAATGTATCAGCCAAACGTATGACTTGATTGAACTCTAATAAAATGCCCACTAGGCTTGCACAGTGGTTACCCTTCAAGGGGAGGATGCGGGGTGTGGACTTAGGAATGCACGTTTCTCTGTTTCCCTTGGGTGCCTCTATCATCCACAAGTCTGTGCTAACTTATTTGGCTGGGAGAATTAAACCGCTATGTAAGGCAAAAGCCCAGCAGTCTACTACGTTTTGCTGCTGAAGATCTACAGGTCACTTACCTGGACGTAAAAATTTAAGAAGAGGATGACCAATGTCAGCATGTAGGATGACTGGAAGATGAGACAGCCCAGGGGGAAACCGCAGGGCTTCACCACCGCACTCAGGGTGTGCGTGATGGTGAGCACGAACTGCACCTGGCGGGGGGGGGCAGGAAGGCGGCAGGTGAGGCAACCAGGCGAGCCCTAGACAATCCAGTTCGACATGGCACACACTGAGAACTCCTGATACTCCCTAAGTCTTGCAGGAATCAAATAAAACGCCGAAGCAGCCCACTCTCCTATCCGGACATTTATTTGAAACGACACTGGTACGTAGATCCAACCGCCAGGTCGTTTTCTCACGGAAGAGCAGCAGCTGAGCGTCGTCAGATAAAAATGAATCTGCTAAGATTAATGTCTGGATTGAAGCATCTACATTTCAAAGCCAGGAAGAAGCTAAGCGTATCCACGGAGGATAGTTTAACGCACCAGGTTTAATTCTTAAAAGGCTAATTTTAGAGAAAAAATAGGTAGCCTCCTGACACAGAAAAGCCTCTGTCGAGGATGACAGACTCCTTGCCTCCATCCCTGAGAATAGCTAGATGCTTTGCACGGAGAAGAGCAGAAGGAAGGGATGACATACATACCAGTTGAGCCTGTGTGAGGTATTTCTTCCACCAAAGATACTTGTGCATGGATGGAAACACAGAAAGGCCGTAGTACGAGTACATGAGAATGTGGATAAAACTGTTCAGGGTGGGTCCGAAGAAACCTGTAAAAGTACAGTATAAAAATGTTCGTTCTTTGTCGAGTCAGATTGGTTCTTCCTGGGCCTCATCGCTGAAGAACAACAACTACGGTGCTATCATTTACCAGAATCTCATGCTGATAAATCCACCTTCGCTTCTGTGCTATTACTCCAGGATTCAGTTGCCGAGATAGGACAAAACTGGGACGGTTTTTCAGTCAGAGTGTCAACCAAACAGGTAATTCCTGATTTGCAAAGGCGTTACTGTCTCTTACAGGGTCATTACTATCCGCTAATCTGGGAGAAAACGAAATGTTTGCTTAAAACTGGTGGCAGAATTCCAATGAAAGAGAAGTGTCTCCACTTTCGTGACACCTCTGATGAACCATTTTGATTGTGGAAACAGAGCTGCTGGTACGTGGCTGAACAAGAGTCAAGGAGAGTATGTTGCTCTATTTATAAATTCTACCTGAAAGGGTCCTAGGAAGCAGGAGATGCTGGGGGAAGGTGAGAGAAGGTCCCACAGGAGAGAAGGCTGGGACAGAAGAGGGACCTGCCAGTGAGAGTTCCCAGGGCCTGGGCCATCTCATGAACTTCTAAGATAAGGAATATCTAAAATCTAATTTTAGGACCTGTGCTATGCCCCTCCCTGCCCCTTCCTTCGTGAAGTCCCTGTAGCTGCCATCAATGGGGGTGAATGGTGTTTCAGGAAACCAAAGGAAAAAGCTAAGTTCTATGTTGGCTCAACTAAGAAGCAAAAGGATTCAGCTGCAAGAGGTGAGATGTCAGAGACAGGTTCTTGGTTGGAAACCGGAATACTCACTGTCGTGAGGATTAAACCAGTACATACACGCCAAGTGCTTATAACAGTGCCCGGCCCAGTGACGACTACTTAGTGCTACCTTGGGATCCAGATGGAGCGGAGTCCTGTGGTGGGAGGGACTGTGGAGCTTGAGGACCCCTAGTAGCTAGGGCCCCTGGGATACATCAGTTTTACTTTGTAAATTTTAATTTTGTCACCTGGAAAAGGGGCATGATGGGATGGACTGAAGAATACTATATAAACTGAAAAGTACTGCACCCATGCCGGCTAATCAATTTAAATTCTCTAGCCTGGTTCTCCAATTCTAGATCAGAGGTCTGGTTAGATAAATGCAAATCAACGAATAAGAAATGAAAACAACACTCGCATCCAGTAAGTCCTCTGCAAACACTGGCTGGAATAACTTGTTATGGGGCTTGGATTTACGTGAAAGCACAGAGTTTCAGAGTACCAGCTAGCATAATGTCAGTGGTATTTCTTTTACTCACCTGAGTTTTCATGACAGTGAATGAATGGAAAAGGAGTAGTTGCTCATAATTTAATAATATTTTAGGTTCACTAGAAATTGTCACACACACAGCATCTTATCAACAGGAATCGGATGTCTTTACACAGAGATTATGTGAGACTGTTGTTCAGATGCTCAGTGATTTGTAATGAGATAGCTGATAAGCACAAAAACTACTTAACCTTCAATTCTTCCATGATATTATGGGCTATATATTGATTACAGCATAAGTCTATCATGGTCTTAATAACAAAACTCAAGAAACTAGATTCTGGCCAGGAGCAGTATAAAAATCCCATCTCTTTCTGACTCCCGCACCTGCAGCAATCTCCTCCTTCACACTCCAGTTTCATAGTCACTGAAATTTTTTAAAACGTCAAGAATGTTTGGGCTATAGCTCTAAGATCCCAAATTCTTTTTGACTGAAGTTTTACCTGAGTTTTCACAGAAAAGTTTTAGATGTGGGGATACAAGACAATCAGAAAGTCCTGCTGTCCCCCTATTGCAGGTCATAATGGACCCACTAGCGAGCTGTGAAATCCCTGTAGTGACAGTCGTCACAGCTTTTTGAAAAAGTGCAATAGTATTAACAACAACAACAAAACCCAAAGTGCATCCCCCAGAGCTAGGGGAAATAGTTCCTGAAATTCTTGTTTCATACAAAGTATATACACGTAAAGGGGCTGGGATATAATATGTATTATAGTTCTCAGTTAAAAAACATTGAAAGCCATGCACAGTGTGACCTTAATTGTTCAGAATGGAGAAAAAGCCCTAGGAGTGGAAATGGCCCCAAGCTGTCACGCTGCCAGGCGTGACTGTGGAAGGTGCCATACTGATTTCTGCAGGAGTCCTTCAGGTCTTGGGGCTGGAGTAAAATTGCTCCAGCTGGAGTCCGTGCTTCTGGCCCTCAGACGTTTGGTGCATGGAAAAAAGATGTTTTTTTTTAAAATTTAAGGTAATACTCAGATTTTGCCAGAATCAAAGACCAGAAACTAACTGGCCACTGGCAAACAGGTGCTTCCCCGTGTGACAACGCGGGCCACCCCGTGGCCTCCCTTTTCTCTCTCCTGATCCATCTGCAAGCTTCAATACAAGACACTCACTAGAGGTCTCAGAGGACCAATTACAGAGAACTGAAAAATCAACAAAATCACTCACTTTGCCCGCAAGGTATCCAGTTCAAAACACACCACCAGATGTTAAACATGGAGGCGTGATGGTATACGTGAAGAAAAGTAATCTGACTGGTTTTTTTCCGCAAAACGAAGAAAACTGTGTCCAGGAACTCTACGGATTTGGAGAAGTAGTACCACCATAACACCCTGGCTACCTGCAAGAATGTGGAAACAGGAAAGAGAAGAGGTGAGCAACTGAAGTGCCCCTCCTGCCGCCCCCCCCCCACCTCTGGGCAACCTGGGCGACGCTGGCTTTCACTAGTGTGCTTTCCCCTCTCAGGCAGGCACACAAGCACCTTCCTGGCATCTCTGCCTCCAGTTTCTCCTTATTCCTAGAAATTCACCCCACTGTAGTGAAAACGAGTTACGCCTCCAACACGCAGATCCGATCAAGTTACTCCCGTGCACCCGCTGGCTGCTATTCCCAGCGGCTCCTCCGAGCACACACTGTGTGCTGTCCAGGTGCTCGGGCTTCCTAGCAGCCTCCTCCCCACATCCACCCTCCTTTCCTCTCGAACTTGACCTAACCGTCTCCTTGATTTTTCTCAGAAAAAAATTAGAAATAAAATGGATGCAAAAAAAAAAAAAACAAAACAAAACGGGTGCAGAGAAATCTATATAACTTATTTTGTATTATAGCTTTGAAGATGTTTTTTAAGAAGATTTAAAAATGTGCATCTTCATATTAAAGCTTTTAATTAAAAGGTTTCTACTAATCATTTTTTTTTGGTTATGGAAATTGTCAAACATCCATAAATGCAAAGAGAGTAAGTATAGAGAACCTGTGTCATCTATCACTAAGTTTCCAAGTTTTCAATATGTTTCCAATTTGTTGAATCAAGTCTATTTCTAAACATTTTTAGGGGGGTGTAGCATATTATAAACAAATGCAAGCTATCATTTTATCTATAAAAACTACTAACAGATACTTTTCTTTTTAACATAGCCTGCATGTTCAAATCTGTCTCAAAAATGTCTTTTTATAATTGATTTAATCCGGATGTGATACGGTTCTCCAGTCTGCTGACTGGTAAGTGTCCCCTTCCTTGCTTTTCCTGTCTTTTCCTCACAAAAACTAGATCAGCTACTAGATAGAATTCCTAATACTATGGATTCCTAGTGTTGTTTAATACGTGTTTCTCTATCCCCCACGTTTTCTCTCACTAGCAATTACATTTAGAGATTTAGGGGTTTGGGCAGAGTACTTCGCTGGCAGTTGTGTGTGCTTCCTGGGGCATCACACCGGGAGGCACAGAATTTCGGGGTGTCCCACTGACATTCATGGACAGAGTTCAGCCTAATCCAATCATTATGAAGTTTCCTTATTTGAGAGAGAGAGCACAAGAGTTGCACGTGCACAGGCATGGAGGGGGATGGGGAGCAGAGGCAGAAGGAGAAGCAGGCTCTCCGCTGAGCAGGGAGGGTGACATAGGACTCAGGATCCTGGCATCACAACCTGAGCTGAAGGCAGATGCTTAATCAACTGAGCCACCAAGGTGCCCCCATTAGGAAGCTTCTCCATTCACTTTCACCCCATAGTTTTATCACTTATGGATGACTGCTGAACAGATCCATCATTTCACTAGGACTTTCAAAAGGATGATTTTCTAATTCTCTTGTCATGTATTTTTCTCTTCCATAGAGAAGAGCTCTTCCTCTATTTGGAAATTCACATATGAAAAGCAAAGTTCCCTTTAACTCTTTTCCCCTAGAATGAGTTGTTGTTCTAGCAACCTTCAAAAGTCAACATGGGTTTTTTAGTATCATTTTAAACTTGTGGTTTTTAAATAAATGTAATATATTTCAATCCATTCGTCAGTAATCTTTTTGAATTGTCCCATCTTGAGCACTGGGAGTCCCCTTCAAGGTGGCTCCTAGATCTTTTTGTAATGGCCCAAGTAGTCCTGGACGGCTTGCTTGCTTTCTGTCACAAGAGGTCCTGGATTCTGCTTATACACTTTTCCCATCCCAAACCGGGAATTGGCCGATTCTCTAAGGACTCTAATCCCTTCTGGTGGAAAATTATATTTAGAAAGCACAATCTGGGTATTCATTGCTCATTGCACTGGGCTGTCAGAGACTAACTAGGCCTTTTCTGGAGATAAGAGCTAAAAAACACATTTGTTTTTAGAATAAAGTTAATTCTGATATTTCCAATTTGAATCTGTGACTGTTAGCAAAGAGATACTAATAAAAAAGTTAAACTATGTTTCAAATACTAGTTGTAATGATATTAACATTATGTCCTTACTTTATTCACAGTGTACCTATTAACAGTCTCCAAAGAGCAACACCAATATTTTTATTGATAGAAACCAAAAAAACTATGGAATGCTGTTAAGATAAATCCCCCTAGGGATGTTCAGTCAAAACACTGTGTTTTTAAGTCACTTGAAATAATTCTGTAGGTGGTTATGTCACCAACTTAATCTACGGGTGTATTCACATTTACTTTAGTTTCCAACCTTTGGGAGGAAGGCTGCCTTGCTTTCTTTTTAAACTTACTTTTGTTTCATATTATGTAAAACACTTCACAGTTCCAAAATCAAATGTGACACGAGGTACATTCAGAGAAGTCTAGCTTCCATCCTTATCCCCCTTTGCCTAGTTCCTTCACCCAAAAGGAGACGGCTTTGTTAGGTTTTGGTTTATTCTGCCACTGTTTCTTTTCAAAAACATAAACGCACACACACATATCTTCATATCCCTTCTTGTACTGTCCTAGAAACACAGTCTGCAAGTTGTTTCTGGTTTTGTTTTTTGAGAGAATGTCCCCAAAATTACTCTAACAGATCTTCCTTATTCCGTTTTGCAGAAGGATCCCTTTCCGGATGCGTCATGGTTTAGTCTGTCAGTCCCCCAGTGTTGGACATTTGGAAAACATTTTTGTTACCAGGCATTTCTATTAGAACAGGAGGACTCCCTTTCTTATGTAATCCAAGCCCCATCGTCATATCTGGAAGGAGGAAACCTCCTCTCCTTTTCGAGGAGAAAGGGTTGCAGATGGTCAATTAGCTTCTTAGGACTCACCCGGACATCGGCTTCCCCGGCGCTGGCGAGATCTTGACACTGTAAGTTGTAGCCTCCTTCCCAACTGGAGAGAATAAGCTGCCAAAGAAACAAAGGAGGAAAATTAACACTAAAATTTGGAAGAGAACTGAATTTCGTATTCATGTTTCTGATTGGTGCCTATTCAAGGTCTGAGTAGGAACTCCCCTCCACCTCAGTTTCTCAGTCCTGTCCTCAAACACATGGCTCAAAGGATTTCATTCTTGCTGTTGAATAGATACCAACGGTTGTATTCCTGATTTGGTATAATTTACTTCTAACCTTTACAGTGGCCCAAAGGACAGAATTTAGCTACCATTTGAATAATAAAATATTTCATGTAAGGAATCATCTAGTTCTATAATTCTACAGGTGAAATGTAGAATTATGTGTAAACAACCGAGAAAACACTAAACAAATTTTTTAAATATTTATTTACTTAGAGAGAGGGTAAAGGACAGAGAGAGAGAATCTTAAGTAGGCCCTCTGCTGAGCACAGAGCCTGACATGGGGCTTGATCTTATGACCTGAGCTGAAATCAAGAGTATGACACCCAACCAACCGAGCCACCCAGTATTATTTGATAATTATTTAATATTACTTAATATTTAATTATTTAATACTTTGTATTGGCTTACACTTAACTGACCATCTCCATAATTCTATGAAGTACGTATTTATTACCATTTTACAGACCTGAAAACCAGGGCTCAAAGGTTCCTAAGTCATTTTTGTCATAGTATTTATGCTTGTTGGTAATCAATCGTGTGATTATAACTGATTAATACTACACCCCTCATCATGTCGAAAAAACAAAGGGCTCTATAAAGGTTTGTGCCTTTTTTGCTCATCTTTGAATCCACTGTTCCTTGCCCAATGTCCAGCACATAGAAGGCACTCAGTGAATATATATGAGAAAATGAACTTTTTAAATTCTGTGGAAAATTCTGCTGAAGAAGTTCTGTCTTTTCTTTCCTGCTATTACTGCAAAAACTTAAAATTCTAGAATTTAAGGCATGTATATACAGTATTTTCTCCCTTCATCAAATTTTATTTAGGGGAATTTTTTTTTAATTCATGAGAAAATTTTTGACCTTTCCAACTTCAGTAATATGGAGCAGGTTGTCATTTACAATTGCTGAATGAAAAATATCTCTGGATATGAAAAGAAACCTATACATCTGACAAGTCTGACAAGGCCTTCGAATATTCGATATTTGTGTATATTGTGAAATGATCACCACGAAAAGTCTAGTTAACATGTTACATAAGGTAAGCAAAGGCCTACTATTTGTGGCTGCCCATCAGAGGTGTGTAAAAGTATAGCTCTGTTGAAACACATACACAGAGTAGGGAGGGATGGGATGTTAAAACTAAACATTAGAAACAGCTGAACTACTAAAAAAAAAACAAAAACATTTAGATTGTTTAAAACTACCTGACCATTTAGAATCTAAATAGAATTAAGCAGTTGGGGCTCCCGGGTGGCTGAGTTGGTTAAGCGGCCGACTCTTGATTTCGGCTCAGGTCATGATATTGTTGGGGTGGTAGGATTGAGCCCTGCTGTCAGCCTCCTCGCTCAGCGGGGAGTCTGCTGGAGATTCTCTCCCTCTGCCCCTCCCCGCTGCAGGCTCTATTATTTAAAAAAAAAAAAAAAAAGCGAGAGGGAGAAATTTTCCAGTGGCTTGCCATTGTATTCAGAATAAAAGGCAAATTCTTTCCAAGACCCTCATTGAATCTGCCACCTCTCCACCTCGTTGTGAATCGTTCCCTCCTCTGTCCAGGGTGTTCTAGCTGCATTGCTGCTTTTTATGGTCTTTGAACACCCCAAGTTTGTTTCTGCCTCAACGCCTTTCTGTTTGCTGCCCCTTCTGCATAAACACACTCTCCCCAGATCTTCCTATGCTTGTTTTCATCATTCAGTTTCTGCTCAAATACCACATGCTCAGAGAGGCCTTCCTGCCCCACCACCAGCCCACCACTCACTGCTGTACAAGGGGAAGGCTGTGCTGGAGAATCTAGAATAGAATCTGACACAGTGTAGGAACTCCACGCATACTTGTTGAAAGAACGTTAATAATTTCAGCAGTAACTTCCTGGCCTACACAAACATCTGAACTGGGCCTAACACATTAGCAAGGTTAAATCAACCTATCACTCAACTAGTGGCTGTTAAACATACCCCAAAAGTGCCCAAGACCTTACGCCCGCCCTGGAAGAGGCTACAATCAGCGGAGACTAGGGAGGCAATCGATAGTAGCGATTTGGAACCACGAGGTACAGAAGCAGGAGAAAAGCAAAAGTGAATAAGCCACAGACAGAATTCACAGCAGGGAATGGGCTCAGGGCAGACGTCCTCCCTAAAAAGGAGCAGAAACCATTTACTTGTTTGAACACTAACCTATTGTTCCAGTTCCTCTAGTGGTGAGTACTGCGCACTTCAATGTTTATACAGCATTTTCACATTTACTAACTCCCACTGCGTACTAGGCTGTGAGCTTGTCAAGTCCAGAAATCACGTGTTACTCATCTTCTATCTCCTTGGCTTATTAGTTCAATCCACAGAACAGGTGTGCACAGGATGTTGGTGGAACAGAACTGATTAACCCTTACGGCTCACTCATGAGGTAAGTAGGACGAGGACCCATCTCCATCTTAACAGTAAATTGCCCGAGGGTCAGAGAGCCTAAGGCACCGCTCTCCCATGGCAGCCAGAGCGGCAGTACCCCCCCCCCCAGTTCGGAATTCTGGTCTCCTGACTCCGCTACGCCCACGCCTCCAGCAGGTGTCTGAGCTTCCGGTGTAGTCAGACTTGCAGGGGCCGCAGGGGCCGCTTCTGAAAACAACCCAGGAAAGACCATCTTTCCCTTTGGTTCTTCCCAGAGAAACGAATCCTGCCAGTCGCTAGATCTTGCGAGCTCATGTAGTGAAGGAAAACTTACCCACTTGCAAAGCTAACTAGGGATTCCCTTTTCAGAGTGAGGTAAATTAGAAGCGATGTGACAGACCGCAGAGTGGCCTTCCCGACCCCGGATTCCATCGCTGGTCCCCTCCTCGCGGGGCGGTAGGCGTGGAAAGGAACGGTGTGAACCGTCCTCAGAACGAGGCACAGATTAAACTCTGTGGGTGACAGGATCTAGACGTTAGGCAAGGATTTCTGTTCTTGTAGATTCGAGGACCAGGAAGGCAACTACACTTGTGCCACAATCCGACATTTATGACTGAACATGGAGGACTTTATCCTGACCGTTCCCCCAGGTTTGCTCATGTTTTTGTCTTTCCTCCCCTGAGCTGCTCGCTGGAGTGGCTGTATTTGGCGCTTTTTGATTCTCCTTTGCAGGGGACTGGAACGGCCTTTGCTTGTACAGGCAGGGCCATTGTTACTTGTTCTCCTTCTTGTAGAATTCCTTGGGTTTGGCACGTTGCAAAGGAAGGGGCGATGTGTGATGTAATGGGGGCGGCCAGAGCTGGGCTGGAATGTCAGTCCTGAGAAACAGGCCTGCCACTGTCACAGGGGCCCGAAGATGCGGGTAGCGGTCCTGAAGGGACTACGTATTTGTATGTCAAACCAACTGCATTTGATACTTAAGTCAACTTAAAAACCATCCTGTCATTCAATAACGATCTGTTCTCGGGCAAATTATCTTTTCCAAGCCTCAGTGTCAATTTGTAAAAGGAGAAAATCAAAACATCTGAGCTTTAAAGGCCCATTCAGATCTAAACTGTGATTTTAAGTTACAGTGAAAGACTAAGGACGGAAGGGATGAGAAAAATTCAAGTTAGAAACAAAGACTTCCGAGACTTTCAGAAAGACTAAGAGCAAACGCTGGGGCGGTTCTGGAGATGTTAGAGGACGGCACTGACCGCTCGCGGGGACCGTTACCTCACTGGCCTCCAGCTCTGCTTCGGACCCACTTACCTCTGCCAGCATGTAGAGGGAGAGGAGTGTGATTCCGAGATTGTACAAGGTGAGGATACCCTTGAGGGAAAGAGCAGCTCTGTTCTTCATGTATTTGTTACCCAGCCATATGGAAAGCAGATACAGGACAGTAAGAAAAAAGGTGGGAAGGTAAGAGTCCAACATGAACCATCCTCTGACTCGAGAATCTGAAAAGAAACACAGTGAGAATCCTGAAAAGCAGCACTTCTGTTTAGTTATAAAATTTTATCACATAGATTTAAAACATTTTGGGGTTTTTTGGTTTTTGGTCTTTTGGTTTTTTACAGGGCTATGTCTGACATACAACATACGAGTTTCAGGAATACAACATGATTCAATATTTGCAGATACACTGCGAAACGATCACCACAGAAAGCCCAGTTAACATCCATCACCTTAGTTACAAAAATGTTTTTCTTTGATGAGAACTTTTAAAACCTACTGACACGTGTATTTTATTTGCATATACCCAATATGACAAGCAAAGTACTAAGCTAGATTTGGGTTACGGTTCAGAAGAACCACCCCACGGGGGTGGGAGTAGTTAAGGAAGGTTTCATGGAGCAAAGAGAACACAGAGTGACAGGGACAAGTAATTAAGGTGGGAGGTGGTAGTTCTAGCATCTTCTTTGGAACAGTTACTATGTTATGTTTATTTACATTAACTCAATAAATAGGAAGTACTACTATGCCATTTTGTGGGTGAAAACCAGCTCAGAAGGCCACAGTAACTTGCCAAGTGCACAGAGCAGTGGACAGCGGGTCGGAATCTAAATTCCTGTCTGGTGCCCTGCCCCTTAGACCTGCTGCTGCCTCCTTCAGGGAAGCTGGGAGTAGGCAGGAGAAGGGTATGGATAGCGTATTCTACTTCATAAACCCCCACTCCCCGGAGCTCGCTGAGGACCCACGCTCCCAGAGCTCACCAAGGACCACTGTGCGGTAAACCAGGCAGAGCTCAGAGTTCAGCCAAGCCAGAGCAGTGGGACTGCACAGCGAGCAGGGGAAGCTCAAGACCACAAAGGCAAAGCCTTGGAGCTGATGACTCAGACGTGTGGGCAGAAAGACAACCAAGGACCTAAACCTGACCATGGACTTGAAAGTGTAAACAGGCAGGAGGTAAGGACCAAGACATGCCAAGCGTTCCTTACTCTGGAGAGTGAAAATGTAAAAATCTAAATAAAATACACAGAATAGATCTATAATATATTTAGGAGTATCTGAAAAGAACTGTAGGCACAAAATGAATTTAGTTCTCTATTCTGCTCTTTGTTGTTGTTTACATAAAGAACATAAATTGGCCCACACATAAAAAATAGCATGCTGTTTCTAATCTCTGTAAATGGAGTTGGGAGAAGCGGATTTTTCCAGCAGGTCATGCATGTATGCCCTTTTCTTCCTGCCTCTGCTTTTCCCACATCTCTGCCCCTCTTTCTGCTCCACTCAACCTACCCCGCACACCCCAGGTTCATTTACTGCACCCCATCTGACAGTACCTAGAAAAGTGCCTTCTCAGGCCCTCACCGTCACATCGCCTGTTTTGTAAACCCCTCGGGTTGTGACAGAACAAGGTAGGAAAGGGGCTCATCTCAGAGTCCATGTGACTAACAGAGATTACCTTTCATACAACCAGCTGGTGACCACTGGTCGCAAAAGTCTGTGCTATGCGCCTGCCCCTTCCTAATGTCCACCTCTGTATCTAAACCCTACACAGCCTCTCAAGACCGGATAAGCGTCCTGCCCTGTGAAGGGAGCTGTTTCCTAGAGCTCTTTCATAGGTACAGCTCTTCATCTGCGTGATAACTGTCATTCACTGTAGAATTAAGATACTATCATGGCTGTGATACTGTTACTATAACTAACATTTATGGACCACTAATCCTTTTACGTGCATTCACGTATTTAATTCTCGAAGCAATCTGGTGATATAGGCGTTATTTCTAACAGTTTTGATATACGTGCACATATTTAATGTGTACAGTTTGATGTGTCTGGACTTAAGCAAACACCCACGATGCCACCACCACAGTCAAGGTAATACACACATCCACCATACAGGTGATATTACTATTCCCAGGTAAGGTCTGAAAAAATTGAGGCACAGAGAGTAAAAAAAGTGAAGTACTTGCCCTAAACTGCTACCTTACCTCCTGTTACAGTGTTATGGATTAAACTGTGTCCCCCAAAAGATATGCTCAAGTCCTAACTCCTGAGACCTGTGTGACTGTGACCCTATTTGGAAAAAGGGTCTTTGCAGGTATGACCAAGTTACGATGATGTCATAGCAGATCAGGTGGCCTCTTGCCCAGTGACTGGTGTCCTACATGAGGAGGGGAGATTGGGACACAGGGAGGAGGAGCCGTGTGAAGATGAGGACAGAGACTGAGGAAATGCATCTCCAAGCCCAGCAACGCCACAGATTACTGACAACACCAGAGGCAGGGAACACACTGTTTCCTAGAATCTCAGAGGAAGCACGGCCCTGCCAACACCCTGCTTTCAGACTTGCAGACTCCAGCACTGTGAGAGAATAATTACTAGAAAACCAGTACGCATGGTTTAACTTCCTTGCTTCCCCGTTGCTTCAGATGGGGTAGTCTGACGTCCCCCCACCTAGAACCTGCTCTGTGAGATGGGGCCCAGGCCTTCTTCTACTCTCTCACTTATGCGTCCGTTTAGTTCCGAGTTCATTAAATATAGATCAACTGGCACAATGAGTCAAGCACATATTACAAAACTAATACAGCACCTGAAGTTGTTTTCTTTTGTCATCATCCTGTAAATGTTTGCCGCATTTGTCAAGGAGGATAATAACTGTCCCAACCAAAGATAGGAACAAATATTTCTAATAAGATTATCTTTGGGACAGAAGTGTTAGCCCCGTATCTGGGTCAGATATTTGCCCCGAACAATAGCCCGTGATGGTAACATAGACTAAGTAAGTACGGAAGTGACGAGGGAACACCCAGAAGTCTACGAGGTGGCCTGCCAGCCAACTTAAGCTTGTGCCACTTTCAGGAAGGGGAAACGGATTCTTGATGGCCCAGATCCCTGTCATTGTGGAGGTCACCTGATCTGGTTGTCAACTGTCAATCTTACACTCTCCTCGCTACAAAAGAACCTTCCATAAAAATGACCAGAACTAAGTAAACGACTGCACCCCTATCCTTCCGTGACCCCCATCCACATAACTGCAGATCACGGTGATCTTAGTGAACAAAGCTCAGTGTGAACTTGGGTCAGAGAGACCGCTGTTTCACTCTCTAGTGGCAGTCACTAAGAAAGCCACAGTCACTAAGAAACCCCGCATGCCCACGTTGGAGCACTGTGCCCTCTGCGTGAACCATCTTCCCGCCCACGAGAACTGTGAGGCAGAGAACACAGTCAGTAAAGCTTAGGAGATACAGATATCCTGCCCTGCCTACCCCCACAGGATCGTCACAAAGATAAAATGGGAAAAAAAACAATGTGAAAAAAAATTTAAAGCTCCATACAGGGGCGCCTTGCTGGCTCAGTTAGTGGAGCTGGTGACTCGATATCGGGGTTGTGAGTTCAAGCCCCACGTTGACTGTAGGGATTACATAAAATCTTAAAAAAAAAAACAACTACACACCTCTATACACTCACGTACCGTTATATTAAAACTATACAAACAGTCATTCGTTTAGAATAGCTTCTAAAGCCTACATGGAGACTGAAGGGTCTAAATAAGCTCCACACGATTCTGTTTATAAAGATTTTTGAGACAGGAAAACCTCATTTCCCTCCACCCCCTACCTAACCGTGCTGCGTAAATAACTGGTAGAGAAGCACAGATTTTCCAGTTTGTGAACCAGCAGGGCTCAAGTGAAACGAAGCATGTTGTTTGGGAAATAATCATTTCTCTGCAAGCTGTGTGGTGTGACTAAGATGTCCCGGGAGCCGTGACAGGAGCTGGACCGGCTGACTGCGCACGCGCGGATGGTGGGCGGCGCAGAGAGAAGAGGAAGTCGTGTGCGGCAGGACAGCCACGACCTGCGCTGGGAGTCCGGGAGCACCGTGCTCCGTCCCTGCTTGCGGCCCCAGACTTTCATCCCAGGAAGGCTGAGCAGGAGAAGGGAGGCTTTCTGGATGTTCTGGGAGAAGGATATCAAAGGTGCGGGAAGTTAAACCTCTAAATGTTGAGGACCCTCCCGTTCAAAAGACACCGGAAGTGACGAAACCCTCTTCCAGTGAAGTTCTCCAGTAGCTTACTCACCTCGAGGTCCAAACATATTGTCCAAAAAAGCATTGATTTCATCATCGAAGGCCTTTAGATGCTCCTGAAAAGATAAAGAAAAAATTACTTAAGTGGGTTTTTTGGGAAACTCCCAAAACAGACCGCTGCCAACAGAACAGCTGCCAGAATCTCCCAGTCCTCTCTTCAGAGACTTAAGGAAAATGGGCGCGTTAAATGCAGCCTCACCCTTCACGAGCTTGTGTGGATTTGGAAGGAAACAACTTTCCTTTCCTTAGGCAACAGGAGGCCTGGAAAACAGGCGTGGTACATTTAAACATTGAAAGGTTATTGACCTTAATTTCATTTCTCTCTAAAACGCTTAGAGGCATGAGCTCTCCCATAAGCAACTTCTATTGTTGCAATTAACAGAAGTTGTGTGCAAACAACAGGGAGGGTCTATACCTACAGGATATAATGTAATAGTTAAATGAAAATTCAGCTGAGTTGTATTTTACAAAGCTGAATCTAAACCTTTAAAGGGGACTTATTTTTCAAATAAGAAAATTAACCACCACAACTATTTTTTCCATAACCTTCATATTTTGTTTTCAAAACCTTTTCTGTACATGAATATGTATTTAATATCACAGTAAACAGTGTCACCAGGGTACATCAGGTTATTACTGCCACTTTAACTGGATTCGGGTTGGGATAGGAGAATGTCTGCTGAGACTCTTATGGCTGCTAAATTGGCACAGTCTCTTAGTTAGCTCCTGTTCATGCTGGTGCGCTATTATACTGCTCAAAATACCTGCTAAGGTGTTCCCTACCCCTGCTCAACGGTCTAGAGCACCACCTCAAACAAAGGGAAGAAAAGGCAAAGCACTCCCCAGTGTTCCTAGGAAAGGGATCTTTGAAGAGGATTCTGAGGCCAGTGAATTGGCAAACTGAGTATGACAGCCCTCAGGACGTTCATCTAGAACATTCTGTATAATCAACAGTGGAAGTGCAGTCAAAGCATCTCATTCTCAAAGAAAGTTTAAGTGCCAAAGAGGAGAATTAACTTACTGGCATCTGAAAAGAAGATCTGTGCTTTTGGTGACAAGCACCTACTATTTCTTGTTTGTGACTTTGATCCTGAGAAAATTCAAGGAAACTTAGATCTTTGGGGACTTTAGGAAGCTTGGGAGAGTGGGTGAGGATTAGTGGCTGACATTTGTTAGCACCTACACCTGCTGGCCATGTATTAGGACCTTTATTATTTCATTGTAGCTCTATTAAATGTATCTGGGCTCAACCAAGCTCGGAAGTTTTTACAGAGTGTTTTGGTTTCCACGAAGGACATCTTGGTAGACCTCTAGACTTGAGAAAGCTCACCTACTTCACATGTCAGTGTGACAGAGTAAGATTTGTGTTGCCATTAGAAAAGAGCAGATCTGTCCTGAGGCCTTTCATTCTTGAGCAAAGAATGTTAACCTCACTGATGAACCCCCCCTCATAACAAATACCAATGAAATCTTCCTTTCATTGCCACATCCACCCACACATGTTTAAACTTTTCAGTCTGTTTGCTATGGTCCAAAATCCATTTTCTCACATCTGTAGGTCTAAGAAAACTCTAACTAAAGGTTACAAAGCTTGTATTAGTTCTATAACGTTGCAGAAATTTAGTCACAGTGGAAGACCAGAAATAAAAGAGAGGGGAAGATATGGAGAGAGAGCAGAGTGGAAAAAATGAAAAACAAACGGCATTCCACACCATTACCCTGATAACAAAACCAGAGGACACTACACAACCAAAACAAAACAACACAACAACAACAAAAAACCCTAGTGGCCAATATCTCTGATGAACATAAACACAAAAATCCTCAACGAAATATTAACAATCGATCCCAACAACACATTAAAAGGATCATTCACTACAATCAATCAAGTGGGGTTTATTCCAGAGATGCAAGGGTGGTTCAATATCTGCAAACCAACCTGTTATATCACATTAACAAGAGGAAGAATAAAAACCATATGATCATTTCAATAGGTGCCAAAAAAGCATTTGACAAAATACGACATCCATTCTTGAAGAAAACTCTCAACAGCATTGGTTCAGAGGCTGCATTTAACGTGCCCATACCCTAACATAATAAAGGCTATATTTGAAAACCCCACTAGGGGCTAACATCATACTTGGCAGTGAAAAGCTGAAAGCTTTTCCTCTAAGATCAGGAATAAGACAAAGATGTGTTTTCTCACCACATTTATTCAACATGACACTGTGAAGTTGTAGCTGCGGGAATCAGGCAAGAAAAAGGAGCAAAAGGCACCCAAATTGGTAAGGAAGAAGTGAAACTGCCACTATTTGCAGATGACATGATGCTACAGATGGAAGAGCCTAAAGACTCCACCAAAATCCATTAAAATGGATAAATAAATCCAGTAAAGTTGCAAGATACAAAACTAACATACAGAAATCTGTTGCATTTCTATACACTAATAACAAGGCAGAAGGAGAAATCTAAAAAACCAATGCCATTTACGGTTGCACCAAAAAGAATAAAACATCTAGAAATAAATGTAACCGAGGAGATGAAAGACCTATACTCCGAAAACTTTAAAACAATTGATGAAAGTTAATAAGATACTGATGACTTGGTGACACAAACAAATGGAAAGATACACCATGCTCGTGGATTAGGAGAAGTAATATTGTTAAAATGTCTATACCACCCAGAGCAATCTATCAATTCAATGCAATCACTATCAAAATACCTATAGTGTTTTTTTACAGAAACAGAAATAAATACTGAAATTTGTATGGAACCACAAAAGACCTCAAACAGCCAAAGTAATTTTAAGAACAAAGCTACAGGTATCACAATTCCAAATTTCTAGATATTTTACAAAGCTATAGTAATCAAAATAGAATGGTATGGGCATGAAGACAGACACAGGGATCAATGGAACAGAACAGAGCCCAGAAATAAACCCAAACCTATATGACCAATTAATGTGTGACAAAAGAGGCAAGAATGTACAATGGGAAAAGATAGTCTTTTCAATAAATGCTTGTAGGAAAAATGGACAGCTACATGCAAAAGGGTAAAAGTGGACCACATTCTTACACCATACACAAAATTAAACTCAAAATGGATTAAAGACCTAAACGTGAGACCTGAAATCATAAAACTCCTAGAAGAAAACATAGGCAGTAATCTCTTGGGCATTGCCCTTAGCAATATATTTACGGATCTGTCTCCTCAGGCAAGGGAAACAAAGCAAAAATAAACTACTGGGACTATACCAAAATAAAAAGATTTTGCACAGCAAAAGAAACCATCAACAAAAAGACAATCTACTGAATGGGAGAAGATATTTTCAAATGATATATCTAGTAAGGAGTTAATAACCAAATTATATAAAGAAGACATACAACTCTCCACCCAAAAACAAACACTCCAATATAAAAATGAGCAGAGGATGTGAATTGACATTATTCCAAAGAAGATACACAGATGGCCAAAAGACACATGAAAAGATGCTCAACATCACTGTCAGGGAAAACCAACTGAAAACATAAGGAGATATCACCTCACATCTGTCAGATGGCTAGTATCAAAAGGACAAGAAATAACAAGCGTTGGTAAGGACGTGGAGAAAAGGGAACCTTCACGCACTGTTCACGGGAAATTAAATTGGTGCAAGTTAAAACTGAAATACCATATGATCCAGTAATCCCATTACTGGGCATTGACCCAAAGAAAACAAACACACTAATTTGAAAAGATACACGCACCCCTATGTTTACTGCACCATTACTTACAATAGCCAAGGTACGGAAGCAACCCAACTGTTCATCAATACATGAGTGGTTCAAGAAGATGTGGTGTATATATGTAATGGATTATTATTATTTTTTAAAGATTTTATTTATTTATTTGACAGAGACAGCGAAAGAGGGAACACAAGCAGGGGGAGTGGGAGAGGAAGAAGCAGGCTCCTAGCGGAGGATCCTGACGTGGGGCTCGATCCCAGAACACCGGGAGCACGCCCTGAGCTGAAGGCAGATGCTTAACGACTGCGCCACCTAGATTCGCCCCTATGTAATGGATTATTATGCAGCCATAAAAAAGGGATTTTCCCATCTGTGACAACATGGATGGACCTACAGGGCACTATGCTAAGTGGAATAAGAAAGACAGATACTTTCTGACCTCACTTAAATGTGGAATCTAAAAACACAAAAATCAAAATCCCAAATTCGCAGGTACAAAGAACAGATTGGTGGTTATGAGGCAGTGGTATGGGGACGGGCAAGGTGGGTACAAACTTCTATGTAAAATGAATAAAATATTGTAACTATGTATGTTAATCAGCCTTATTGTGGTGATCATTTTACTATATATATGTGTGTGTATATATGTGTATGTGTGTGTGTGTGTGTGTGTGTGTGTGTGTGTATAAATGCTGAATTATGATGTTGTACCCCTGAAAAGAACAAAAGAACATAGAGGTCAGGAATTTAATATAGGTCTCTTAAAAAAGAGAAGACTTCCAGGAAGAGATGTTGCTGCTGCCGAGTTCTGAGAGACTCTAGGATGCCTTCTAGATGGAGAAGGGCAGAAAGAGCATTTCAGGAAGAAGAATCAGCACGTATAAACAGATTGAGACAGGACTCACTTGGGGAATGTTTACAGCCAGGGCCTCTACTGACCCATAAGACAGATGGAAATAAAGCCAATATTGGGAAAATCAAAAACCTGAATAAAAATGAACTCTATTTCTGGCTTGTTTAATACAGTTAGTAAGGATGCAATCTAAAAAGACGATGATATGATGAGAGACGGCCAGAAGAAAAATGAAAATTTACTGGGATTAGTAAAACATTAAGTGTTAGGTACAGAGGTTGGGTAGGTTAGTCAACTAAGGATGAACACTTACACAGTGTGGGAGAGAGCAGCTCGGGTAATGAATTCACAGCCACACGCTAGGTTCTATGACAAAAGCATGCTGGGTGATTTCCTAAGATGAACACCGTAACCCAGGAGCTCAGAAAAATCAGCAAACTACACTACGTGCAGCACACTTCGCTCACTCAGCCAACCTTTTTGAACAGCCATTACGTACTAACACTTTGTCAGACATAGGAGAACAAAAAGGACTCAAAAGCTTATAGACAAATTGCGAAAGTGAGACGTACAGAGAAAGGCAAAGAGCAAACAACTGAGAAGGAGGAGATACACAGAACTGTCACAATGATGAAGGGCTGCAGGAGTGAGGACTTAGGGCGCGTTTTTAAAGATGGCTATTTGGACAGATTAGAAGAGAAGGGAACAGTACTGCCCTAACAGCTCAGCAGGAGGAATGCCATCCTGAACCCCATACTTTACAGGCCCCCATGCTGGCTGTCCCTTGGCCGTGCCCCTCCACACAGGAAATCCTAGGAACCAAGGAAGACACCCATGCATGGCCACGGCTTCCCCTCCAGACTATGTTCCAAGTTCCCTAGGCCACACAATTCTCCCCCGGAAAAATTCCCCAACTCCACTTCCAGAGCAACTTCAGGGATTTCCCCTTGCCCACATAGTAAAGTCCACGTTCAATAACATAAAGTCATGGAAGTACAGATGACACACAATGTTGTACTGGTTTCAGGGGTACAACATAGTGATCTGACCACTCTATAGGCTATGCTATGCGCACGACAAGTGTAGCTACCATCTGTCCCCATACAGTGCTGTCACAGCATCACTGACTAAACACCCTATGTGGTACCTTTCATTCCCTAATGGAAGCCTGTAGCTACTACTCCCCTTTACCCATTTTGCCCATCCCCTCACCCACTGCCCCTCTGGCACCCATCAGTTTGTTCTCTGTGGGTCTGTCCCTGGTTTTGTTTTGTTTTGTAGAGTCCACATTTAAGTGAAGCCATATGGTATTTGTCTTTCTCCATCAGACTTCTTTCACTTAGCGTAATACCCTCTAGGTCCATCCATGTTGTCACAAATGGCGAGATCTCATTTTTTATGGCTGAGTAGTATTCCACTGTAGGTAGATATCCATTTCTATATTGATGGACACTTGGGTTGCTTCCATATCTTGGCCATTGTTAATAGTGGTGCAATAAGGGGCGCCTGGGTGGTGCAGTCGTTAAGCGTCTGCCTTCGGCTCAGGGCGTGATCCCAGTGCTCTGGGATCGAGCCCATCAGGCTCCTCCACTAGGAGCCTGCTTCTTCCTCTCCCACTCCTCCTGCTTGTGTTCCCTCTCTCGCTGGCTGTCTCTGTCAAATAAATAAATAAAATCTTAAAAAAAAAGTAGTGGTGCAATAAGCAGTGGGGTGCATGTACCTTTTCAAAGTAATGTTTCGTTTTCCAGCGGAATGTTCCAGGACTTTAAATTTAATCTATGGCGGTGTATAACAATGGCTGAAGGATGGAAAGATAGGAAGCAAGTGCAGCTTTATTTAATTGTGTATCCCTGCTTGCTTACCACAGCTACTAAGAATGTAAAACGGTGCAACCATGTTGAAAAACAGTTTAGCAGTTTGGTAAAAGCATCAACATTCACCTACTGTATAGATCCACATACTACTTCTAGGCATATTTACCCAAGAAACAATAAAGCACATAGGCTCACAAAGACTTGTACACAAATATTCATGGCAGCTTTATTTTTAGTAGCTAAAAAATGGAAACCTCCCAAATGTCCGTCAACAGGTGAATGGATAAATGGTGGTGTATCTATACAATGAAATACTACTCGACAAAATAAAAGAACCATTGATGCCCACGCAACACGGATGGATCTCAAAATTATGATGCTGCCTTAAAGAAGACAAAGAAAGAGGGAAAACACACAGTTTCCATTTACATGAAATTCTAGGAAACAAACTTATATATGTGACAGAAAGCAAATCAGTGGTTGCTTGGGGACTGCAAGGTAGAACAGCATATCCTTCAAAACTGAAGGTGAAGTAAGGACATTTTCATACGATGCCTAAGTACGAGAATTCGTAGCCAGCAGAACTGCACTACGATGTACGCTGAAGATGTGCTTTGTGCCAAAGGGAAATGATTCCATATGGAAAGGATTTACAGAAGAGAATCAACGGCACCAGAAATAGATCTTTCTAATGGACGAGCCAGAACTCAGGGCCAGCTAGCCTCCACCCCCTTTGTGCCATGCACATCCCTGCTGTCCTCACCCCTCACACCACGCTCATCCCTAGCAGAGAAGCAGGGCTGCCTAACACTGGTGATGTCCTTCACCGGCTCCTTGCTTACTGCCACTAGGAAGACCACCACTTGGAGGCAGTGGTGACCCATCTGAGGCAAGCCCACTGGGCAGACTCCTTACCCAAAGCTGAGCTGGTCTCCCTGGCTCTGCACCGTGCACCTCGCAGTGCTGGTGGCCAGGCCGGCCAGGTGCTCCTGCCTCAGCTACCTTTTTCTGAGAGGACTTGGAAACAGGACAGCCATGAAAAGCATACCTACTTATTTGCCAGCACAATTCTTGACTGGGACTCCCACCCCCGTCCTGGCAGTGTCAGCTGGAGCTCAGGTCCTTCCTTTTTTTTCTCTTCCTCCTCTCTTCCCTCCCCCATGCCTTCACTCACTCTTTCTTCTTCATATCCCTTCCTTTATTTTTGTTTTAGACGTTTTGTGGGTTTTAGCGTTTATCAATCATGGGCATTATATTGTATAAAGTGGTGATTCAAGATCTTGGTGTTTGTCCTATTTTATTGATACAGTTTTATAGAACATTTTAAAGATACTTATTTGATCAGAATAGTGATTTCCCACCACCAACTCCTTCCTCACTTCTTTTTAAAATGAGCAAAAGTCATTAAGGTCGTGAGACAGACTGCTGAGCTTGTAAGAAGACACAGTATCCAAATCCTTGCCTTAAAAAAAAAAAAAAAAATCTCAGAATGGGATAGGCCAGTGATGGGTAGTAAGGAGGGCACGTATTGCATGGTGCACTGGGTGTTATATGCAACAATGAATCATCGAACTTTACATCNGAAACCAGGGATATACTGTATGGTGACTAACATAATAAAAAAAAAACATTAAAATAAAAAAATTTAAAAAAAAAAAAGCATTTCAGAGAAAATGAAATCTGAAGCATTCGATAACGGCAGGTCAGGGAATGGCATCCAAGCAGCTCAAGAATGTATCCTTCTCAGACTAACCAGACAAGTCTGAAACCCTTCTGGGACCCTCAGGGTCAAGGCTGAGTTGTACAGAACTGAGAGACAGGGAGATGGCATTTCCTTCCAGAGACAAGGGACACAAACCGGAGTGCTGTCACACAGCGAGGCCTCTGTGTTGCTCCCGGGGCTCAGGAGGGCTGTCTAACACTGACACTTCGTTTGGTGGCCCCTGAGGGATGGTTCGCAGCCAGTCCCTCGTGCGTCTGAAGAATCAGAACGTCTTTACATTTGTGAACAAAACCAGAACATTCAGAGAATGGCCAGAAGTGGACATATGAAATTCTCCAGCTTTCATGCAGCTGAATTCCCAGAACACGTATTTATGCGTGTTTTACACCAAGATGCAAACCCGCTCACCATCTCCCTCCCAGCAGCGTGCCCCGGAGGGAGCGGCTGAGGACACGAACTAGGCAGGGAACTCTCACTCATTTAGAGGAACTCTGAATTGCTATTGTTTGTCTTGTAGAGTAATTCTCACAAGACTGGAACCATCTAAGTCAGGGATCGAAGCATCTGGGGGAACATATTTGGTTACCACATCTGAAGAGAACTATAAATGAACCAAACGATGAGCAATGATAACAGCACCTGCTTATCAAACACCCGTGTGCCAGGCATGGGATGCACAGTATCTAGGGTTTTCACAACAGTCCTGCAAGTTGGGTATTTTTCCCAGTTTACAGATGTAGAAACTGAGACCGTGAGCTCAAGACTGGCACCGCTGTGTGACATGGGAACCAAGCTCAGTGTCTTACACCTTTGGAGGGGCAGCTTCCGGAGCTGGGGTGGCAGGGGAAGGGCTCTTTGTGGAGCTCGCACTCACGGGTCCCGGTGCTGCAGGACAGCTCGGAACAGTAAGCTGACCAAAACCAGAGGGCCTGATTGTATCTGCATCCTGGGGAACCCTGAGGCTGTGGGACAGTTTCCCTCAATTAAGGAGATGAAAGGTTTGTTTAGAACATTAGAGATCACTGCGGTTTTGTCTGCTACGTTCTGTTTCCCTCACGTGGCTCTTCATCTCATGTCACTCAGTGTCCGGTCAAGGGCAGCTCCTCCGGCGCTTCCGGATCCATCCCTCACGGGCCTAATTACAAAGGAAGGAGGGAAGTGTCTGCTTCATGGTGTCCTGGTCTGTGATGCATAACCTTCTCCGTGTCCTCGCCTGCTCTGTTTTTCCTGGATAGCACTTACTATACAAACTTTCACTGGCTAGCTCATGGTCTGCCTCCAATAGGTCCCCAATAGGGCCACTTTATCCCCAATTCTAAGAACAATGCGACTGTGTGATACTTAGTGGATGAATTAACGAAACTCTCATTGTTCTAAACCTTTACAGGATTCATGCGATACCTATATATCGTATTACTTTGTGTTACTACCTAGATTTTCATAGGTACAATCTGGTTTCCAGTACGTGGCGAAAGATCCTTAACCCTCCTAACACCTGATATGTCATCAGGGTATACTGGACCCAACTTTTTGAGTTTCCTTTTCAGATGATTCTTTCTTCCAAAAAACAAAGAAAAAAACTGTATATTTTTAAAGTAGAATAAAACTCATTCTATTTTGCATTTAACATGAGTCCAGTGGACTCCTTTATAAATCTAAGAGACGTTGTGGGATCTTGGTGATTTTATATTTTCTATAATTTAAGGTATCTTGTTATTTAATCATCCCAGAAATTATCTCATTACTACTCAAGCATTTAAATTTGTGCTAAAAAAAAGAAAATAAACTATGAAAATATAAGAATGATGGAACTGCCCAGAAGGACAATGAAATAATCACAAGTCATCACTACTGCACCGTCCTTCATTCTTATTATTCGACCCAAGGAATGGCATCGTGCTTTAAGATAATATAAAAGAAATTTAGTGACAACTTTATAGCTTCTTAAAGCTCTCATTGAATGCATTTGAAGGTTCAGAATTTTTCATGCTCTTAAACTTTAATTATCATACAAATTACCTGAGGATCATGTTAAAGTACAAGTTTTCATTAACTTGGTCTGGGAAAGAACCCGAAAGTCTGCATTTCTACCAAACTCCCGGGTGAGGTTGATGCTCCTGGTCCCCAGACCACACTTTGAGTAGCAAGGATTTAGACCATGGTCTCTTGAAACTTGTGTGGAATATACTCAAATTAACTATTTATGTGCTTTTATTATAAAAATACCAAGTTCTTGTTTCTTTTCTACAACTCTACTAAGTATTTTATTACATACACTACTCTAGGAAATTCAAACTTACCATATACTAATTATACCACTACTCACTTCAAACACGTTTAGTAACTAACTCTACAAACTCAGTCGGGCAATAGCCACAGTATTCCACACAGAAATGAAATCACTGCTTCAGTCGTCTTTTTCCTTATATTTGCTGTCTCGGAATACGGTATTCTGAAAGTGCCTACTCAGGGAAGAGTGCAGAAGGACTGGTGGCCTCTTCTGATGAGCTTATGTTTCTTTTAAGGTATCATGAGATCGCATTCACACACTGCATTAGTCAGTACTTGCCAACAAACATCACCAGGTGTTTTTCATGTTAATTGCTGTCAAATTTGAATCTTATCCATCCTATACTTCTACAACTCATTTTTCTTTTTTTTTTTTTACTTAAATGGGATTTTAAGCTTTTGTTCTTTTTGAATTTATCATCCTCATTTCAGCCCCACCTTTGTGTTCTGTGAAGATTATCCAAATTCCGGACTTCCAGGGAAAACGGGGGAGTACAAGGACCCTAAGCTCACCTCATCCCAGGGATACAAGTAGAAAAACACCCACATTCACGTAAATAACCCAGAAAATGACCCAAAGTCTAGCAGAACAGACTCTCCACAGTTAAATGTAGAGAAGAGGCCACATCAAAAAGGGTAGGAAGGGCGGAACGCAGCTGGGAGCAAAACTGACCCATGAGACTGTCCTTGGGAGGGAGGGACGCCACAGGTACGGGGAAGGGAGAGGAGCAGATCCCACACTAGGTGCCCCAGACACAGGGGACCCCCACTGGGAAGACAAATCCCCATACCATTTGGCTTTGAAAACCAGAGAGGCTTAACTTCATGAGTTCTTACAATCAGTGGGGCTTAACTCCTGGAACTTCTAAGTCAGCGGGCTGGCTCTGGGACAGCCAGAGGGTGAGAGGAAACGGAGTCCTCAACCTTGAAAAGGCAGCACGACAAACAGCCCACAGAGATACAGTGTAGAAGCAGCAGCTGGAAGACCCCCTGAAATATCTGGGAGGGAGATTTGTGTACTCATCTCAGAGTGTGTGCCGGACAGGCAGGGATCTTTACGAGACTTCTCCGAAAACAAAGGAGCCGGCAGGTGCCATTTCCCTCTCCTGCCCCCTCATTGTCCCTGTGGACCTGCCCCTCCAATATGCCCTGGGCCAGAACCCATCCAAAGTGGTACCACAAACCTGGCAGCGTGCAAGCAGCCCCACTAGGGGCCCGCAGCACTGCGAAGTGACTCCTACACCGGGGTTAGGGGAGGATAACCACACACACCCGTCCTACTGCAGCCCCAGCCACGGGCTGGGGGCAGACGTCTGGTCTGACTGCAGGCCTGGCCACATCCAAGAACTTCTCAGGGAAGCTGTAAGTAACTAGACTGAAGGCAAATGAGGCTCAGCCACAGCAGCCGGGTGCACACAACACACAAGACATCCCTGAAGACCCGGTTCTGGTAAGTGCGACACTGCACCGCAGGGCACTAGGGGACTGCCACTTCACGACGCCACTACTTTCCAGAGCAGGAGACAGAGCTGACTTTCCTAACACGCAGGAACAGACACAACGAATGAGACAAAATGAAGAGAGAGGACTACGTCCCACATGAAAGAACAGGACAAAATCACAGCAAAGGAGCTAATAAACAAAACAGAGATTAAGTAATAGGCCTAATAAAGCATTTAAAGTATTGGTCATAAAGATACTCCCTGGGCTTGAGAAAAAAGTGGAGGACCTCAGTGAAACCCTCAACAAAGAGAGAAAACATAACATAAAAAGAACCAGAGATAACTCAATAAACGAAATTAAAAAGACACTAGATGGGGGCGCCTGGGTGGCTCAGTCGTTAAGCATCTGCCTTCGGCTCAGGGCGTGATCCCAGCTTTCTGGGGTCGAGCCCCACATCGGGCTTCTCCACTGGGAGCCTGCTTCTTCCTCTCCCACTCCCCCTGCTTGTATTCCCTCTCTCGCTGGCTGTCTCTCTGTCAAATAAATAAATAAAATCTTTAAAAATAAATAAAAATAAAAATACACTAGATGGAATAGTAGACTAGGGGAAGCAAAAGAATGGATCAGCAACTGGAAGGAGAGAGTAATGGAAAGCAATCAAAGAGGAGAAAGAAAAAAGAACAAATGAACATGAAGGGAACTCAACAACACCCGCAAGTCCAACAACATTCACATTAGGGACCCCAGAAGGAGAAGAGAGAGACAAAGGGGCAGAAAATCTATTTGAAGAAGTAACAGCTGAAAACTTCCCGAATATGGGGAAGGAAACAAACATCCAGGTCCAGGAGGCACAGAGAGCCCAACCCCCCACCCCATAATCAACCCAAGGAGGTCCACACCAAGACACATTAGTAATGAGAATGGCAAAAAGTAGTGACAGAGAATTTTTATTTATTGCTATTTTTTAATGGGAAGTTAAATTTCTTGCAAGGGTAATATGACATAGCTTTATAGTTGGGGCTAAGAACACTTTAAAAGATCTTTTTTTAAGGTTTTTTAAGGTTTTTTTTTGTTGTTTTTTTTTAAGCACTCTGTGCTTATCACAAGTGTAGTCCTTAAACCCCATCACCTATTTCACCTATCTCCCCTCTGGTGACCATTAGTTTGTTCTCTATAGTTAAGAGTCCATTTCTTGGGGCGCCTGGGTGGCTAAGTTGGTTAAGCATCAGCCTTCGGCTCAGGTAGTGATCTCAGGGTCCTGGGATCAAGCCCCACGTCCAGCCTCCCTGCTCAGCAGAGAGTCTGCTTCTCCCTTTCTTTCAGACCCTCCTCCCTACTTGCTCCCCCCCAAAAAAAAAGTCCATTCCTTGGTTCGTCTTTTTTTCCTTTTGGTTTTTCCTTAAATTTCACATTTGAGTGAAATCATACAATATTTGTCTTCCTCTGACTTATTTCCCTTAGCATTATACACTCCAGCTCCATCTACATTGTTGCAAATGGCAAGAATCATTCTTTTTACAGCTGAATAATATTCTGTTGTGTGTATCTACACCACAACTTCTGTATCCATTCATCTATCAATGGACATGGGATGATTCCAGTTTGACTATTGTAAATAAAACTGCTATACACTTAGGGGTGTACGTACGCCTTTGAATTAGTGTTTTTGTATTCTTTGGGCAGATACCCAGTAGTACAATAGTTGGATCATAGGGTAGTTCTCTTTTTTCTTTCCTTTTTTTTTTTTTTTTTTTTTTTTTTTTTTTTTTTTTTTTAGAGAAAGAGTACATGCGTTGGGGGGTGAGGAGGGGTGGGCAGAGGAAGAGGGAGAGAGAGAATCCTAAGCAGGCTCCAAACTTAGAGTTTGGAGGTCAGAGTCTGACATCGAGCTTGATCTCACAACTCTGAGATCATGACCTGAGCCAAAATAAAGAGTTGGATGCTTAACCAGCTGAGCCACCGAGGTGCCCCTCATAGGGTAGCTCCATTTTAACTTTCTGAGGCACCTCCATACTGTTTCCCACAGTGGCTGAATCAGTTTGCATTTCCAGCAACAGTGCAAAAGGGTGAAAAAGAGAGAATTTTAATTTTTTTTTCAAGATTTATTTGAGAGAGAGAGCGAGCAAGCATGAGCAGGGGGGAGGAACAGAGGGAGAGGGAAAAGCAGACTCCCCACTGAGCAGGGAGCCTGACGCAGGGCTCAATCCCATGATCCTGAGATCATGACCTGAGCTGAAGGCAGTCACTCACCCAGGCACCCCAGGAGAGAATTTTAAAAGCAGCAAAAGAGTTAGATACAAAGGAAACCACAATTGTCCAAAATCTTTGGGATGAAGGAAAAGCTGTTCTAAGAGGGAAGTTTAGAGCAACACAGGCTCACCTTAAGGGGCAAAAAAAAATGTCAAATAAGCAACCTAACTTTACACCTAAAAAAGCTATAAAAAGAACAAAACTCCAAACCAGTAAAAGGAAGGAAATAATAAAGATAAAAGCATAAATAAAATAGAAACTTAAAAAAAAAAAGCAATAGAACAGATCAATGAAACCAGGAACTTGTTCTTTGAAGAGATCAACAAAATTGATAACTCTTTAGCCAGACTTATCAAAAAAAAGGGGGGGGAGGGGATGGAGGGCTCAAAAACAGAAATGAATAAGGAGGAATAATAACTGACACCACAAATACAAGGATTATTAGAGAATATTATGAAAATTTATATGCCAATAAATTGGACAACCTAGAAGAAATGGATAAATTCCTAGAAACATACAACCTCCCAAACGGAATCAGGAAGAAGTAGAAAATTTGAACAAATTGCTACTACTTCCATTCCACTGCTGGTATTTACAAACAAAGGCTAGGACCAGATGACTTCAGAAGTGAATTCTACCATTTAAAGAACAGTTGATACCTATTCTTCTCTAACTATTCCAAAAACAAAAAAGGAAGGAAAGCCTCCAAGTTCATTCTATTAGGCCAGCATTACCCTGATACCAAAACCAGATAAAGACACTACAAAAAAAAAAAAAAGAGAGAGAGAGAGAGAGAATTACAGGCCAATATCTCTGATGAACACAGATGCAAAATTCCTCAACAAAATATTAGCAAACCAATTCCAATAACACATTTAGAAAAACCATTCACTACGACCAAGTGGGATTTGTTCCTGGATTGCAAGGGTGGTTCAATATTCATAAATCAAATACGATACATCGCATTGACAAGAGAAAGGATAAATACCATTTGATCATTTCAATAGATGTAGAATAAGCACTTGACCAAGTACAGCATCCATTCATGATAAAACCCTCAACAAAATAGGTTTAGAGGGAACATACCTCAACATAATAAAGGCCATATATGAAAAACCCACAGCTAGCATCATACTCAATGGTGAAAAACTGAGAGCTTTTCTCCTAGATCAAGAGCAAGACCAGGGTGTCCACTCTCATCACTTTTATTCAACATAGTACTGGAAGTCCTAGCCACAGCAATCAGAGAAGAGAAGAAATAAAAGGTATCCAAGTTGGGAAGGAAGAAGTAAAACGTTCACTACTGCAGGTGTCATAATACTCGATACAGAAAACCATAAAGACCCCACCAAACAACTATTAGAACTGATAAATGAATTCAGTAAAGTTGCAGGATACAAAATCAATACACAGAAGAAATCTACTGCATTTCTATACACTAATAATAAATTAGCAGAAGGAGAAATTAAGAAAACAATCTCACTTACAATTTCACTAAAAATAAGAAAATACCTAGGACTAAACTTAACCAACGAGATGAAAGACCCATACTCTGAAAACTAGAGAACACTAGTAAGAGAAACTGAAGATGACACAAATAAGTGGAAAGTTATTCCATGCTCATGGATTGGAAGAACAATACTGTTAAAATGTTCATACCACCCAGAGTAATCTACAGATTTAATGGAGTCTCTATCAAAATACCAATAGTATTTTTCACAGAACTAGAACAAATAATCTTAAATTTTGCATGAAACCACAGAGGACCCCAAAGAGCCAAAGCAATCTTGAAAAAGTATGGTCCTAACACAGAGAGAGACACATAGGTTAATGGAACAGAATAGAGAGTCCAGAAATAAACCCATAATTATAGGGTCAGTTAATTTACGACAAGAGAGGCAAGAATATGCAATGGGAAAAAGACAGTCTCTCCAACACATTGAGGTGGGAAAACTGGACAGCTACATGCAAAAGAATGAAAGTAGACCACTTTCTTATACCATAAACAAGAATAAACTCAAAATGTATTAAAAGCCTAAACATGAGACGTGAAACCATAGACATCATAGAAGAGAGCACTGGCAGTAATTTTTCTGACATTAGCCATAACAATATTTTCCTAGATAGGTCTCCTAAGGCAAGGGAAACAAAGGCAAAAATAAACTACTCGGAATGCACAAAAATAAAAAGCTTCCACATAGCAAAGGAAACAATAAACAAAAAGAATCTATTGAATGGGAGAAAATATTTGTAAATTATGTATTTGACAAAGGGTTAGTATCCAAAACACATGAAGAACTTATATAACTCCACAACAAAAACAAAAAAAAATTCCATTTGAAAAATGGGCAGAAGACATGAACAGATATTTTCCAAAGAGGCCACATAGATTACTAACAGACACATGAAAAAATACTCAAAATCAGTCATCATTAGGGAAATATAAATCAAAACCACAATGAGATATCACCTCACACCTGTCAGAATGGCCAAATCAAAAGCACAAGGAACAACAAGCATTAGCGAGGATGTGGAGAAAAAGAAACCCTTGGGAAATGTTGGTGAGAATGCAAACTGGTACAGTCACAGTGGAGAACAGTATGGAGGTTCCTCAAAAAAATTAAAAATAGGGCAACACTCTTGGGTCCCCTCCCACATCAGGAGCTTTCCACTGTTACTTTACCATCATTCAATAAACTTTGCTTTGCTGCCCACCAAAAAAAAAAAAAAAAATTAAAAATAGAATTATCGTATGATCCAGTAATTCTACTACTGGGTATTTATCCAAACAAAAAAAATACTAACTCAAAAAGATATAGGCACCCCTATGTTTGTTGCAGCATTATTGATAATAGCCAAATTATGGAAGCAGCCCAAATGTCCATCGACAGATGAATGGATAAAGAATATGCAGTGTATATACACAATGGAATATTATTCAGCCATAAAAAGGAAGGAAATCTTGCAATTTGCAAGAACATGGATGGATCTAGAGGGTATAATGCTAAGTGAAATAAGGCAGGCAGAGAAAAGACAAATATCACATTTCACTCACATGTGGAATTTTAAAAAGAAAACAAAGAAAAAGAGAAACCAAAAAACAAGCTCTTAACTACGGATCAAACTGAATGATTACCAGAGGGGAGGTGGGTGGGGGTTGGGTGGAATAGGTGATGGGAATTAAAGAGTACACTTATCATGATGAACACTGGGTGATATATGGAATTGTTGAATCATTTTAGTGTACCCTTGAAAATAATATAACACTTTACACTAATAATATTGGAATTTAAAAAAAAAGGCTTTCCAAATTCCTAAATATATATGTATTTTCTTTTTAGGTTTATTGTATTTTAAAGTTTTGGCACCTTTATTCAAATTACTAATAAAACAAAGTTGCACAAGTCTGAGTGTTACGGATCGAATGCTTATGTCCCCTTAAATTCATATATGGATCATATTTGGAGAGGAGGGTTTTGGGAAGTTTATGTCCCTCCCAAATTCATATGCCCAGTGTGATCGTATTTGGAGGAGGGTTTTGGGAAGTAGATTTAGATGAGGTCTGGAGGATGGAACTTTTATGGGGGATTCGTGCCCTTATCTGAAGAGGCACCAGAGAGTTTGCTTTCTCTCCCAGCGATGTTAGGGCACAATGAGAATGCAGCGTCTCCAAGCCAGGAAGAGCACCTTCACCAGAACCTGACCATGCTGGCACCTGAGCTCTGACTTTAGGCTCCAGAACTGTGAGAAAATAAATTTCTATTGTGTAGCCACCCAGTCTATGCTATTTTGTTATGACTGTTTGAACTGGCTAAGACACTGGGTAAAAGGAAAAAAAAAAGAAGCCTTGAAGAATGCCTTACGGAATAACTGTGTAAGAAAAGAAATCATGGCTTGAACTCATCTAATGTAAAGTACAATACAAACTTCACATTATCAGATTTGGTTTAAATAGTTTAACGAACCTCAATCTACTTGCCTATGCATGTTTATGTGCAAATATATGTATGTATGTACAGGAAAAATTTTGGAAGGACACACATTAAATTGTTAATAGCAATTATTTCTGGGGAGAAGGAGAATGACATAGGGCAGGGAGTGGGTGAAGGGAAAGAGACTCTTTACTCTGTGTATATCTAATGTCTTAGTTTTTAATAAGAAATCACTAACAATGTATTAATTGTGTAATTAAAATATTCCAAGTAAAAAAGAGAAATACTGTTAACGGAATGATTATCAAAGAAAGTTGTAGAATTCCCTGAACAAAAAAAACAATCACAGTTTTGAATTGGATGGTCTTTTCCTATTCATATGAAATAAAAAAGGAGATGAAATAAATGATATCACGTTGTAAGCAATTAAAGAATATAACCCCATAAGAAATTCTTGACCCAGTAATTCCTGACCAAGTATATGACAGGTAACTTAAATTTTCAAATATATATTTTATTATCAATATAAAAATTGATGCAAAAAGATTAGTGATTACCATAATCATCCCAAAGCTTTTTTTTCAAAAGATAAACAAAATTGACAAACTTTAGATTAACTCACAAAAAAAGAGAGAACTCAAAATGATAACTGAAAAAGAAGACATCACAACTGATACAGACACACAAACGACTATTATGAACAATTATACACCAACAAACTGGATAACCTAGAAGAAATGGATGAATTCCTAGAAATACAACCTACCAAGACAGAGCCATGAAGAAATGGATATCTGAACTAACTAACAGGAGTAAGGACACTGTATCAATAATCAAAATCCCTCAGACACAGAAAAGCCTAGATCAGATGATATTACTGATGAATTCTACCAGACATTTAAAGAATAATTAATGCTAATCTCTCAAACTTTTCCAAAAAATGAAGACAGGGCACTCCCAAACTCATTTTATAAGGCCAGCATTATGCTGATACCAAAACCAGATAAAGAACTACAAGATTACAGACCAATATCCCTGAGGAATATAGATACAAATTTCTCAAAACAAAATATTAGCAAACTGAATTCAATAGCACATTAAAAGAATCACACACAATCGAGTGGGATTTATCCCCAGGTTGCAAGGACGGTTCAATACACACAAATCAGTGAATGCCATGTACCACATCAACAGAATAGAAGATAAAAACCGTATCTTAATAGATGCAGAGAAAGCCTTTGACAAAATATAACATCCTTTTATGATAAAAATGCTCAACAAATTGGGTATAAAAGAAACACATCTCAACACAATAAAGGCCATTTATGACAAGCCCACTGCCAACATTATATTCAGTGGTGAAAGGCCGAAAGCTTTTCTTCTAAAATCAGAAACAAGATAAGGGTGCCCATTCTCACCACTCTTACTGCACAGAGTACTAGATCCTAGCCAAAGCAATCAGGCAAAAAAAGAAACGGCACCCAAAGAGGAAAGTAAGAAGTTTTGTCTGCCGAGGATATGATTTTATATACAGAAAATCCTAAAGATCCCATCAAAAACCTGTTAGAGCTAATCAATAAATTCAGTAAAGTTGCAGGATGCAAAATCAACAGAGTTGCATTTCTACACATTAACAACAAAACATCTGAAAAAGAAATAAAGAAAATAATCCCATTCACAATGGATCATCAAAAATAATAAAATACTTAGGAAAAAATTTAACCAAGAAAGTGAAATATCTGTACACTGAAAACTACAAGATTTTGATGAAAGAAACTGAAGAAGATGCAAATAGAGACCCCACGTTCATGGATCAGAAGAATTAATATTGTTAAAATGTCCCTACTTTCCAAAGTCCCTACTTTCCAAGGATTCAATGCAATCCCTATCAAAATTCCTATGCCATTTTTCACAGAAATAGGAAGAAAATCCTAAAATTTGTGTGGAACCACAAAGATCCCAAACAGCCAAATCAATCCCAAGAAGACCAAGGCTGGAGGCACCAAACGTCTTGGACTATACTACACACTATACTACACAGCCACAGTAATCACAACAGTACGATACCAGCAAAAAACAGACACGTCGTCCAATGGAACAGAAACAAAAGCCTAAAAATAAACCCTTACATATACAGTCAATGAACATTTGACATGGGAACAAGAATACTCAACAGAGAAAGGATGGTCTCTTCAATAAATGGTGCTGTGAAAACTGAGTAATTACATGAAGAGGAATGAAATTGGACCTCTCTCTTACAATACTCACAAAAATTAACTCAAAATAGGCTTAAGATTTAAACCTAAGACCTGAAACCATAAAACTCCTAAAAGAAAACAAAGGCAAAAAGCTCCCTGACATTGGTCTTGGCAACATTTTTTTGGGATGACACCAAAAGCACAAGCAACAAAAGCAAAAATAATTAAGTGGGACTGTATCAAACTGAAAACGTTTGCAAAACAGAAGAAACAGTAACAAAATGAAAAGGCAAAGCACAGAAAGGGAGAAAACATTTGCAAATCATACACCTGGTAAAGGGTTAATACCCAAAAATCTATAAATAACTCAGCACAAAAACCACCTGATTAAAAAAGTGGAGAGAGGAACTGAATATTTTTTCACAGAAGACCTGCAGACGGCCAAAATGCACATGAAAATATGCTCAACGTGACTAGTTATCAGAGAACTGCAGCTCTACTGAGACATAACCACACACTAGTTAGAGTGGCTATCCTCAAAAAGAGTTACCGAGTGTTAGCAAGGATGCGGAGAAAGGAAACCCCTGTGTGCTACTGGTGGAAATGGAAATTGATGCAGATACTATGAAAAACAATACAAAGGTCCCTCAAAAAATTAAAAATAGAACTGCCAGGATCCAGCAATCTCACTTCTAGATATATACCAAAGAAATGAAAACAAGATATCGGAAATATCTGTGCCCCAATGTTCGCTGCAGCACTATTCGTAATAGTCAATACACGGAAACAGTCTAAGTGTCTGTCAACAGATGAATGGATAAAGACGATGTAGTATATATATTCAATGGAATAATATTCAGCTATGAGAAAGACAGAAATCCTGCCCTTACAACTCAGATGAACCTTGAGGGCGTTATGCTAAGTGAAATAAATCAGAGAATGACATGGAATCTATGTGGAATCTTAAAAAAGCTAAATCATAGAGAGAGCAGAGTGGTAGTCACCAGGGGCTGTGGGGTACAGGAAAATGGTCAGATATTGGTCAAAGGGTACAAACTAACAAGTTCTGGGCATCTAATACACAGCACTGTGAATATGGTTAATAATCTTGTATCAAATACTTGGAAGTTGTTAAGGTGGGAGCTAATGCTATGATGGTAATCATTTTGCAATAGAGAAGAGCATCAAATCATCACACCATACACCTTAAACTTACACAATGTCATATGTCAATTACATCTCAAAGCGGGGGTGGGGGGGAGTCATCAGCCCAACCCTCTGTAGTAATTGGCCATATTTGGTTAAATCTTGACTCTTATATTAAATACGCTAAATCACCAAAATTTATCTTCAAAAGATCAGTAACACCAGGAGCTGTCTACTCTAATATTGCTCTATAAGGCTTCAGAGATGCTTGGAGAAGGGTACAGAGGAGACTTCAACTCTTAAGTTACTCCACTCTGCTTTGTCCACAACCACCACCACAGGAAAAGGGGTCTGGCTGAAGAATGACCTACTCCCTACTAAGAGAAGGATTTTCCTTCAATCAAAACAAACTAGCTCACATAAGACTTCTCTCAATGGGTTTGCAGCAGTCTGTCTTCAGAGTACTGGTCAGATCACAATTGTTAACAGTAAAATGGGATATATTTCCCCTAATAGGTTAAAATTATATAAAAATCAAAGCCCCAAAGCAAGCCTAGTCTATTGACAACCTCATTATTTTTATCATTACAAATGTTTACTGTTATTATCAATAATTTAATACAGTGCGAATACAGGAGAGAGCTCAGAGGAAGGAAAGTCCACCTTATTAGTTGAGATATGTATACTATGCATTTTAACTTCAATTTCTTGGCATCCAACTGAATGTTGCAGAAGAATTTACATCCTTTTTGGCATAAAATCTGAAGAATTTTTTTTAAATTTAATTTCTTTATTTAAGAGAGAAAGAAAGAGAGCATGAGTTGGGGGGGGTACAGAGGGAGAGGGAGAAGGGAGCCTGATGCGGGGCTCGATCCCAGGACCCTGGATCATGACCTGAGCCGAAGGCAGACGCTTAAGCGACTGAGCCTCCCAGGCATCCCTGAAGAATTTTTAAAACATCAAGTAATTGTTATTAAGTTCTTTGGCTGGCTGGGCCAAACTTCAACAAGCCCTACCCACTTTGCTAAAAGCCCCCTCTCCTTCCAGAAGCCTAGAGCCTAGCTGTGCTCTAGGCATAACTAATTACCTGAAGTTCCCCCCAATGCATCCTTCTGCATCTGTGCCAATGCAGCTGTTCTTCCTTTCGCCTGGATGACTCTTGGTAGCCTTTTGGTTTTCCCTAGCCACTCTCCTCCCCAGCTGGTCAAGACCCTCTATGCCTGGCGCACACCAGGCTCTCAGTAAACATCTGTGGAATGTGTGTAGTAATAAGTGAATGAGTGTGTCGAAATCATACCAGGAATGGGGCTAAGCAGACTTCAGGGGTCCACTTTTGACCTCTTTTTCCTTTCACAACATTCTCCTTAGACAGGTTTAGAGAGTTACCAGGATTATGTATATATGGAGATACCCATGGCAAGTAAAGAGTGCTGGGAAGGAGGAAGACAGAATAGAGACAATGACAGAGATCTGATAAAGTATTGTATTTTCAAGCAAAGGGCTACTGAGGCAGCAGTAATTCCAGAACTGTGAAGAGACCCATGACTCAGGGCAAACCAACTAGCAGAACTCTAAAATATGTTTGTTCTAGATTTTTAAGAGAGAAGTATCAATGTTTAAAAACTACAAATTTCAATAGCGTATTTTAGAAGTTTTCCGGAAGGCACCTGGGTGGCTCAGTCGGTTAAGCATCAGCCTTCGGCGCAGGTTGTGATCTCAGGGTCCTGGGATCAAGTCCCTCATCAGGCTCTCTGCTCAGCAGGGAGTCTGCTTCTCCCTCTCCCTCTGTGCTCTCTCTCAAATAAATAAATTTTTTTAAAAAAGCGTTCCAGAATGCTATCAGGTGTATATGCATTCAGTCACCTGCTCCGTCTCTACATTGTGGGTGGAGCGGCTGGCTCATCTCTTGGCTCCAGAATTCTCTGCAAACTGGTGGGGCAGCCCGCTTTGCACAAGAGCCTGAGCAGCACCTCGGAAGGCAACTCATCCTACAGAGGCTCACTGGGGGAGGGGTCAGACACTGACACGGTTGTCCTGGTAACAACTTTGGACTTTGGACATGAGAGCAGTCACATTAAGAGTAAAGCATTAAGTAAAGACTCTTCATGGTTCAGTCCCCTGGGTCCCCAGGGAGAAAGAATATGGTGATGAAAAAATAGGATGTACTTAGATCTACATAAGATATTGGGCTTGCAGGAGAGGAGTGCTCTGCCATCTCTCCCACGCAGAATAGAAAACGAGAGTCTTCTCTGTCGTTACCTGACGTAAACACCTCTGGTCTCTGCCCACCTGCACTGCTGGCGGCCAGCGTTCTCTAGATGCAGTGGCAGACGTGGGGGGGGGGTGGCGCTGGCCTTGCCCAACAAATGGGATCTGAGCAAGACAAGAGCAGTATCCCCAGAGAGGTCCTGAAATAAGACACCACAGTTATTCACAGACATGAATTACAGAGAACTCTTGAAAAACTGTTGGGCTATGGCTGTATGTCAAACGTAGAGGATACTATAGGAGATTCGAGAGGCGCTGGCAAAAAAAACTGGTGAGATGTAAAAAATACACAAACTACTGTGAGTTAGTGCTCAGAGCGTGTCTCTGGAGCACAGAGCAGACCCTGGTTAACAAAGACGGGAGATAAGTAGTTCTGATTTGTTAGGTCTCAAAGATACATTTGAAATACCTTAAAAATATATTCGCAATGCTTAAATGATTTGTGAATTAATTCAGCAGTCCCACATATATGTACCAAGTTTAAGGAAACTGAAATTTTACTAAACAAATATATATATTCTTAATAGTGATATAATATTAGTTTATTTCCAGTTACTTTGTAAATTATGGCCTTCTCTCCAAGAGGATGGAAATAAAATCCAAAACCGTATTTCTTTCATAACATTCTGGGCCCATTAAAAGATAGTAAATAACTGCCAATGTCTAGGGAATAAAATGAAACCTGCTGTACAGGAAAACAGAGTGTCAATTTCACAACTACAAAATAAAGTCATTCAGAGACGTAATACTGAATACGTAAGGAACCAAAAAAAGCTCAGAGTGATGCTAAGATTGCAACTTGAGATCCTCATAATGATTATTACAACTTCTGCTTCCACAGGAAGTAGTGAGTGAATACAAAACTCCTTGGAGATTTAATCCAAAGCCAGATAGTTGGATTCAGGACACCTTGGAACTGGACCAGTTTCTGAATTTGGGGACACGGGGAAGAATAAAGCTCTTTCACAATTAACAACGGCAATGAAAGGAGATTCTGTTTGTATGTGCCCTGGTTATCAAGTACTGACCAGAGGGGAAGCAGGTTGGCTATTCTGCATGTATGAGTGGTATCCTTTCGAATGAAAACAAAGGAAAGCTTTTAATGATTTCTTGGGAAAAAATGAGCCAGATTTTATTTCTAATTTTTAAGCAATAATTAGACCTATTTCTGTGTGTTCTATTTATTTCTATATATTCTAAAAATATCTGTAGTTTATGGTAGATTTATGTTGAAGTCAAAAGATGTGTTCTTTTATTGCAAATACTGAGCAAGAGACAGTATGTGAGTCATATGGACTGTTCTGTATCTTCCTTCTTTCAAGCTATAAACCCACCCCTTAATAAGGGGACGTACTGAACAATGTAGATTCTCTCCCTGATGAATGAAATCCTTCCCACACACTTTGCTGTTTAGCAGTGTATTATCATAAAGGGACAGCTGATCCACACTGCATTAAGTGAAGTCTTTTCTAAGAGATGAAGGAAAAGCATACTCTTCCCTTAGCATTTTAATCCAGATAATGGAAAATCCAATTGAGCATTGTTGGCAGGCTCTAAGAAAAAAATAAATCATTGAAAGGTAAAATGTAGCCTCAGCTGTTGATGGGGAGAGGGGGGGAAGGCCTTTATTGATGGCCACTTAACCTTTATTGATGGTTAGAAACTTTTACAAACTGATTGTATATATGTGAATCTCATGTTATTTTGAGCATCTTCTGGGATAGTGCCTTAATTCACCTGAAGTAATTCATCAACATTCAATCATCAACCCAACTTGGTCTCCCAAAACACTGAGCTAACGTGAAGACAGATAATTCTACGGGGAGGTGGGGGTGGATCAAGAGGCGACAAGTACTACCTATTGTACAGAGAAGAGGCAGAAGACAAAGTGATCACAATTATACACCACATGTGGCTCAGCCCGTTGCCTTTGCCAAGGTATTGTGTCAAAATAAAGAAGATAGAAGGGGCGCCTGGGTGGCACAGCAGTTAAGCGTCTGCCTTCGGCTCAGGGCGTGATCCCAGCGTTATGGGNAAGACAGATAATTCTACGGGGAGGTGGGGGTGGATCAAGAGGCGGCAAGTACTACCTATTGTACAGAGAAGAGGCAGAAGACAAAGTGATCACAATTACACACCACATGTGGCTCAGCCCGTTGCCTTTGCCAAGGTATTGTGTCAAAATAAAGAAGATATAAGGGGCGCCTGGGTGGCACCGCAGTTGGGCGTCTGCCTTCGGCTCAGGGCGTGATCCCGGCGTTATGGGATCGAGCCCCACATCAGGCTCCTCTGCTGTGAGCCTGCTTCTTCCTCTCCCACTCCCCCTGCTTGTGTTCCCTCTCTCGCTGGCTGTCTCTATCTCTGTCGAATGAATAAATAAAAAAATCTTTAAAAAATAATAAAGAAGATATGGAAATGTAAGTGTCTGACTTCCATTTTTTTTCTATTAGCATTGTGTCACAGTCTTTTNTGAATGAATAAATTAAAAAATCTTTAAAAAAAAAATTAAAGAAGATATGGAAATGTAAGTGTCTGACTTCCATTTTTTTTCTATTAGCATTGTGTCACAGTCTTTTCTCTGGGTTCTTCTTGAGCTATTGTTTGAACCCTGCCAAATGAGCACTATTATAAAACATTACTATTCTTTTTCTTACTGATAAAATCATTTCTATTCAGTGGAGAATAGAAAGCATTTAGTAATGTTTTCTCGTTTTCTTTAAAGTGCAAAATAGAAGCTTCAAGCTTCCCTCCCAGGCCCCATCCTCCGTTCAACCACACGGCCATCCCATTCTTGGCCCATTTAAAAATTTTGAAGCCACTATTGGAAATATAAAACACACAATGAAATAAATGATAATGTATTTTAGCTTCATATATGTCTGAAGTATGTAGAACTGATGCATAATTTGGAAGTAAACTGGGCAGGTAGGACTGAAATCAGGGAAACTGAAATCTGCAGCCTTCTAAATTAACAGGGTAACTTCTGCTTGCTAAGCTGGGTTACTTCAGTCAGTGCATTCATTCCACAATTTTTTAGTTCAACTGCATGCAGGCAAGCAAGGTCTTCTTTCAAATGCTTATCTTCAGTGTAACTTTTAATAGAGTAAAAGAAACATTTTAAAGTGAATAAATGCCTATTTGAAATGATTATAGATGTACTGTAAAAACTAGAATAGAGTTAGAGAAGCACAGCCATTTTAAGTCATATAAATAATTTAAGAGACTCAGGTTTTCTCCAAAAAGTGAGTGCATCGATCTATTCCTTTGACTTCCATAAAATAAACACACACAAAATACACTGTTAACTTCATGACCTTAGATTTAAAAAATATTTTCTTGGCTGAAGTCTTCACCTAGTTTTAGCTTTCCAGCACTCAAAGCTTATTTTTCTTGTTCAATATAGCTTTTTAGAACTATCAGTATAGAAATATTAACCACTACAGCTACGGTGTTTTCCCTCCCAACCCCTAAAAGGAAAGGATAAAGTCAATTAACACCACTGGACCATGACTCTGGGCAGGGGAAGGGGTGGGTGAGAAACAGTCCTGAGTTTCCTTCGAGAAGACACTCGATGCAGACATGCTTTCAGGAAGATAGAGCGGAAGTAGCAACCGAAGGGCTAGGAGAGCCTGGCTTCCACTTCCACTTCCCCTAGTGACCTCACCTGACTACCGCTTCCAACGCTTTTCTCAAATAACAACCAAAATTAGTCACCAGAGAAGTAGAGACTTACGGAAAGTTTCCTAGCCTGTGTGACAATAACTATGTTGCATTTAGACCTATTAGAAAAGTTAAAGATGTTGGGCTATGAAGTGTGTGTTTGTTATTTAAAAGGAGAAAGTCTAGCCAACTCATTTGCATAACTTTAAAACAGCCCTAGGACTGAAAATGTGAAAATGTAAGTGGCTTCAGTAGCCAGCGGCAAGCTAGGCGTAAAGGTCATATAATGCTGTGCTGGGCTGCCGACACAGTTGGACAGCATGTGGTAGGAAATCCTTAGTGATCCTTCTTGGCTGTAACAGGAGGAACAGGCCAACTCATATAGTAATCCTAGACTTGGGGGTGAAGAGTTACCCTGCAGATCTCTGGGACAGCCACCAAGAACCTGATTCTTAAACAGAGAGCCCCCTTTGTTTCACCAAACTAGGAACTGTGGGGAAATGGAAGCTGTTTATCTGTATTTTCTGCATGTCCATTGTCTTGTTCATGTAGCACTCTTAAGTCCAAGAGACTTAGGAAGGTAGCAGCTGGTAACAGAAGGAAAAAAGAACCTTACAGTGTTTCCTTCCGACTGCAAGGAAAACCTTACAACACCCATTTGCCCCCTCGTCTAGCTCTTCCCTCTGAAGGACTGAAGTAGTCTGATTTTCACCTAACTGTTCATTCTAGCTTACTATTCCTTCAGTCTCTAGAATTCTCTAATATAGGACTCACTTGAATGTATTCAGAGAAAGCTATCTTAACTCCATGAGAGCAAAATGGTTACTTCAGCTTAAATCTTTTAGAATAAAACATATTCCTGTCAAACCTGTGAGGATAGCTTGCGTGCACTTAGCAGAATGTCAGAATGCAAGATAAATACCGCTATAGTCATTAAAAATTCTCTTTAACAAAAATGAGCTTTCCCAATTCCATAGGAACTCTTAAAGGGAATTGCCCATACATTTAGCCATTTAGTAAACAAAATTGCTTCTCTATAAAGTCAGTAACTGTCATAATGCAGCAGAAAGCACTGGAACATGAATTAAGAAACCCAGGTTCTTGTCTAGACTCTGACCCGAATAAGTTTTGTCACCTGAACCTCATTTACATAACACAGGTAAAACCCCACCCTCCCTTCCTGTGATGACTGAATTAGCGGCTTTAGAGTGCCATCTACCTAGAAATAAAGATTTTATGACAAGTATTCAGGGAACACGGATATGCCTCAAGGTGTCCTACCACATTTTAGAATCAGTAAAATAAGTATACTTTTGTCCTATTTATCCAGGTGTAATTCCAACACAATCAGTAGATTAACATATGAAATCTGACCTTCAGCCACACTCTTAACTCCTACAAGAGAGCCTCTAGCTTTGTGTGTATCCATACTGTATGTACATGTATCCATGTATGTATAAAAACTGGAGAAGTAACAGGATTTACTGCCAGTTTATAAATTGTAGCCTGGTTTCTTCACATGAACTTTAACGAAGCTGTACGGAATATTAATATTATACTCAACAGAGTAACTATCCCTCTGAAAAGTAACTGTCTTTCCTTACATGGAGATTTAGTATCTTTTTTTTTTTTTTAAGATTTTATTTATTTGACAGAGAGAGAGACAGCGAGAGAGGGAACACAGTAGGGAGAGTGGGAGAGGGAGAAGTAGGCTTTCCGCTGAGCAGGGAGCCCGACACGGGGCTGGATCCCAGGACCCTGGGATCATGACCCGAGCCGAAGGCAGATGCTCAATGACTGAGCCACCCAGGTGCCCCAAGGAGATCTAGTATCTTTAGATAAAATAACATTTAAAAATATTTGAAAATTTTTACGTGATTACTTCACCATTTCTTAAACTTACACTTGTTTTGTGAAAAATAACTTTTAAAATGTTACAGTAATATTGCAGTTCCTTTCCCATCACAGAGCACTATAAAGCTGTAAGAATCAGCCTTGTATAGTCCAGACTTTTTCTGGTGAATAGAAACGTAGAAAGGAAAAATACAGAATGATGTTTTAAATCTCAGATGAATCAATGAGCAACTTACTGGCTCTCACGATATCAGAGAATCATAGACATCTAACTCAACTTTGCACCCAAACCCAGAAATAATCGCTTTCTACAGTAATTCTGATAGAAATTCACCCACCTAACTAGAAAATACCCCAGAGAAAGGCTTCTCACTACTTTGCAAGGTAGCACATTCTGTTTTTAAAATGTTTTCGGAAAACCCTTATTTTGACCTAAAAATCTTTCTCTATTCAACTGTTACCCATCAATCCTACTTCTTTCCTCTGAGATCATACACAGCTGGTGCTTTCTCTTTTACTTGAGAGCCCTTCAGACATGGACAGCAGGCACTTCACACCACTCCTCGCCTTTCCTAGCTAACCAGCCTCGGTGAGCCCAACTTCTCCCACCCTCCTTTCCTTCCTTCCCTCTCTGCCCCACTGCTTCTTCATCTGATCTTTCCTTCCTTCCTCCTTCCACAAGCATTAGTTAATGTGTTAGGTATTAGACACATGTCCACAGATAGGACATGAGCTCTAGACCTTCACACTCTTCGGCATTCTCCTTTGGATTTATTCTAGTTTGTCAGCACTTTTTTTTTTTTTTAAGTGAGCCCTCAGAAGTGAACATCTTCAGAATGTGGCAGAACTATTACCTCTCTTACTCTGAAAACCGCATTTCTATCAATATAACCATTTCCTTTTGCTTGCGCCTAGAAAAAAAAACTTTCCCTCTGATACCATTCCTCCAAATGGACCTAATTTGGACTTTTTTTGGAGGGGTGGGGAGAATCTACAGACACATGGATTTCTCTTCTCTTACATCCCCCAAATGAAGACCATAAAGTTTCTTTATAACAGTGTATAAATTGCTTTAGTTGTAGGATGTCTTTTCCCTCTTTGAGGATTTGGTTTTGCTTTAGATTCGGATGTAGTGTTTTAACTCCATGACAGATTAAAATAGGTCCTGTCATGGCCTCCCTGACAAGCTACTGATTGACTGAACTACTTATTGACTCTTCAGACTTATCATCAGCTAGAAGCAGAATGGGCTGATCGGTGACTGGATAACTTCAGCCCAAAGCATCTCCCTCAGAAGAGTAAATTGCCTCCAATAGTAATAAGGGTCACAGGTTTTTTTTCTTTTCCTTTCTTTTGTACTTATTAATTGGTTGACGAAGAAAAGAATTAATTGACACCGCCAACTCACAGGGCTGCTGTGGGGATGAGTGACAACAGGAAAGGCTCTTAGAAACTGGGACGCAGTAAGAATTCAACTTAGTCGCTACTGTTGTCAGTATATGGCTCTTTGCTCCCTTTTTGCCCACGGGAAAATATCCTTATTCCTTTAATTGACACTGAGAATGGCAAACATGCCCTTGGACAGTAAGACCTTTCGTTCTCTAAAACAGCATGGATGCTCAAGTCTGACCCTCTAAGCAGCAATGCCCCAGGTTGATTCAGTCAGCCAAGAGGAAAGGACTAGGGTTTAAGAAAACAGAAGGCCCTCCAGCCTTGTGGCTCATCTGTGTGCATGTGCGACACTTAACAGACCCCTGACCCGAGACTATAACGCAGATGCCAAATCCAAACTGATTTCTAACTTGGGAAAAAACGTAAAGGTGAAAAATGTAGAGAATAAAAAGATAAATATATCACGTATGTTGAAACTGTGTCATATTTGTTTCTAATCTTTTCAAATCTATTCAATAAATATTTATCGAATGAACCTACTAGGTGCTGGGAACTAAGGAATAAAGTATAACTGATGAAGTCATCACTCCCTTTGCAAATCTCCCTAACCTCTTGTTCCTCACTCCTCCCTCAGATATATCTATTATAATAAATTAGATGTCAGGCCTTCTTGTCTGCATTTCTATACATTTACAGATATTCACAAGCAAAAACAGTACTGTTTTATACATTCTAAAGATATAAATTGTATATACTTATCTTTTTGTAGCTTAATCTATTTGTGATGATACATGTGGATCTAGTTTACTCACTGGAACTGTGTCATATTCCATCATGTGAATATTCTGTGTGGTTATTTATCCATTTCCTTATGATGGAATTATAGGTCGCTTCCAGTTTTTCTATTACAAACAATGCTGCTTTATACAAATTTCCTTGTTTTCATAACTGAGACTTTCTCTGAAAATAAAACTAATTGTGGAATTGCTATGTTGTTTGGGGAATACAGGTTTAATTTTCATAAAAACTACTATATTGCTCTTATGAACTTATGGGACTTGCTACTGCCCATCTTTTAAATTTTTGCCAAGTTCAGGGTTGTGACATGGTTTTAATTTGCATTTCCTTATTACTCCTGCAGTGGGGTGTGTCTTGAAAAGTTTACTGTCTGTGCAGGTTTCCTCTTCAGTGAGCTGCCATTTAATCACTCTTATGTATGTTTCTAATGAATAGCTTGTCTTCAGTTTATTGATTTATAAAAGTCATTTGTATATATAACAATCTATACTGTTAATATAGATTGTAAATACCTTCTCCTAGTCTGTTGATTTTTAAAAAAAGATTTTATTTATTTATTTAGCAAGCACGAGTCGGGGGGAGGGCAGAGGGAGAATCTCAAGCAGACTCTGTGCTGAGCACGGAGCCCCAAGCGGGGCTTGATCTCACTACCCTGAGATCATGACCCAAGCTGAAATCAAGAGTCGGGCACTTAACCGACTGAGCCACCCAGGTGCCCCTGTTGCTTGATTTTTTAAAGTCTCTGCCTATGTATGGTCTTCTATTGTCTCAGTTTTAAACTCTGATATGGTCAAACCTGTCACTTCTTATGGTGTTTTTGCAAGTTGTGCTAAAAATACCATCAGTATCAGGAAAGCCAATTGGTATAATGAAACAAGTGACAGGGTCAGAGACAAGAAACACAGGTATAAAAAGGGTTTGAATCCCCAGTCCACCACTTACTAGTTGTAGGACTCTGGATTAAACAATCTGAGCCTCAGTTTCCTCAAACAAGAAAGAGCGACTTCACACAGCTGTCCATTTATCCAACAAGTATTCTCTGAGTGTCTATTACGTGCAGGCACAATCCTGGTGCTGAAATTACAGTGGTAAACAAGACATACAAAGTTTGTGCCTTTACAGAGCTTATACTGCAGTGTGGGGGGATGGGGGAGGGTGGCAAATAATACAAAGAGAACACAAAACGCAACTAACTAACGTCAACTGAGAGGGTGCTGTGAAAATGTTCTGCAAATTGAAAAGTGTTACACAAGCATAGGACGTTGTGATTATCACCACTGGGGACGCTGCCGGAAGTTCCCCTGAAGTGGCTCACAAATTGCAGCTGCAATTAGTCTATTTTAGTTGAAAATGAACTGATAGGGAGTCAAGCCATAAAGACGGAAGAAGTCTACCAGATAGGAAAGAATTTCATGCTGGAGGGCGTCGCAGACTTTGAATCAGAAACCCAGAGACTTCATGCTGTTTGGTCCAAAGCAGTCCTCCAGCCTTGCTGGGACCAGTCCTCGATGCAACAGCCTCTTACGAGCCAGGCTGGTCTCTTCGCTGCCCTCAACACGGCTGATGCGTCTTCCACTTTTCCCACCGAATCTTAGTCTCTTCTAACGATGTCTTCTCCTAGGTCACGCAAAGGGAGTCCTAGATTGTCCTTACTTCGTTTTTACCCGTACATTTAAGTTTGTAATCAATTTTCACTACTTCTGAACTGACAGGAAAAAAGGAGGAAAACAAACCATGTACATGTATGCGTTAACTCTCCTCATTATTTCAAAAACAATATACAAATCCAGTAATCTCCTCGATTTAGGGTTTTAGTAAAGAAATAGTGACGATCCAGTGGGAAAGGCAGAGAGTGGAAGATACGTTTTCTTATAGGGTAAATTTTTAAGGGTTAAGGGTTAAGGCATTAGATTAAGCGCTATTAAGAAGCTCAAGACACAGGCAATTTGATGTAGGCAGTTGGGCAAACAGCTAAGGTTTAATCTGATTATGGGGAGCTCTCGGGATTTTCTAAAATTGTGATCCAAAGCCATGAAACAATTTTCAAAATACACTGTTTCCTAACATGAGTGCATCTATAAGTGAGAGTTATTCAGCAGGAAAAACGGTTTTGCAACTAGCATGGAGCTTGGTTTTTCATTTTTTGCTAATTAACAGAACTTGTGCAGGCTGGAAAAAAGGGAAATATCAGACAATGAAATCTTTATTACTTTTTCAGTCTCCCCAGAAAAAGTCCTGAATGTTAAACTAAAATCCATAGTCATGGGAACATGAAGATTTTAAAAATGTAAGTAAATGTAGATTAATCAAGTTAAACAAAAACAACAAAAAATATCTCTTCCAAACGGAGAAAAAAAAGTTAGGTTTGTAAAGATGAACAGGATGACATTTCTGCGGTAACAGCCACGAATTCTGAGTGTTCACTCTCAGCTAGCTTCTCCATTACGAGGAACTTATACACAGGTTACCTTACACGACCCGATCTTCACCGTGTGTTACTATACACATCTTATAGAGGAGATAATGGAGCTGAGAACTGAACCCAGGAGTATGTGGTTCAAGAAATCACTTTTTCAAATGTTGGCAACATGAAGATAAGGGAGTACTGACCATATATAGTAACCTCCTTACCCAGGCTCTCTCAGCACAGATATTACGGAAACCAGGTTAATCTTCCTAAATGACACTTTCATCATTTGACTCTCCATTTCAAAAACTTGGTTTACAAAATCAAGAAGGAAGTTCTTGGCCTCAGATTCAAGACTCTTCAAAAATCTGCCTTGACCCATTCCATACTCCTGTTGGTTCACAACCTGCACAATTCAAAACACATTTACTGAGCACGTAAATGTAAGCTAGGCTCTGCAAGGACAGATGGCCTCGTCCATAAGGTGCTCTCAGTACAGTGTTTCTCAAATATACGTTACTGCTTTCTGGGTCGCTCCTTACCCAGTTATTTCTCCTAAGTGGAATCTTCTGTTTGATTCTACATTCCTCCTTTTTCCTATATATCAAAATCCAACCTAGGCGAGCTCTGGGGTCAGTCCCAACTCCTTCATGAAGCATACACTAAATATTTTTGTTAGTTGATTCCCTGAACCCCTGGAATACTGGATTTCAGATTTCTGGGGACTTGATTCCTGGCATGCAAATCCCAAAGCCTCTCACGGAGAGATTCCGATTCAGTGGGTCTGGCTTCATCTAGTCTGGGAACGTGCACTTAAACATGTCTGTCCAATTCCCAAGTTCCTGCTCCTTCTACTCACGCCACCTCTCAGACCACTGGTTTGAGTTTTTCTCCTCTCGTTGAACTGACTCGTCTTCTGAGTCCTCTGCTGTCACAGACACAACCTGGATCTCAGCCTTCTCAATCCTGAGGATTTGAGCTCCTCAATTATCAACCACCTCCTCCTGGTCCTGACCACATTCTTGGCTCAATAAAGTAAAAGTTACCCATGCTGTAGGTTTGGACTTCTTTTTTCTTTTTAAACTAGTATGGTCGCTTTGACCTGCTGAGTCTGAAACAGACTTCAGGCAGTTAAATCTCAAAGTAAGTTGAGATTGAGATACATGCCATTTCTTTTTAGGAGTCTGAGTACAGAAAAGACCAAGGGAAAGGGGGTAATGCTTACTTTGAAGAATACAAAGGAGAAACAATTCCCTAACCTATGGAGAGAGGGATGTGCAATAGCCTTTAAGGGCAATCTTGGTTAGGCTGTCCCAGAAGAAAATGCAGCTGAGTATTGCTCCAACACCCTCCTTAAGCATAACTGCACCGCTGACATTAAATCACTCCCAAAACATGCATTTCCAAAAAGCAAGGAAGCTGCTGGCCCAAGAGAATGAATCTTCCCTGTAACAATTTAAGGAAAGCCTCTGCAATGAGGGCAGAAAAGGTCCAAGCAGAGGCTCCCTCTTTCTTCCCACCATGTCGGAGAACACTGCACAGACCTCTCGGAGGCAAAGAAAATAAGGCGATCAGAACTAATTCTTCTGAAAACTGAAAATGGCCTAATTTTATTTTTGCATTATGGACACTTCTGTTTTCTTCTTTTAAAGGCTTGAGTTAATTTTTAATCTGACTCTAACTAACTAACTCTAACTAATCTAACTTCAGTGTAACAGTTGATAAACTTTTGACCCTGCCAAAACACTAAGGGTCCCCAACTAGTCATAATATCTGTTAAACTCAAAGATTCTATTAACCAAATTCCGCTTAGCAATATGGAAAACTCAATAATTTAAATCTTCAAGTATTGCAAATAAACTTAAATGATAAACTGTCATTATGAATCAAAAGTTTATGTGCAAAGCTACCATTGGTCTCTCTCGTCAATGTCTTTTTTTTTTTTTTAAGATGTATTCATTCTTTCGTTTATTTGAGGGGGAGGGGCAGAAGAAGAAGAGAATCTTAGACTCCTCACTGAGCACAGAGCTCCATGCAAGGCTCAATCTCATGACCCTGAGGTCATGACCTGAGCCAAAACCAAGAATCAGGTACTTAACGAAGGTGTCCCTCTGATCAGTGTCTTAATACTACAGTATTCAGTTGAAAAAGTGACCATTTTACTTAATTGGATATTTATTATTTAATGGCTACTAGATGGGTGTGGGGCCTGCTCTAGATTCTCTCTCTCAAAAAAAAAAAAAAAAAAAAAAAAAAAGAAGAAGAAGAAACACACAAAAACCCGACAAACACTTTTTCCCTTGCTTGCTCCAATTTCCATATATTTGAAATGGATCTTTAGGTTTTATATATTTGTTTATATATGTAAATACATACATAAGATCTAAATAATATGTAAATACAGATGTTATGTAAATAAATACAAATATATATTTACCTATCTATCCATCCATCTATTCTTATAATTTGCAGGGAAGAAACTACATGGGGAAGTCGTTCTGGTTCGTCCATTCTCCCCTATGATAATGGAGAAGAGTACTATGGCTTTCATCACATTTACATGAGAAGAATACATTTACACTGATTCATGGATAAACCTATATGGACTAAAACAGGTAATGTTTTTGGATCAGAAGGTTTATACCTGGTTTTGCTACCTCTAGTATATGACCTTAGATTAATCGCTTATTCTTTGAAGCTCAATTTTCTCACCTGTAAAGTAGGTATATTGATACAGGACTTGCCTCTCTCAAGTCTTTTTTATAAGGCTTCAAAAAAGGTACGTATTTTCCAATGCACTTTTACACATATTAACTGATTAATAAATATAAAATAACATTACTGCACTCGTAGTGTATGTAAGTGATAACTAAAAGCCAAAAAAGACAAGATATATGTAAGAATCAAAACAACTATTCAGTAAATTCACAAATCATAGCTTTGTTTATATTACCATTAAGATATTCATTTTTAGTTTCAGTAAGAATCTAATGCTATTACTTATAGATTTCAAGTAAAAATAAGAACATAATCTGTCCTCATCTACAAATTATTTTATGAAAAGCAAATATAGAAATGTATACACATTCATTTGAATTTTAATAACTTATACTAAAGTTATAGGTTTCATTACTTAGAAATGACATAACCTGACCCCTTCCACAAATATGATTGTGAAATATAAATACAGTTGTAAGAATACATACACATCATCATTTACTGAAAGGTTACACAAGCATAAGTGCATGGATGAAACAGCTACATTACTGAAATGTGCCTAAACTCAACTGTGATAAATAATTATAAATGCATTAAGAGATACTGGTCTTTAAAAGAACTATCCTGTGGATATGTTTGCGAAACAGATGTGCATTTCCAAATTAATCCTTTATGGACAGTAAATGGGATTGATGAGAAAAGGACACTGCACTGGAACCAGCGACACTGGCCTTCACTTTATCAGCAAACAACTGTTTAGCATGTACTGTAGGTCAGGCATTAGCCTAAATGCTTGAGATATTTTACTGAGCAAGGCAAACAAAAATCTGTCCTCATGAATCTTGCAAACAAAGGGGGACATCAAAGGACAGGTCATGAAGGGACAAACAAAAATCACTTCACATAATAATTATTAAAAGGTACCAAGTGTTCTATAAATGAGTACACCTAAGTGCTATGAAAAAATACAGCAGTGTGAAGGGATCAGGCATATGTGAATATGGCAGGGCAGGTTGTAGCTTTAAATACAGTGGTTAAGAGAGGTCTCAATAAGAAGGTACTCAGCAATAACTGAAATGAAAAATACACTAGAGGGAATCAACAACAGATTAGAAGGTGCAGAACAGATCAGCAATCCGGAAGACAGAATAATGCAAAGCACCCAAGCTTGGCAGCAAAAAGCAAAAAGAATGATAAAAGAAAGGAGGATTGGTTAAGGGAGCCCTTGGACAACATCACGGGAAGGAACATTTGTACTACATGGGTCCCAGAGGGAGAGGAGAGAAAGGGGCAGAAATTGTATTTGAAAATAGCTGAACACTTCCCTAACCTAGAAAAGGAAACAGACTTCTAGGTTCAAGAAGCACAGAGAACTCCAAAGATGAACCAAGGAAGTCCACATCATGATACATAATAACTAAAATGTTAAGGATTACAGATAAACAGAGAATTTTAAAAGCAGGGAGAGAGGAACAACTAATTACAAATGAAAAAGGGAAATCCCAGGTGGCCATCAGCTAATTCTTCAGTAGAAGGTTTGCAGGCCAGAAAGAAGTGGCATGATATATTTAAAGTCCTGAAAGGGAAAAACAACAACAACAACAACAACAACAACAACGTTCTACCCAGCAGCAAGATTATCATTCAGAATAGAAGGGGAGAGAGAGTTTTCCAGACAAACAAAAGTAAAAGGAGTTACTCTTACACTGCTAAACTGACCTTACAGGAAATGTTAAAGGGACTTCATTAAGTGAAAAAGAGAAAGTCAGGGATGCCTGCATGGTGCAGTCGGCCTTCAGCTCAGGTCATGATCCCAGGATCCTGGGACCGAGTCCCACATCGGGCTCCTTGCTCAGCCTGCTTCTCCCTCTGCCTTCCGCTCCCCCTGCTTGTGCACTCGAGCTCGCTCTCTCTCCGACAAATAAATAAATAAAATCTTTTAAAAAAGAGAGTAAGTCATAATTGGAAGGAAAACTACGAAATTTTCAAAATTAGAAAATTATGAAGGGACAAAATGTCATGAGTAAAAGCAAGCATACAGTAAAAACAGCACAATCACTTACAGAGCTACTATGCATGTCACAGAACAAAAGTGGCAAAATCAATTGTATCATAAAGATTAAGGGAACTCACAACATTAAAAATTTTGAAATATGACAACAAATATACAAAACGTGATGGAGGAGTAAAAATAGTTTTTTTTTAGAATGTGTGTGAACTTAAGTGACTATCAACTTAATATAGACTGCTATATGTTTAAGATGTTATATGTGAACCTCATGGAAACCACAAACAAAAAACTTGTAATGAATATATTAAGAAATAAAGAGAAAGAAACCCAAACATAACACCAAAGAAAGTCATCAACCATAGGAAAAGAGAGCAAGAAAAACAGAAAGAAAAAGAACTACAAAGGAAAAACAAAAACCAGAAAAGAATTAGCAAAATGGCAGTGAGTACATACCTACCAATAATTACTTTAAATGAAAAAGGTCTAAATGCTCAAAGGATACAGGATGACTGAATTAAAAATAAGAGAGTCATATATGCATATATGCTGCCTACAAGAGACCCACTTTAGATCTAAAGACACATGCAGATTGAAAGTGAAGGGATGGAAAAAAATATTTCATGCAAAGGGAGGGGGGAAAAAAAACAGACTTTAAAACAAAGGCTATGGGGCACCTGAGTGACTCAGTTGGTTAAGCATCTGCCTTCAGCTCAGGTTATGATCTCAGGGTCCTGGGATTGAGCCCTGCATGGGGCTCCCTGCTTAGTGGGGAGTCTGCTTCTCCCTCTCACTATCCCTCTACGTCACATGTGCTCTCTCTCAAATAAATAAAATAGTTAAAAAAAATTAAAATTAAAAAAAAACAAAGACTGTAACAAAAAAACAGCATTACATAGTGATAAAGGGATCAATATAACAAGAGAATATAATAATTGTGCATATCTACACACCCAAAAATGGAGCACTTGAATACATAAAGTAAATATTGAAAAATACAAAGGGAGAAATTGACAGTAATATAATAACAGCAGGGGACTTTAACAACCACTTACAACAATGGGTAGATCATCCAGGCAGAAAATCAACAGACAGAAGGAAATAATAAAGATTGGAACAGAAATATATGAAATAGAGATTAAAAACAAAAAACAAGATCAACGAAACCAAGAACTGGTTCTTTGAAAAGATAAACAAAATCGATAAACCTTTAGCCTAACTCATCAAGAAAAAAAGAGGATCCAAATGATTAACATCAAAAATGAAAGAGAAGTAACAATGAACACCACAAAAATACAAAAGAATATAAAAGATTACTAAGAAAAATTATACGCCAACAAATTGGACAACCTAAAAGAAATGGATAAATTCTTAGAAATGTACAATCTTCCAAAAGTCAGTCAAGAAGAAATAGAAAATCCGACCAGACCAATTACTAGTAAAATTCAATCAGTAATCAAAAAACTCCCAACAAACAAAAGCCCAGGACCAGATGGATTACAGGTGAATTCTACAACACATTCAAAGAAAAGTTAACACCAATTCTCAAACTATTCCAAAAACAGAAGAGGAAGGAAGCTTCCAAACACATTCCATGGGGTCAACATTACCCTGATACCAAAACCAAACACTACATAAAAAGAAAACTACAGGCCAATATACCTGATGAACGTAGATGCAAAAATCCTCGACAAAATATTAGCAAACCAATTCAGCAACACGTTAAAAAGATCACCACGATCAGGTGGGATTTATTCTGGGGAGCAATATGGTCAATATCTGCAAATCAGTCAATGTGATACACCACATTAACAAAACAAAGGATAATAATATGATCACATCAATAAATACTGAAAAGCATATGACAAAATTTAACATCCATTCATGATTAAAGAAATGCTCAATAGAGGGAACATACCTCAACATAATAAAGGCCATATAAAAAAATGCTCAATAGAGGGAACATATCTCAACATAACAAAGGCCGTACATGACAAACCAGAGCTAACATTATACTCAGTGGTGAAAAACTGAAAGCTTTTCCTCTAAGATAGGTAACAAGACAAGGATGCCCACTCTCACCACTTTAACACGGTACTGGAAGTCATAGCCACAGCAATCACACAATGAAAAGAAATAAATGGTATCCAAATGGGTAGGGAAAAAGGAAAACTCATTATTTGCAGATACAGGATACTATATATAGATAACCCTAAAAACGTCACCAAAACAGTTAGAATAAATGCATTCAGTACGGTTGCAAGATATAAAATTAATATACAGAAATCTGTCGCATTTCTATATACTAATAACAAAGCAGAAAGAGCAATTAAGAAAACAATTCTACTTGTAACTGCACCAAAAAGAATAAAATACCTAGGAATAAACTTTACCAAGGAAGTGAAAGACCTATACTCTGAAAACTATAAAACACTGATGAAAGAAATTGAAGAGACCGTAGACAAGTGAAAAGATACATCACGCTCATGGATTGGAGGAATAATATTGTTAAAACGTTCATACTACCCAAAGCAATACACAGATTCAACGCAATCACTATCAACATACAACAGCATTTTTCACACATCTCAGAATAAACAATCCTAAGGTTGATATGGAACCACAGAAGACCCTGCAAAGCCAAAGCAATCTTGAGAAAGAAGAACAAAGCTAGAGGCATCACAATCTGATTTCAAAATATACTACAAAGCTACAGGAATTGAAACAGTATGGTACTGGCACAAAAACAGACACATAGATCAATGGAAGAGGACAGAGAGCCTAGAAATTAATTCATGCTTATATAGGTTAATTAATCTATGACAAAGGAGGCAAAAATATACAATGGGGAAAAGATAGTCTTTTCAATTAATGGTGCTGGGAAAACTGGACAGCTACATGCAAAAGAATGAAACTCAAAATGGATTAAAGAAACTCAAAATGGATTAAAGACCTAAATGTGAGACCCAAAACCATAAAAGTCCTAGAAGAAAACATAGGCAGTAATTTCTTGGACATCAGCCTTAGTAATATTTTTCTAGATCTGCCTCGTCAGGCAAGGGAAACAGAGGCAAAAATGCACTATTGGGACATCAAAATAAAAAGCTTCTGCACAACGAAGGAAACAGCAAAACAAAAAAAGCAACCTACAGAATGGAAGAAGATATTTGCAAATTATACATCTGATGAAGTGTTACTTTCCAAAATTTATAAATAACTTACACAATTCAACACCAAAAAACCCCCCCAAATAATCCAATTAAAAAATGGGTAGAGCATCTGAATAGAAATTTTTCCAAACAAGACATACAGACGGCCAACAGACACATGAAAATATGCTCAACATCACTCATCATCAGGGAAATACAAATCAAAACCACACTGAGATATCACCTTACACCTGCGAGAATGGCTAGTATCAAAAAGAAAAAAATAACTGGTGCTGGCGAGGATGTGGAGAAACCGGAACCCTCGTGCACTATTGGTGGGAATGTAAACTGGTGCAGCCACTGTAGGAAAGAATACGGAGGTTCCTCAAAAAATTAAAAACAGAGCTACCATAGGATTCAGCAAATCCACTACTGGGTATTTACCCAAAGAAAATGAAAACACTAATTGGAAAAGATACACACACCTCTATGTTTATTGCAGCATTATTTACAATAGCCAAGATATATATCACGATAGAATATTAGTAAAAACAAAAACAAACAAACAAAAAAAACCAACCATGAGATCTTGTCATTTGTGACAACATAGTAGGACCTAAAGGGTATTATGCTAAATGAAGTAAGTCTGACAGAGAAAGACAAATACTATATGATTTCATGTATATGTGGAATCTTTAAAAAAAAAAAAAAAAAGCAAATGAAAAAGAAAAGCAGAAACAGACCCATAAATACAGAGAACTGGTGGTGATTGCCAGAGCAGAGGGGGGAGGTTGGGCAGAACGGATGAAGAGGAGTAGGAGATACAGGCTTCCAGTTAGAGAATGAAGAAGTCACGGGAATGAAGGGTACAGCCTGGGGAATAGTCGGTTTTGTATTGCATTGTAACAGCACTGGATGGGGACAGATGGCTGCTACGCTTGCAGTGAGCAGAGCATAAGGTATAGATTGTGTTGAATCACTATGTTATGCTCCTGAAACTAATGTAACATTGTGTGTCAACTATGCCTTAAGAGAGAGAGAAAGAGAAAGAAACCTGTCTTGTCTACTGCTTTCCAAAACTTTTTGATCCTAAGATCGTTTTCTCTTAACACTTATGAAAAAAAGGGGAAAAAAAAAGGTATTAAGAAGACAGCCATACAGCTCCCTGGCAGGAAGACCCAGCCAGGCGGCCAGAGAGACGAGCCAGTGTAAAGCCTGCATTGATTCCGCCAAAACAATCTTGCGAAAGGAGAATACCCCATTCCGCAGATGAGTAAACAGTGTCTCCGAGTGATGGGATTAAGGCAATAGAGCTAGTCAATAAAAAAAAGCCGGAACTAGAAAGAAACTAGGTTTCTTGACTCTTGGTCCAGCACCTTTCTGTTGTTTCGTGTCTTTGTCCACCAGGCTAGAGCAAAGTGTTCTGTTTCCTACAAGCCCTGAGTAAGCTATCACCATAGTTGTGGTTGTTGTTGCTATTGTTATTAATCAGGTCCATTGATATTTCTTGAAAGGTAATTAAAGCTCAAAGAATAATTTCATTTTCCCTTCCCATGGTTTATTTTTCTCCTTCCTTTATCTGTGCTTCTTTCCTTGGGTGGGCCATTTCAATATCAGATTTTCAATTAAAGGACTTCTATTTCTTTGGATATTTAATAAAGGTGTGAAGCACAGAAATAAGGTATAAAATAGAAAGCATTTATAACTTAACATACAAAAGAGCTATGAGAGAATGGCAAGAATGTGGAGCCCAGTGACTTCGAGGTAGAGAACTACCTTTCTCCAGAGGCAGAAGGGGGTGGGAGGGGGGCAGAAGGAAGGGAAGTGCAACGCAGGAAGGAAGCAAGAGGGAGGCCTTGGAAACATATCAGGACTAGAGTGCCCCCAGCTTTAAACTACCACAGAAAAATGAGGACTCTGGCCTTGAAAAAATAATGAGCTTCAAGTAAAAAGGTTAAAAACTAAGAGACCGCATGGGGCTCCTGGGTGGCACAGCGATTAAGCATCCGCCTTCGTCTCAGGGCGTGATCCCGGCATTATGGGATTGAGCCCCACATCAGGCTCTTCCGCTATGAGCCTGCTTCTTCCTCTCCCACTCCCCCTGCTTGTGTTCCCTCTCTCGCTGGCTGTCTCTATCTATGTCAAATAAATAAATAAAATCTTTAAAACAAACAAACAAAAAACTCTAAGAGACACAAAGGAGGAAATCTGTAAGAAAGACAAGAATAGTGGAGGGAGGCTGGAGAAGACAGAAGATGTAAGAGGTTTTCAAAATGTGAGAATATTGTACAATGAACAATATAAAAGAAAAAGGCGAGTAAGAATCCAATTTCAGACACAGTAGCCTTGAGAGCTGGTGGAATTACTAGCAGCCAAAGGGAACAGAGAGGACAGTCTGAAAGATGAGTAGATGACTTTTGGTAACACTAGGTTTAAGCGGCGGTGAGGTTCTCATGAGAGGGAAGGGCCCAGCAGATAAGAGGTAAATTTGGAAGATGTGTGTCATCTGGGGCTGTTTTATCCCACAGCTGGCTACTGAGCCCCTGAAATCGGGGCTCACCTGAACTGAATGTGCTGTCAGTATAAAACACATAACCAGATGCTGAAGATTTCATATGGGGAAAAAATGTATGATTTCAAATTTTTTTTACACTGATTACGTGTTGAAATCATATTTGCATGAATTGGGTTAAATAAAATCTATTATTAAAATTAATTTCACCTGTCTTTTCACTCCTTAATGCCACTACTAGAGAATTTTAAATTACATATGCAGTTTGCATATTTCTCCTGGATCGTGCTAATATAGAGCAATACTAGATACATTTCAGGATCACATAAGGGGAGAGACCCAGGAGTGAATCACAGACATTATTCTGAGATATTTCAACTGAAAACAACCAGATATGGGACAAAGAATGCACGTCATTATAAAAGATAATATTCACTGAATGCTCGAAGAACCATACTAGCCACATTTTGTGCATTATCTTCTTTGTTCCTCCCAACAACCTTATGAAATGATATCATTGTCTTCTTTTACAGAAAAAAACCAAAACAAAACTAAGTTCTAAAGAAGTTAACCTACCAAGGTCACACAGTTAAATCTTGGTGTTGGGGTTCAAATCCATGAGTCACTCCAGATCTCAAGGTCTAAACTGCCACATCATCAATTCCAGAACAATTTGTACTCTGCAACTCTTAAATTGTTAGATTTTAAATGGTTATATTTAAACTAACAATTTATTAGAAGGTTTCATTGTCAGAGTCAGGGACATACCAGTGATGTCCCAATTCGATTAAGATACAAATGTGTAAATTTGTAACTTCAGGATATTGCTGAGCTACTCATGTTGGCATATTTTCACCATGTTGAGCTTAAATAAAAGCTTACTGGTGTAACCTCTTGTATCTCAACAACATCTACTCCTAAATACCCCAAACTTTCAAGGAGAGGATCGTGGGCACAACCTCCAATAGAAGGACCCCATTTTCTGAATATAACCAACCTACCGTATGGAGCCACTTAAACTTTAAACACCCTCTTTCAGACTATGAAAGCACCCGGACCTCCCAAACTGATAAAAAATGTTTTGAAGGGATCAGTTATACTGCAATTTAAAAAAAAAAAAAAGTGTTCTCAAGGGAGCTGGATGAAATTGCAACTTTTTCTTGAAAGAATGAGAATTAAGCTTACTCAACTGGATAACTTTAAAAGGGGATTTATAGTCCTTGAAAAATACTATGCTTTGAGGAATAGATAGAAAAAAAATGGCTTGATATTTTCACTGGAATCTTAACATAAAATCTCTTAAAAATGTAAATAGGGATCAAAAGAATGAGGTGTCTTTCATTTATGTTTGGTGGTTGGATTGCATTTCGAAGACAAACGTATTATGCCTTCCTTCCCATCTTTCATCTTTACTACCTATCTGGCCGGGACAGCAATAACTGCTAAACTTGAAGAGTAATGGCTGTAATTACATCATTTTCAGGAACTTGCCCATGTAAATTTTACTACGCAGTTTGGCTCACATTATAAAAACACATGTCCCCAGGCTTAAAACAAAGGACTGTTATACATTTAAATTACAGAAATGGGAAAACAAAATGGAATTTAAAGGAAAAACATAGGCTTTGGAATAGACTAATTAGCAGACATTGTGAGGGACTATTCGTATTGGACTTGGATCCAAAGCAGTGTCTCTCTGAACTGACCCACAAGCTTATTTTGGAATTTAACCCCCCAAAACCTTCCCACTGCCAGCATCATTTTTTAAAGGGAGAGGACTTGTTTGTGGGCATATGTGTACAAATATCTACTCGGAAAACGCAGTTTCTGAAAAATGCTTTTCTAAAAAGGTAGCATCACAATAGTACAGGGCAGAGTTAATAAGAGCAAGCCCTTAATTTTGGCTCTTTTAGATTAATTCCCATGACTCTTCCATTCCAATTAAGGTGATATCCTTAGACTTCTTTTCTTACTCATTACAATTCATAATAATTTGTAACAAAGGTTCAGGCCCCAAGGAGAGAGCCAGTTAGCTCTAAAAATGCTTTATCCATCCAAGTGCAAAGGTGTCAAAGACATGAAGTTATAGACCCAGGCATTAAAAGATGGCTAGCTATACTCTTCCCATGGAGGGTCACCAGTCAGTCCCTCCTTTCCAAGAGTATCCCTCCTCTCACTTCCCTTGAGATTCTCATCCTTATAACTGTCAACTGGATAGATAATCTCTGTAGTTGCACTACTGCTTCCCATTTGTACATCAGCAATAATATGCTGGTTTTTTGAGTTAATTCTCTCTTTAATTTATCCAGCACATATTATGTGCCAGGCACGGTTGTAGGTACAAGAAATATAGCAGTGAACAAAATTAAAAAAAATCTCTGCGCTAGGGGCGCCTGGGTGGCAGAGCGGTTAAGCGTCTGCCTTCGGCTCAGGGCGTGATCCCGGCGTTGTGGGATCGAGCCCCACATCAGGCTCCTCCGCTGTGAGCCTGCTTCTTCCTCTCCCACTCCCCCTGCTTGTGTTCCCTCTCTCACTGGCTGTCTCTATCTCTGTCGAATAAATAAATAAAATCTTTAAAAAAAAAAATCTCTGCGCTGATATTTACATTCTAGCGGGGAACACGTTCAGTAAACAAGATAAACAAAAGTATGTTAAATAATAACTGCTATAAAGAAAAAAATGAAGAAGGGTGATAGGAACTGTGGTGGGTGGGGTAGGAAAGACTGAAATTTTAGACAGGGTGGCCAGAGAAGGCTTCACGTATAATCAGGTAGATGGTGTGTGCCTGAGAGGGTGGAGAGAGAGCAAAATCCGGGACTGATCAGTGTCAGCTGGAGTGGGGAAAAGAAAGGAGATTAGCATATTTTAACAAGTCCCATGTGGAGAAGGAACCATATGGAAACCACATCACTTTCTCTTTTTGTAGTCACAGAACCAGGTTCTTCTGCCAAAACTCTCAGGCAGTTCAGGGGATACGGACGCACGGGGACAGACACGGACACACACGCACCCCTCTCTCTCCAGAGCTCCGCGGCCAGCTGAAAGCGGTTTGAATTCAAAGTGTAGTACTGGCCTGGGAAACTGGGAAAGAGTAGTTGTCGGAAAGAACACACCAGACCCCCCCTCCCACCGCCGCCCAATCTCCGTAAACACATGGGAACCTCCCCGACTCCACGATGCAAACCCAGGGAGACCAGGGCAAGCACAGACACACCCCCGGGGATTGCAGGCACGGTGCAGGGAGGAGAGGAGGCACGGATTCAACCGTTAGAAACAAAAACCCCAGAATTTCTGGAGGCAGGGTCGGGACCGCGCCAGGGAAACGCCGTCCCCCACACCGGGGGTCAGGGCGAGGGGAAAGCAGGGTGTGGGAGGAGAGCGGGAATGGCCGCCGCGGGGACGGGGGGCGGTTTCGTCGGGCATCCCGGGCGCCCGGCGGGCCGCATGCTTGCAACAGGGGACTGGACGCGAGCGGGCTCCTCGAGGTGCCGGGGCGGGACCGCGGCCCCCGGACAAAGATCCGAGACCGCGGCCCCGACCCGGCCCGCGAGCCC